>NC_141151.1:129638546-129949892 GCF_053477565.2 Lygodium microphyllum
CTTCAATCACATGTTGGAAGTCTTGTTTTGATGTTGTAGTTTTCCACTTCTTTCCCAACTCCCACATTTTTTCTTTATTTACTAAGGTCCCTCTCCCATATCAAGTGGTAAACATGCTATTAAATAGTTAAAAATTCCACTCTATATCCCAAATGCCACATCGGGATTGCAAATCCTATTAGTAGGATAGCACTTCCCGCAATAGAAACACATTTCAAAACTAAGTAACAAAAAAACATGGAAAAGTTACAAGCAACCACTCCATATTCACATTTAAATGACTAAGCATTGAAAAGTCAAACAACTCTCATTTACATTACTTGTCTAGATTATTCACATGCGGTGACATGTCTATGATTAATTATTTTCATACACCAATATTAGTTAGAAGATCACATGTCCATCCAAATTAGAAAATCTAGTAGAATTATGACTTGAAAATCTAGTAGAACTGTGACTTTGTGTTATTTTAGGGGACCAGAGTGAGACTATGCCTTATAGAGGGATTAATCTAAGTAAGGGAAAATATAAATACTTGTGGAAAATAGGGAAAAATAACAATAAAGTATATAAGATGTACATGGTTTTATTTTTGGGTCATCGGTTATTATAAATATCATTTCATCTTTACCTTCTTCTTCATCAACTTTCATGGGTTCCTCTACCTTCTCTCTCCTGTTCTTGGCATTCTCTCTCTTATTCTTGTTTTTCTCTCTCTTTTGCTAGTATTTCTCTCTCCTTTTATTTCTATATTTCTCTCTCTTTTGCCCATTTTCTGTCTCTTCTTTTAGCCACCTTCATTATAGTTGGTATCAAAGCTTTGGTCTTTGGTCCCTTCTTCCTTTCCTTTTCTCATATCTAGTTACATTTGTTTTTTTTAATTTAAAAAACCCTTATTGAGAAAGGTATAATAAGTACAAGAGCTATAGGGGGAAATGAGGGAGTACCATAGGGTGCTAGTAGCCTTTCTTGGAGATCTCACATGAGCCATGGCCAAGTTTAAGGCACTCAAATAATTTTTAGCAACTTATCAAGAACTTTGAGCTGAAAGTTTAAGGGTTCTTGGTTGAACAAGGCTTGCAAGAGTTAGAGAAGAGTAAAACATATAGTTAGTTTTCAAAAAAGGCCTTCCCTCTCTTCTTCTTTCCTCAAGCTTGCTTCAAGCTACCATGCTTACAATGGTTTCTCTCTGATTGTGTTTCTCATTCCTTGCTCCAAACCATCTTCAACACCTTGGGGGAAAGCTTCCTTGTGCCTTGTTTTATCATTCAAGCACCCTTTTTTACTTTATTAGTTTAACCACGTGAGATACATTTGTGCTAGCTTAAGGAAAATATAATGGTTGATGTGTAAGAGTCCCATTGTGAAAAAGGGGGAAGATGAAATTTTGCATGTTTTTATAGAGAGAGGAAATAGAATGTCATGCAAGATTGCCATACTTGAGTGATTTGATTAGTGCTAGTAGGAACAATTGTGTCATTGATAATGGCTATGAAGAAGAAAAATCAAAATTTTTTACTAGCAATTAGATATATTTCCTTAAGTGGGAAATAATAGAGTCACTTAGATTGATACTAGGTTTAGGCTATGTATGTCTGTGGGACGTTTGAGTAGTCATTGCCTCCTGCAAAGGCATTGTCAGGCATTGAAAGATCTGTTTTAGATGGCAATCCTAGTGACCCTGTTCTATTGATCTGCTAGACAACAGCTGTTCTAGGAGTTTCTGTTAGTGTGAGGTAGTTGGAGAAGCCTACTAAAAATAACTAAAAGGAAAAAAAAAATCCTAAATATCTGAAGAAAAATATATGAATTTACGGAGGTATGTAAAAAGGGATTTTAACCCTATAAAAATAGAGAAGAAATAAAAATCTTTGAGCAGTTGTTTATCGCCCTGCGAAGGCCTGGTAGGTTTTTGGGGATGAGACAAGACCCAAGGCCGATGCCTTGTCTTCCTGGGGATGGCAACTAGCTGAAAAGCAAAGTAAATAAAAGTGAGTGTTAGAAAAGGATTAAGTGTCGCCTTGCGCGGGCTTGGTAGGTTCTTGGGTACCGAGACATGACCTGAGGCCGATGCCTTGTTCTCCTTGGGTCCCTACCTTCAACTCCCTCCTTTTTACACGCTCGAGTATAGAAAATCTGAGGCTACAAGGAAAATGTGCTAAAAGATACCATCTATTGATTAGGCTATAGGAGTCCTTGCCTAGTAGGAGCTCCTCGTTAAGTTGTCCTTCGTTAGGTAGGTAGTTCAGACCACCACTTAGGATTACCTCTTCGATAATTATTTTTTTCTTGGTCATGTTGGAGTAGTTGGTTAGCAACTAGCTTTAGGCTTTCTGTTAGATTATGCTAGGTCTACTCCTCGTGGATTTCATGCCTTGATTTGGTCAGGGGGTAGGTTGAAAGCTGTGATGTGTTTTGTTGCCTATATTTTGTATCAGCTTGATGCTCATTGTGGTTGTATTTATGTGCAGATCTGTTCATGGGATTCGATGGGCTGATTTTCCCTATCCCATAGTCACCAATGATAGATGATTTTTCATGCCGAGAAGTGCTTAAAAATAGCCAAAAAATCCAAATTTCAGGGGAAAAATAGACTTTTTCGAAGGCAATAGCTGCAATCAGTACGATTTTAAGCGGCAAAGTCCCAAAAGTGCTTTAAAGACCCACTGAGCGTTGGTTGGGGAATTTTCATAATTTCCCATGATATTGGATGAGACTTTAGGAGATGCCAGAAGTGGGGGACTTTGAGACGGATGCCCAGGAATTTTCAGATCACGAATTGGACACCGGAGAGTCAAATGGGGGTGACTGTGAGGCCAAGACCCAAAAAGACCGAGTGTAAATGAGTTTTTAGGGGCCCAACGGGTGTGACCTTTGGGGCCCCCTTTGGGGGCCCCTAAAAAATCCGATTTTGTGGGGGTGGGGGGATTTTTTTCGGTGCATGGAGAAAATTGGACACCATTGTTGTAGGAGGCAATGTGAGAGAGAGAGGGGCTATGGGGAGGCTGCAAACAACCCCCCCTTCTGATTCCATCGATGATCTACATCTTCTCTTCACTCTCCATCACTGCCTTCAGCTTGTGAAATGGCTACCTGAACAGGGAGATACAAATTCATTATTTCTCTCTCCTCCCTCTTTCTCCCCTTAAGGGGCAGTTCATGCACAAGAAGAAGAATGAAGACCGGTTGAAGGATGCTTGCCCGGCATGAACCAGATTGCTCCAAGATCAAGAGGAGGCTAAGGGGAGATATTTAGCATTGAAGATTTGATGTTGGTGGTCCATTGGCAACTTGAAAAAATTAATTACAAAATCATGCAAATAAGTAGTATGCCTCATTTTTATAAAGGAAATTTGCTTCTTGTTGATGTTTGATGGTTGAAATGGAATTCATATGGAACAAAAATATATTTGGGTCTTTTTTTCATTATGATTGAGGGCTACGCATAAAAAAATGCAGATCTATAATAATAAATAGTCGCAATAATTAAATTATAGCCCGAAAAGTGTATTTTTAGTGTAGAAATGAAGGCTTTATTGGTTTCAGGTGGGGAAAAGAGATGCACATGGGATAAAATTCTGAGGCAAAATATCTTTCAGCTTCATAATTAGTCACTAATCATTAATAAAAAATAATCTATTTTTATGCACAAATAAATAGAGAAAAATAGCTAAAAGTAGGGAAAAATAAGATTTTTGCATTATAAAAATCTCAAAAATTATGATTCGTGGTTGTGGCTGTATTACAAAGCTGAGGCATAAAGTTTGGCTTCATTTTGGATCTTTTAATGCTTTATAGTTCATGTTTTTTCCATTTTATGCAAAAAATACATAAAAATAATACCCTACACCTATGCAACGCAGCATAACCTAAACATTAGAGGGAAAGGGTGAGGTTAAGAGATTAAGAGGGCTAAGAGGGTTTGAATCTTTGAAATAATTGATTGTGTATTTCATATAGAATTGTGATAATTGAGTCTAAGGGGCTAGTAGCATGAGAAATTGGTGCTGGTCTCCATACATCGAAGCATACATTTAGTGAAAATCATGAAAGGGCTGTTTTTTCCACATTACAAAATGCTGATTTGATAAATATTGTTTATGCACTAGGATCATATGCACTATGCATGATGCATGGCATGGTATCAGTCCTAGATTGCATAGCAATTGTCTTCTTAGGATATGACTTATACATTGAGTAGAAATGAGCCTTTGCTAAAGGTCAATTGTACGCTTTCTTTGGGACTGTTTGGTGAGGATTTATATATTCCTGAATCATACAAAACAAGAAAAGAGTGGAGTTTGTGCATTTTGTCTTATATGTTGAAGCGACGCATCTTGGGGCCAATTCCTCATGTGTAGGAGAGACGCAGTGGAGCCGTGACAATCAGCCGAGGGGAGCTTCCTGATGTTTGTGTGACAAGGCACTATGCCTATATGTTATGGGATCTTCCTCTGAGGAGAAGGGAAGATAAATATTGGACTACATATCAGCTACAAATGCATAATTAAGTCTATCTAATGTTCATCGATGTATTACAAATGCTCCTGGCCCACAAGGCCGTGTGGTGGGGTTGTCCATTGTGTGCATGAGATCCGGCTAGTGCCATAGCCAGTGCCAGCCCATTTTAGGTCCCATCATGAACATATGCAATACAATCAAATACCTTCAAGAGTGATACATCGAGCTTCTGTAAAGCATTCTTCTTCAGGGGCCATCCCATGAACTATAATTGTGGGAGCTATGTTCATAATATAGACAGTAGTATGAACAGCTTTAAACCAAAAATGTTTTGCCATATTCTTTTCAGCCACCAATGCTCATGCATTTTCTGCAATATGCCTATTTTTTCTTTCTACAACCCCATTTTGTTGTGGAGTATACCTACAAGTAAATTGTCTCTTTATCCCATGAGGCCTCAAGAAGCCACTAAACTCATTAGAGAGGTACTCTCCCCCTCCATCTGATTTCAAGCACCTAACTTTCAATCTTGATCTATTTCAATAGCTTCCTCGAAAGATTTGAAGTGCTCAAATACATCACCCTTTTTCTTCATGAAATATACCCATAGCTTCCTTGAACAATCATCAATAAATGTGACAAAGTATTTGTTGCCACCAAGAGATATATTCTGTGTAGGCCCTAAAAAATTTGTATGCACAACATCAAATATATTTATGCTCACTTCCCTGTCATGCAAAAAGGGTTGTCTTGCCCACCTACCAAACTGACATGCTTCATACACTTTATGAAATTCCACAACTCTAAAAGAAGGCAACCTTGTAACCAATCCTTTAGATTGCATTAATTTCAGCCTTTGCACATTTGCATGTCCAATATGTTTATGCCATATTTCAATGTTTGTAACCACTCCTTTTCCTTTAGCATACATAGTAGCATTCATTGCAGGAATTTCAGCACTAAAGTGAATATGCGGCCAACTCTGCTTCCTTCTGTAACCAACCTGCACTTGTCATTAAAGTCTTCTACAAAACAACCTTTTGCATTAAATTGAACGTGCAACCCATGCTCTACTATTTAGCCAACAACCACTAAATTCTTTGTGATTGATGGCACATATGATACATATGTCAAATGCTTTGTCTAGCCATCATGCAAGGACAAGGGAACCTTTTTAATGTGTGAAATTGGTGCCATGAATCATCATCTATGTGCATATAACCTTGATTTTGTAAGTTTTGTATCTCTCCAAACCATTCAACATGACTGGTCATATGATTAGATGTACCTAAATTAACATATCATACATCATCATGTGTCCCCTTTCCTGTAACAGCATTCATCATATGCTATATAACAAATAGATACTCCTTTTTGTCTTCATTCTGTCATGAAGATGATGTATAGTTTCCTTGTTGCAATTTACCATAGTAGATATCATCCTTTTTAGCATAACAATGGGCTGTAATATGATCTGTTTTGCCACAACAATGTCAAATAATAGCAAAATTTCCAAAACCTCTCTTTTGCCATCCACTTCTTCCTCTAGAGCTCCCCTTGCCTCTAAAGTTTCCATGACCTCCTGAAACCTGCATTTCACCAAATTGTTGATTTAACCTATTTTCCTAGTTATCACTAGTACATGCCATACCATGGCCTCTCAAAGAGAATCTACCATGTCCACTTCCCAAACTTGAGTAAAATGCTTGAACTTATTCACCACTTCTTTCGGATGAGTTACCCTGCATATTAATCTCTTCGGTAATCATAAGAGAGACCAGCTCATCAAAATATGGAAATGGCTTTCATACATATATAGAAGTGATGAATGATTTCCAAGCCTTCTCATTATTAAGACCCCCCAAAGTAGATGAAACTAAATCATCATCATCAAGCATTGCATCAATGGCTGCTAAAGCATCTACAATGCTCCTCACCTTCAAAACTTACTCGTTGACCATTAAGGAATGAAGTAACCTCAAAAGTTTGTACCTGACACCGTTGGTCACATCTAGACTACCATAAAAGCATAGGTTGGATGCCCTTCAATGGATCTTGAGAGCATGTGTGCATGCTGACCTGTGTGTGCACAAAATATTAGCATGGTCATCATGTATAATTGGGTCCAAGTCTAGGTTGTGGTCACCAGGACGACTTGCGATCAGATTGCACCAACTTTGTTAGACTACAGAGTCTTAACATTCTCAAACCCGACACAATGATATGTTAACATCGTAGGTATATCAATCACAACATATTAAAAGAGAGCCTAACTAAATAAACAATCATGGACAATAATTGATAAAAACAAGAATGCCTATATAGTCAAATAGCTCAATTGATTTACTTTATATAAGGCATCATGGTCTTTTAGGGAGATGATAATAAGCGTAGAAAAAATTTAGACCAATGAATGCATTTAGAGGTATAAACCACTTAGAGATACAAGTTATAAGCTAGATGACCATGGCTCAAGAATAGCTCTACAATGAATCTAGATATGAGTGTGGAGCTATATGTATGAGGGTGAATTGACAGTATACTCATGCCAAGGATGAAACCCTCATCTATTGTTGTTGTATCCATCACCACTTCCTTTTTTCTCATTTTACAGCCTTTGCTACTCATGGTGCCTTGAAGTCCCACTATTCTCTTTGGCTATAGGCCACTACCTTTCATTATTGTGCCATTTCCATTAGAATTGATTGCCACTTTGGCTACCAATTTTCCTCATTTGATAATGTATTAGGATGATATTAGACTAGTGCATTAGGGGGAAACTATGGGTGGATATACTAGTACACATGTGTACTAGTGCATATGACCTCAAGTGCATGCATTATGCATGAGTGCAATGTACTAGTGCACTAGTGAAATATATTAGGATCAATAGATAGGTGTTATGCAACGGTATTTTATATCCTAGTCTATATCCAAGATGTAGTGCTCCACATGTAGTGAATTAGATGCACTCCAATGTGTGCACTAATGTGTACTAGTATAATGGTCTAGTGCGTCGTGCATGTGGATGTACAAGGGTGTAGTGTACTACTGTAGTGCAAGTATATAATGTATGTGCACTAGGATGGTATTTTAGTTGAATTTTCTCTATGTGCAAGGGTTTAATGTGTGGTTTATCTAGAATGGGTTAGGGTGTAGTACTTCACACATGTGGTGTAAAGTGCCATCTTCCTCTCTCCTCCCTCCTCCCTCCTCCCTCCTCCATCTTCCCTTCACTTGACCTTCATTTTCAAACAAAATAGGTGTCAAGGGTAAGGGAGAGAAAAAGAAGGCACAACAATGAGTGCACTATTTTATATTACTCTAGGTGCAAGGAGATGTGTGCACATCTGTCAACACTAGGGTTGTAGGGCATGATGGATGCATAGTGCATGTGCACTAGTGCACAATGTATTATGATGGAGTTAACCTAAGAGTGAGTTGCATATACCTAGGTGGAGGGTTATGTGTATACTGGTATGCAAGGAGAATATAAGTGTTTATGCACTAAGATGAAAGGGTATAGTACATTAAGATGGTATAATAGGAGGGTTGGTGCATTATGGTATACACATGCACTAGGTTGTGTGCATGTATATGTAAGCTAACACTAGGGTTGTAGGGCATGATGGATGCATAGTGCATGTGCACTAGTGCACAATGTATTATGATGGAGTTAACCTAAGAGTGAGTTGCATATACCTAGGTGGAGGGTTATGTGTATATTGGTATGCAAGGAGAATATAAGTGTTTATGCACTAAGATGCAAGGGTATAGTACATTAAGATGGTATAATAGGATGCTTTGTGCACTATGGTATACACATGCACTAGGTTGTGTGCATGTATATGTAAGTTAATACAATGCACTAGTGTGGAAGGGTAGTATGTGAGTGTGAAAAATGCACTAGATGTAGTGCAACAAGGAAAACTACAATAAGTATTATAGAGTAGTGTAGAGGAGAGAGGTTAGTGCATAGTGATGTGCATGTGTGTATGAGGTTAGTGCACAAGAGGCAGTGTCACTATGCATCAATCTAGTAGACATGTACATGTGCATGTGAATGTTTGTGTATGATGTACAATGTGGTGTATGGTGTGCAATGTATAGTGTGTTATGTGTGATGTGCAATCTCTACATATGCAGGCAGTGGTGTAGTGCACTAGGGTGATCTAAAGGAGATATCATTAAGTATGAATACCTAAGGTACATTCAACTTTATTAATATGTCTTGTGAAAAAGGAATTAATTGGCCATTTTTCACTCTTTTATAACTCTCCTTTCTTCCATTCTTATATATAGGGTGGGAATTTGAAGAGCCAAAGTGCTAGATGGCCTCCACATACTCTCTCTTTTGTCCTTCAATGTACCAATCCCCAAACATCCAATGAAGATAGACACATAATTTTCAATTCTTGGGAGATAATAACATCTTACCTTGATAATGATGCAATTATTGAAGCTACTCGTTGGCTCCCTTTTTCATGGTTCCTCCTCTCTTATGGTGGCTCCTCTCCTTTCAATAGATCTTGGCTCCCTTTTTGGTGGTTCAATGGGGTAGTATCCTCTCCTAACAATAGCTACATGATGGTCCATGGTGGTTTGGGGGTGTTGAAGAGTTGAGATTATGGATGATTGTATCCATCATTCCTTGTGATGGAAATGATGGAATGATGATAGAGAAAGGTTGGGTAAGAGAAAAGAGTGTTAGGGAAAGAGAAGAACAATAAGAGGCACAGAAGTGATGAGGAGAGGTGATTATGGTGGCAGTTTAGATGAAGAGATTAGAGTAGGAGAAGTTATGGATCTATAGGAGGGTAAATATATTAGAAAGATGAGAGAGAGATAGGGGCAGCAGAGAGTAGAGAGATCTCAATGTTCTTCTTCTTGATTATTCATCACACTTCCTCTAGCTAAGTAACACAAAGTACAACGTACTACAACCTAAGTCAAGTAGTATAAGGAGACTTAATCTAGCTATACTAGCTAAGTTTGACTGACTTTCTTACATACATAATTTCTTCTATATGGGTAGGAGACAAAGATTAACATGAAGATAAGTTAAGAAATTTGTTTGAACGTGCTTGTCGAAGGATTGCTTGCTTTGTATTTGTATTTGTCGTAAATTACATGAACGAACCTTGTTCCTTAAAACACTTAATTAATGAAGCTGATATTAAATGTCACACAATTGTGGTCTAATTAGAAAACTAAAGCTATGAAGGGAAGTGGGTGGGCAAAACCCCCAATGGGTCTGTCCTACGGTAGGGTGGTCCCAGAGAACTGGGAGGCTTCTCACAAGGTTTTACCAACGTTTGACCTTTAGCTATTGTTACGTTAGAACCTCGGTTCAGTGAACCCAAAGTGATAAAGCTATGGGTAAGGCTCTTGATAGGGGTTTTGGCCAAATTTTGTGGTAGAAATCCAGTTTGTAAAAAACCCAGATCATTAGCCCTCCCCTTAGGCTAGTGGTATTCATGCCTCTAGCTTGCTAATGATGGTCCAATAGAGCAGGGAGTGTTGAGACTTCAAGCTCCTATAGTGTGTGACCGTCGACAGAGTCTTAGATTTGTCCACCTGTATCAACAAGTGTGGGACATTAAATAAGTCGGTGACTTGAGACTTATTCAGTACTTGGTGTGAATGGTCTTGTAGACCTTAGTGTGTTGTAATCATTTGATATATATGGGTAATTGAAATAAAGAAAGTGTGTGTGAGCATATGGCTCCACACAGTGGTCCAATTCTTTGTCTCTGTCTTTTTCTCACTTGTAACATGGTATCAGAGCTTAGTCTGGTGTATTGTCAGGAGCAAGAGGAACTAAAGAAGATCTGAAGAAGTTGAAGACTTAGGTTTGTCAAAAGCAGGATGCCATTGTTTCTTGAAGGTATGCATTGTAAGGTAGTGGTATTCATTGGATGAAATACTAGCAATGGCTTGTTGGGGAGACTTGTAAGACTCCATTGATCACATTAGAGTGCCTGGGCATCATTAGTATCTTCATCACATGTTGCTAGAACATGATTACAGATTTGCGTGGCTGCACGTGATGTAGACTGAAGCTTGCTCATAAATCAACACATTGGTTGCATTCTAAGTGATAGAATGCTTGGTTATGCCCTTGGGGAGGTGCTCAAAGATTGTAAGAGGTAAATGCATTGATGGGAGCTATAATAATGATACACAGATCTGAAAACAGTGACATGGCAGCATATATTTGACCTTGGTTGATGCATTGAAGTCATATGACATGTACTTTAGCCATCACTGAAGCATATGAATTTACTTGAAAGACATATGTACATGCTCCTGTGCATTGAAGCTGCAATTTGTGACAAAAGCACTCTGATCTGAGAGCTTGTGATAGGCTGAAAACTGTCATGAATCTATGAGAAGCAAGCACTTAATGGCCTTGGAATATTAGATGACTTTAGTTAGTACTATGTACTGGATGACTTGGCATATAGCTTGCAAGTGTCTTGTGGATCAAGAAAGGAGTTGAATGCAAATGTTTGAAGCTAGAAATTAGTGCACTCATATTGTATTGACTGGTTATAAACAATTCATGTCTCTATGCCATTAGTCATTGAAGACAAGAAGATTATGATTACCCGAATGCTCAAGTATTGAACCTAACACTTCAAGATGAATGTATGACATGATCTGGGGCTGTTCTAGAGTTTGAAAGACTTGATTTTACTGAGTATTTGTTGACTGCAATATGTGAACAATATATTTGATACTTGTACTTGCTGGTTATGCACTGATTTGTGCCTGTATGCTTATGTTTGGACTACTACATGTACTAACAGATGTTTATGAAGGTTTGGGATATCTATGATGTGTATACGACTCAGTTTTGGTACTAAATAAGCTATTGGTCTCACTGACAGTCTACATTTTACAAATTGTATGTATGCATTTTGACAATAAGGTTGCAGGAGATAAAGCTGAAGCAACTACATTGTGTTTGCATTGACCATTATACCTACAAGAAGGACTACCTATTTGTGGAAGTTCTTGAGCTATCATTGGATTGAAATAATTTGGTTTTAACAGTGAATTTGGTGCAGAAAACTGTCATAAACAATCAAAGTCTACAGTTAGTCAGTTAGACTTGTTGACTACAGGTAGTCAGGCAGTGTTTATGACATGGCAAATGCTGACAGGACAGTCAATATTACCTAGATTGTGGGGGAGAAATTGGACATCCATAATTATGCCATATGGAAGTTTCGCATGGAGAACTTCTTAATCAGGAAAGGATATTGGGAGTTGGTGACTAGAGTAGAAGCTGAACCTGAGCTCCCAGAGAGACCTACAGTTGATCAAAGACAATTACACCGAGCTTGGACAAAAAGAGCAAAAATTTAACAATATGGAGAGAAAGAGCAGATCTATACAAGATTATGCCTTAGAGATCAAGACCATTGTAGATCAGCTAGCATCTATTGGATCACAGGTTGAAGATGAAGACATAGTTGCTGTGACTTTGAATGGCTTGGGGCTTGAGTATAAGTCTTTTGATACTTCTGTGTCTGTGTGGGCTGAAATGCCTGATTTCAATGAACTGGTTGCATTGCTTGTTGAGATGACAAGCTCAACACATGTGGACATTGATGATGGACTGCCTGGTTAGATGGGTCCACACATCTACAGTTAGCACGTTGGTGGTCATTATGACTCTCACATGGCCACTGACTCATTACTTATTATATTCAGGTTGTTACACCTATTTACAGCTGGCATAGTTATAGCGCCAGTCGACTAGTGTAGTCGGTTATGCATTGTTTGACTTAGTAGGCCACTTTCCTTTATGTTGTATCTTATCTATACTTTGTGTACATTGTAAAAGTGTGTGGAAGAAGAAGAAGAAATCGGCAAGAAAACGTTTTGGCCTCCATCTCTCTTCTTGTCTCTTGAGTGAGCTTCTCCTTGTGCATTCTGTGTGTGTTCGGCGCAGCATCTTGAGCAAGTCCCCCCACCACGCGATTCTTGACATGGTATCAGGGCCGCGCCAGTGAGAGAGGCTGATTTCGAAGGCTGAAGCGAAGGAGAAGAAGTAAGGTTCGAGCAAGCAAGCTAGGAGTAAGAAGCTCTCCCATCCTTCCACTCTTTCTCTTGGATAGTGCCTGTGGAGGCACCGGAAGCAGGGCAAAGAAAAAATCTCGGATTGTAGTGAGATTTGGTGTGTGTGAAGAGCGCTGCGTATTCTGCAGATAAGCCCTTTAGGGTTTTCCCGCAGTTATTATGGGCATCTGAGGCCATTTCAGGCCTCGTTTTAGAGCCGCAAGGTTGTAGACAACAGTTTCAGGATACACTGTGACTTCGACTATATTGATTGAAAGTGGGTGTGCAGGTTACAGATTTCAGATCTGTAAGTTCAAAGGTGTTTACAAGTGAGTAAATACAAGGTTTATCTGCAAACAAGTTGTGCAGATTGCATGTATTATTGAGCAGACAGTGAAAAAGGCTATCTGGTGTATTGCTGTGCACTACAGGTCGAGGGTTGCAGAAGATTTGCTTGTTGTTGGTATTAATTTTGTGATAATGGCAGAGAATAGTGGAAGCCCCATCATTGAGAAGCTCGACAAGAACAACTACCCTTCATGGAAGTTCCGTGTCACGAACTTCCTTATTGGAAAAGGCCTCTACGAGTTTGTTTCAGGTGAAGAAAAGGAGCCGGAGGTGAGTGATCCTCCAACTGCAGAAGAGACAAAGGCACAAAAGGAATGGAATGCAAAAGACAAGAAGGTCATGTATTGGTTGTGTGCAGTAATTGACAATAATATGCTGGGACACATTAGAAATGCAGAGAATTCATATGCAGCTTGGACCATACTTGAATGTATGTTTTCTGTAAATACAAAGGCACGAAAGATTCAACTCAAGCAAGAGTTGAATACATTGAAGAAAGGGAAGATGTCTATCAATGAGTATGCACTGAAGGTAAGAAGCATTGCAGATGCCTTGGCAGCGATTGATGCAATGCCCGATGATGATGATTTGGTGTCATCTACCTTGAGTGGACTTAACAATGAAAAGGCTTGGAAGTCTTTTGTAACTTCTGTATCCATTTCCAGAGATCGATGAGTTGGTCTCCCTTATGATCACTGAAGAGATCAACATGCAGAGTGAGACATCCAAAAAAGGTGGTGAATAGGTCCAAGCTTTCTACTCCAGTTCAGGAAGGGGACGTGGCAGGTTCTCTTCAAGAGGCCATGGTACAGGACGTGGTGGTGACAACCAGCAAAACAAATTGAATTAGCAAATGTGGTGATATGCAGGTTTCAGGAGGTCGTGGTAACTTTAGAGGCAGGGGGAGCTTTAGAGGAAGAGGTGGATGGTAGAACAGAGGTTCTAACAACTCTGGTATTGTGTGTCACTACTGTGGCAAAACATGTCATATTGCAGCCCAATGTTATGCTAAGAAAGATGATATCCGCAGTGGCAAGTTGCAGCAAGGAAACTATGCATTGTCTTCACGACATAATGAAAACAAAAATGAACGTCTGTTTGTTATGTAGCATATGCTGAATGCTGTTACAGGAAAGGGAACACATGATGATGTTTGGTATGTTGATTCAGGTGCATCCAATCATATGACCAGCCATGCAGAATGGTTTGGAGAGATGCAGAATTTGCAAAATGCAGGTTATGTGCAGACGGGTGATGATTCATGCCACCCAATTTCACACATTGGAAAAGTTACCTTGTCCTTGCATGATGGTAAGACAAAGAGTCTTTCAGATGTATTACATGTGCCATCTATTACAAAGAACTTGGTGTCAGTGGGTCAGATGGTAGAGCAAGGGTTGCAAGTCAGATTTAATTCAAAGGACTGCTTTGTAGAAGACTTCAATGACAAGTGCAGGTTAGTTGCAAAGGGAAGTAGAGTTGGATGTATGTTTACTCTGGATGCTGGAATTCCTACTATGAATGCTGCTATGTATGCTAAAGGAAAAGGTGTTGTTGCAGACATTGAAATTTGGCACAAACGCATTGGACATGCAAATATACAAAGGCTGAAATTAATGCAGTCCAAAGGGTTGGTTACAGGTTTGCCTACATTTAGAGTTGCAGAATTTCATAAGGTATGCGAAGCATGTCAGTTTGGTAAGCAGGCAAGACAACTCTTTTCACATGACAGAGATGTAAGTAGAAATATCCTTGATGTTGTGCATATAGACATTTGGGGGCCTACACAAAATGTATCTCTTGGAGGCATTTCATACTTTGTCACATTCATTGATGATTGTTCTAGGAAGCTATGGGTATATTTTATGAAGGAAAAGAGTGAAGCGTTTGAGCACTTTAAAACTTTCAAGGCTACAGTTGAAAGAGAAACATGCTTGAAAGTAAAGTGCTTGAGGTCAGATGGAGGGGGAGAGTACCTCTCGAATGAGTTCAATGATTTTCTGAGGTCTCATAGGATAAAGAGACAGTTCACATGCAGGTATACCCCATAGCAAAATGGGGTTGCAGAAAGGAAAAACAGGCATATTGCAGAAGTTGCACGTGCCTTGATGGGTGGCTGAAAAGAATATGCCTAAGCATTTTTGGCTTGAGGCTATTTATAATGCTGTTTATATTATGAACAGAACCCCATAGCTACAGTTCATGGTATGACCCCCGAAGAATGTTTTACAGGTAAGAAGCCTGATGTCTCACACTTAAAAGTGTTTGGCTGCATTGCGTATGTTCATGTGCCAGATGAGTTGCAGAAGAAACTGGATCCAAAGGCTAAAAAGTGTGTCTTTATTGGATACTCTTTAGAGTAGAAAGGGTATTGCTGTTATAACCCTGTCACATGTAAGTTCAGAGTGAGCAGGGATGTCATCTTTGATGAAATGAGCAGTTGGTATGCATCTAGTGGTGATGCATTGGATGATGATGATGATCATGACACTCATGTGCAGGCTGAAAAGCAAGAATCACGGACTCTTAGTGGACCAGAGACATCATCTCGTAGTCCTTGGTCTGGGAGACTAAGGAGTAGCTATACATCTTCAGGTGCATCTAGTAGCACTACAGGTAAAGACAAAGGAAAGAGTAAAGTGTCCAAAGGCATTGATGCAGTTCTTGATGGAGACTCTAGTGGCTCAGAGAGCTTTGATGATGAGCTTGGCATTCCTTCAGTGAGGACTCCAGGTGTGCAGAGAGCACACGTTAATTCAAAGACTCCATTGAGTGATCCAATGGTACGCAGGTCTAGCAGGGTGAGATACCCTGTTAAAAGATTTGGTTTTGAAGGCTATGCAGCTCACCATTATGCTTATGTGGTGAAACTAGTTGAGGATGTTGAGCCCACATGTTTTGAGGAGGCTGTTGGTCATGCTCATTGGGATGTAGCAATGGATGAGGAAATGGCTGCATTAGAGGCCAATAAGACTTGGGATCTAGTATCATTGCCAAAGGGCAAGAAAGCCATTGGATGTAAGTGGGCTTATAAGATTAAGCACAATGCAGATGGCTCTATTAGTAGGTACAAAGCCAGGCTGGTTGCAAAAGGCTATGCCCAAACACATGGCATAGATTATGATGAAACCTTCGGTCCAGTTGCTAGGATGGCAACTGTCAGATGTGTGATTACTTTGGCAGCAGCCAAAGGTTGGAGGTTGTAGCAAATGGATGTGAAGAATGCCTTCTTGCATGGTGATTTGCAGGAAGAAGTGTATATGGATCAGCCAGCAGGTTATGAAGATTTAAAGCATCCCACACATGTGTGCAGGTTGAAGAAGGCACTCTATGGGCTTAAGCAAGCACCTAGAGCATGGTCTGACAAGATCAGAGAGTATCTTGTTAATATTGGCTTCTATGTTTCTGATGCTGATCACTCACTTTATGTGAGAAAGGGAGATGCAGGTTTGGTCATCATAGTCATCTATGTGGATGACTTGATTATTACATGTGATAGTGATAGTGGGATTGCTGAAGTCAAGGATTTCTTGAAGAAGAAGTTTGAGATGAAGGATTTAGGTGAGCTAAGGTACTTCCTTGGCATTGAGGTGATCAGATGTGATGATGGTATATGGCTATCCCAAAGACAGTATGGCTTGGATATGTTGTCCAAGTATGGTATGACAGCATGCAAACCAGTTTCAGTCCCGTTGGAGCAGAATGTAAAGTTAAGTGCTGATGTTGGGGATGAGATAGAAGATCCTACTATGTTCAGGAGGATAGTAGGGAGTTTGATCTACATGACCATTACAAGGCCAGACTTGAGCTACGCTGTTGGTCTTGTGAGTCAGTTTATGCAAGTACCTAGAAAGCCACATTTGGATGCAGTCAGACGTATATTGAGATATGTGAAGTTCACATTACATTATGGACTTTTCTATGAGGTAGGTACAGATGTACATGTGTTTGGATACACAGATGCAGATTGGGCTGGTAGTATGTCTGATAGAAGATCTATCAGCGGATACATGTTCTCTCTTGGTAGTGCAGCAGTTGCTTGGAGCAGCGAAAAGCAATCTACAGTTGCTTTGTCAAGTACAGAGGCTGAGTATAGAGGTGTTGCTATTGCAGCATGTGAGGTAGTATGGCTATAGAAGTTAATGGCTGATTTGGATGTGCAAGTGGAAGGTCCAATTGTCATTTATTGTGACAACATGAGCATTATACAGTTGGCTAGGAACCCTATGTCCCATGCCAGGACAAAACATATTGAGGTACACTACCACTTTGTGAGAGAGAAGATACTAGCAGGTGAGATTGACTTGGTATATGTCAGCACACAGGATCAGATAGCTGACATCTTCACGAAGGCATTGGGTACAGAGAAGCTTCAAACGTTTCGAAGCTTACTTGGAGTTGCAGAGATGTAGTTGAGCTTGAGGGGGAGTGTTGAGATGACAAGCTCAACACATGTGGACATTGATGATGGACCACCTAGTTAGATGGGTCCATACGTCTACACTTAGCACTTCAGTGGTCATTATGACTCTCACATGGCCACTGACTCATTACTTATTATATTCAGGTTGTTACACCTATTTACAGCTGGCATAGTTATAGCGCTAGTCGACTAGTGTAGTCGGTTATGCATTGTTTGACTTAGTAGGCCACTTTCCTTTATGTTGTATCTTATCTATACTTTGTGTACATTGTAAAAGTGTATGGAAGAAGAAGAAGAAATCAGCAAGAAAACGTTTTGGCCTCCATCTCTCTTCTTGTCTCTTGAGTGAGCTTCTCCTTGTGCATTCTGTGTGTGTTCGGCGCAGCATCTTGAGCAAGTCCCCCCACCACATGATTCTTGACATTGCTTATCCATGAGGAGGTTAAACTTGGCTGGCTATAGGGTCAAATAGTTTCAAAAGTAAGGATGTAGTCTTTTATTCCAATCAAGGCAGTCGTGGCAGCCATGGTAGAGGCTATGGTTCTAGCAAAGGAGTCCAACAAAATGCATCATATGGCAATAACAACTAGTAGGTATCAAATGCAAGAGGTGGTGGAAACTTTGGGAAAAGGGGAGATCTAGCCCTGGGAGGTAGAGGCTTCTGGCAGTAGCAACATCATCCATCTGACAATCCGAATAAGGATAAGGATTGTCATTACTGTGGGAAGTATGGTCATATTGCCAAGGACTGCTCGAAGAAGTAGGGCAATCAGAAGGGCAAACAACATGGACATTTTGCTACGTCCAGTTAGGCAGATGATGCTTCAGGAGATAGATTGTTTGCCATGTAGTATGTGAAAGATAGGGTTGCTGAAAAATCCACTGATGATGTAGTATGGTACATTGATTCAGGGGCATCGAACCACATGACCCCTCATGGTGATTGGTTCACTGATATGGTAGCTGGAAGACATGGCTATGTATGCATAGTGGACAACAAAGGAAAATTAAAAGTCATTGATGATATATATGGTGTGATGACATTTGGCATAGCATTGAGCATAAAGGCAAAGTGCCTCTTGTGGTTCATGGTGGTAGAAATAAAAATTTACATGATATAGTGCATGTACCATCGATAATGAAAAACTTACTATCAGAGCAGAACTTGCAGGTTAGGTTCAATAAGCATGGATGCATTATTGAAGAGTTTGGAAATGGATGCAAGTTGATTGCTCACGGTCACAGGAATGGTAGAATTTTTCCTCTTGATGCCACTTTGCCAGAGTTAAATTTAGCTATGTTTGCCCATGGTTCTGGCACTGTCAGAGATTTGGAAATTTGGCATAAGAGAGTGGGACATGTGAATTTGCAGAGGTTGCAAACTATGCAAAAAAAAGAACTTGTTACAGGTTTACCCAAGTTCCAATGCACAGACATTGGCCATATATGTGATGCTTGCTAGTTTGGTAAGCAGTCAAAGTTTCCATTTGTTAGGCATGTAAGGTAGAGTACACGTTTGTTATAGTTAGTGCACTCTGATGTCTAGGGGTCAGCCCATAATGCATCTATGGGAGGCTGAAGTACTATGTGACATTCATTGATGATTACAGTCGCTATACTTGGATGTATATTTTGCAGACAAAGGATGAGGTGTTTGCTTTTTTTAGCAGTTTAAAAAGTTGGTTGAGAAGGAATTTGACTACTATATCTCTTGCTTGAGATCAGACAGCGGTGGGGAGTATGGGTCAAATGATTTTGATAATTTTCTGGCTGAAAATAGCATATGTAGGTAGCTTACCTGTAGTTATGCTCCACAAAAAAATGGAGTGGCTGAACATAAGAACACAGTATTGATGGAAGCTGCTCGTGCCATGATGAGCGAAAAGAAGATGCCACTCTATTATTGGGCTGAGGCTATTATGATAGCCTTGTATATCTTGAAGCAGACTCCCATTGTAGATAATCATGAGATGACACCGTTTGAGAAGCTGTATGGCTATAAGCCGGATGTAAATCACATGAAAGTCTTTGGCTGTCTTGCTTATGTGCACATCCTAGATGAGAAAATGAAGAAGCTGGATCCAAAAGCGCATAAGTGTGTTTTCATTGGATATTCGCAAGAGAAGAAGGCATACAAATGCTATGATCCCTCTACTAGGGAGACTTTGGTGAGCATGGATGTTATCTTTGATGAGATGGCCTCTTGGTATGTATCACTGGATGTAGTGCCATTGGATACACCTTCTACTCATGTATCTATAGCTGATTTGCAGCAAAGTACTGCTATGATAGGTCCTCAGTGGTGGTTAGACGGTATCTCCATGGATAGAGAGATTACAGAGCTTTGGCTCATCATCCACTAAACCACTATGTCAGTGAGGGGGAGATATGATGTAGTGGATAGCAAAGGAAAAGGAAAAGTCATTGATGATATATCTGGTGTGATGACACCTGTCAGGATGACTTCACGCTATGACTCAAATGATAGTCTAGACAGTGAGCTTGGTATTCCGACTGTGTAGATGCGTGGTACTAGGCAATAGGTACATTCCGCCTCATGAGAGAGGGGAATCGAGTAGTGCACCATAGCCTAGACACTCGCAGAGGGTTAGATATCCTGTTGACAGGTTGACGTACAGTGGCTACTTTGCAAAGCATTATGCTTACATGACAAAAGTGATGGAGATCAAAGAACCAGGTACATATGCTGAAGCAATAAAAGATGAGAACTGGTGTGTAGCTATGGATGAAGAAATGAATGCCTTGGTTAAAAATAAAACATGGGATCTTGTGCCATTGCATGAAGGGAAAAAGACCATTGGTTGCAAATGGGTTTACAAAATCAAATGCAAGTCGGATGGCAGTGTGGAAAGGTACAAAGCCAGGCTGGTTGCGAAGGGGTATGCCCAACAGTATGGACTTGATTATGAGGAAACATTCAGCCCTGTTGCCAAGATGGAAACCATATGCATTGTGATTGCTTTGGTTACTGCTAGAGACTAGAAATTGCAGATGGATGTGAAGAATGCATTCCTCAATGGTGACTTGGCAGAGGATATCTATATGGATCACTTGGAAGGGTATATACACCCTGAGTTTCAACGCTATGTATGTAGGTTGAAAAAACCATTATAGGGGCTGAAGCAGGCTCCGAGAGCCTGGCATGCAAGGATCAATAACTACTTGCAAAGCTTGGGATTTACTGTTGGTAGGGCTGATCATAGCCTATTTATGAAAAAGACTGACAGTGGCTTGGTAGTGCTAGTCAAATATGTTGATGATTTGATAATCACTGGTGATGATGACTTGGGCATATAACATGTAATGAAGATGCTGAAAACTGAATTTGACATGAAAGACTTAGGTGATTTGAAGTATTTCTTGGTCATTGAGGTGATTACAACTGAAAAAGGTTTATGGTTGATACAAAAGCATTATGCCATGGAAATGTTGAAGAAGTATGGCATGGCTGAATGCAAACCACTGGATACACCTCTTGATCAGAATGTAAAGCTAGACATAAGCACTGGGACTGAAGTTGAGGATGTGACTATGTATATGCAGGTGGTTGGCAGTCTCATTTACTTGACCATCACTAGGCCTGACTTGAGCTATGCTGCAGGGCTCATATGCCAATTTATGCAGAAGCCGAGAAAGCTGCACTTGGATGCAGTAAAATGCATTATGAGATATGTTAAGTCCATTGTATATTATGGGTTGTTCTATGTGAGAGATAAGCCCTTGAAACTGGTTGGATAGACGGATGCAAATTAGGCAAGATGCTCATATGACTATAGATTTATGAGTGGCTATGCTTTCGGGTTTGAAAGCGGAATGATTAGTTGGAGCAGCAAGAAGTAGCCTACAATTTTTTTATCGAGTACTGAGGCATAGTACAGGGGTGCTGCATTGGCAGTATGTGAGATTGCATGGCTACTCAAGCTTATGGCTGATTTGGACATACAGGTAGATGCTTCAGTGACTCTCCTATGTAACAATCTTAGTATTGTACTCCTAGCCATGAATCTAGTATATCATACCAGGAAAAAACATATTGAGATACACTATCACTTCATTAGAGAGATGGTTCTTACAGGGAGAGTTGATCTCATGCATGTGAAGACTGATGAACAGGTCGCGGATATCTTTACCAAGTCTCTGGGTAAAGATAAGTTCAGTGTTTTCAGACAGCTGCTTGGTGTGGAGCCGCTGTCTTGAGATTTAGGGGGAGTGTTGAGTCTTAGCTGTGTCAACCTGTATTAGCAAGTGTGGGACATTAAATAAGTTAGTGACTTTAGACTTATTCAGTACTTGGTGTGAATGGTCTTATAGACCTTAGTGTGTTGTAATCATTTGATATATATGGGTAATTGAAATAAAGAAAGTGTGTGTGAGCATAGGGCTCCACACAATGGTCCAATTCTCTGTCTCTATCTTTTTCTCACTTGTAACAGGGAGGACTGCACCCCCTCATTGGTGACTCTTTGTTGAATGACTGCTCTAAAGTGTTCCTAATTCTTTGAAAATAAGGCTTGAGTCGCTATCCATTTACTGTTGTCTTGTGAACCCTCCCATCCATGTCACCTAGCTTATAACTGCCATTTGGATATCTCCTTATGACCATGAATGTGTTGAGATTCAGCAATCACACTCACTAACAGCCTCTTTGTACGGAGCTTCAGGGCCAAGGACATGTAGGCTTATCTATCCCATATGCACAGTGGTGCCTACTGCAGTTTCCTACTTTCCTATAAAGCATTGTACTTGCTTCCTTTTTCTTAATGCAATGATAGTACTCTCTTCTTATCAGTAAAGTGTTAGTGTCATTGTCCACATACACAAGATTGTGTTTATGAGTCCAAGTATCAATCTTGGAACCTAATTCACTTGTGTAACAAACAGTGTCTTTGTCTCCTCCATCATGAGTTTACTCTTCTCCTTTCATCCACCATAACTCATTGCCATGTCCTAGATCCCGCTCATTCCGACATGGTATCAGAGCACAGTCGGGCATGGCCGCTATTTCACTCCTCTCTCAGCTCCTCTTCACTTAGGCCAGCTCAAGTCGAGTCCAGCTAATGAGCTCATTTCTAAACTCTATCTCTACTTGACTTGTGGCAGCCATAGCCAAACCTGCACCCTACCTCCTTGGAGCTTCTTAATCTCCCTCCACAGTCAATATTTCAACACGCTTTCTTCTGGAGATATGTTCCTTGGCTCAGGGCACTGCCTCCTGTCACCTCAAACACCGACATTGGTAACCTATAGTTCCAGCATTGCGTAATTCGTCAGTCGCAGTCCAAAAAAACAACGCCTTCTGTTCGTATAGCCCAATGTCCATCTGCACAGCACGATTCATCTTGGCTCATTATGGCTTTTGAAGCCTATCACTTAGGCTATCTCTAGCTTGAATCTTGAGGCATATGGTTCAGGCTACGAGCTGGAATCTCAAAAAAACCAGTCGTGCAGAAACCCTAAAAGAAGACCACCATACGTTTTTGAGCTCAAGCTCATCTCTCACTTCACTTTCTCTCTCCTGCCACTTAAATCAAGGAGGGGAGATCTCACTAAGCTACTAAAGTTCTCAACAAGACAAGCATCAAATGAAGGAGGGGAGATCTGTGAAGCACTTGAAGACCCATTGAAGATTTGAAGACTCAAGGAAGAAGATACAAACATAGTGTCCATTGACACTTATCTAGTGCTCTTAGCACTTGTGTCTTGTGACACAACCAACTCTTCTGCTGCTGCAAATTGAGAATTTTGGAGCTGATTTGCTGCTGGTCTTGCAACCTCAACATGGGAAAAGACTCTCTAAATGCTCGATTCAAAGGAGTCGGGTTTCACACCTAGCAAACCCACATCAAGCTCATCCTGATGAAGAAGGGTCTCTGGGCCATCACAAATGGAAAATAAAAGAAACCTCGAGATGCGGACCTTGCAGTTACTTGGCAGAAGAATGATGACAAGGCACAAGCCATCATTAATCTGGAATTGGATGACAGCTACATCCATCATGTGGATGCCTGTGACATGTCCCATGACACTTGGGACAAATTGGATACCTTATTTGGTGCACAGTCAAAGTCGTCTAAGTATGGTCTATTAATTGAATTTTTCCGACTTGATATGAAGCCTCATACATCCCTGGCATCCCATCTGAACTACATGGAAAGCCTGCTTACTCAACTTGCAGGGATAAAGCTAAAAATGGATGAAGATGTTTGTATTGGTGTCTTGTTAAAAAGTCTGCCTCCTGCCTATGATAATGTATCAACCACTCTAACCAATATGCCTGATCCTCAACATGTTGATATTAAAGAGTCTCTGCTAGAGGAAGAAAAGAAACTTAAAAGCAAAGAAGAGCCTAGCACTTCAAAGGATGAACAAATGTTATATGTAAACAACAAATACAAAGGTAAAAAGGAACCGCTTTTCTGTGACTTCTGCAAAAGGACCAGATACACTGAGAAGTTCTGTCATGCTAGGAAGAGGTCCCAAAAGGCCTATCTTGCCGTGAAAGAAGAAGAAAACCATGGACCAAAAGATGAAGATGAAGATGAAGATGAAGACCACCAGGAACGGAAGGACAAGCCTCATCAGTCCTTCTACTCTCATTACTCTGATAGACTGTTTTAAAAGCCTTGTATTTCCTAGCCCTAATGCTTCTTGCCATAAGCTTTGTAAACTCCTCATGTAACTTGGCACTACAGTCCCTGTACACTTTGTGAGGTCGCTATTACAGCCTGTGGATGTCCATCATGTTTTGGTGCCCACACTTAGCCTTTTCTGCGACAGCCTCTGGTGTCTACCATGTTTGTGGTGTGCCCACAGTTTGCAGGTAGTTCTCATTACAGCCTCTATACACTTTGTGCCTTTCTAGTTGTGATTGAGGAGGGGTGTTGAGATTCAGCAACCACACTCACTAACAACCTCTTTGTACGGAGCTTCAGGGCCAAGGACATGCAGACTTACCTATCCCATATGCACAGTGGTGCCTACTGCAGTTTCCTACTTTCCTATAAAGCATTGTACTTGCTTCCTTTTTCTTAATGCAATGATAGTACTCTGTTCCTATCAGTAAAGTGTCAGTGTCATTGTCCACATACACAAGATTGTGTTTATGAGTCCAAGTATCAATCTTGGCACCTAATTCACTTGTGTAACAAACAGTGTCTTTGTCTCCTCCATCATGAGTTTACTCTTCTCCTTTCATCCACCATAACTCACTCCCATGTCCTAGATCCCTCTCATTCCAACAGAATGGTCCTTCCCACTTGAGCACAAGTTTAGCATTCTTTTTGTTATGAAAGTGGTTATCATAGTGTAGCACAAGTGATCCTTTCCTTATGTGCTTAGTAGTTAGCTTCTTATTGAATGTCTTCCTCCTCTCTTTAGCCTACATAGAATAGTATTGGACTACTGCTTCTCTGTCTAACTCTAGCCTATCTAGATCCAAGATCCTTTCCTCTAACTTCTTATCTTGATTATTCTCTCGACTGGCTACTAAAACACGTTAGCTGGCCAGTTCCACCTCTATAGAAAGCAAAGCCTCTTGGCCATAAATGAGGTGAAATGGAGTATAGCCAAGCAAGGTTCTGAATGAAGTCATGTAGGCCCAAAGAGCTGCACTCAATTTTTTATTCCAATGCTTGGGGTGCATGTATACTTGCTTGGTAATTATCTTATAAATCAGCCCATTCACCTTTTCGACCAAACCATTACACTGTGGCTAGTAGGGAGTAGTATGCCAACGCTTGATTTTTAGCTTTTCCATTAGCTCCCCCACCAGATTAGCCCTAAAACCAAGACCTTGGTTAGAGATAATTTCTAAAGGTGTGCCAAACTTACAACAAATGTTTTCAAACATAAATTTCCCCACTACTTGGGATGTGATCCTACTAGTTGTTGAAGCCTCAGCCCACCTCGTCATGTAGTCCACACCCACTATGATGTATTCCTTGCTAGACTGAGTTCGTGGGAGTGGCCCTATCACATCAATCCCCCATTTTTCAAATGGGCCATATGTAGTTATGGGAATTTGTTGCTCATGCACTAGCTTCCCTGGTCTGGCCTTTTGGGTGACCTTTTGGCAAGCATCACAAGTGTGGCACCAATGTTGCACATCTCGATGCAGACTAGGCCAACACAAAACCGGCTTGGAGAATATTTCTGCTGGTTATTTCTTGAGAAAAATGTCCACCACAAACCCCCTCATGGCAGCTCTTAATCACATCCATAATCTCCTTTGTTGTTGGAACCCTTCTAAGCACTGCATCCTTTCCTTTGCAATACAACACATCATTTATCAAGCGGTATTTAGTGGCCTTAGTAGCCAACCACCTTTTCTCACTCTTATTCATATGTGTAGGTGCCTCACCATGCTCAAGAAAATAAAACACATCTTGTAGTTGAAACTTACCTTGAAACAAGGAGAGCTTTACTACAATGATGCCCACAATCACCTCTTTCAAAATTTTAGTTGCTAGAGCATCTGTGTTGCCGTTTGTGTGTCTTGGCACAAAATAGATCTGGGCTTTCTGTAGCTTCCTCATGAGAGTTTTAGCTTCTCTCATTTTCACAGCTAAGTTATCATTTTTACAAGCCCAGATTCCTTTCATTTGCTTAACAATTAGCATAGAATCCCCAAAAACATTAAGTCGAGTGACACCATGCGAGAGACACCACCTCAAATCTAAAAGCAAGACTTAATATTCTACCTCATTGTTAGAATGGATATCCTCCAAGCCGATACCTTCTCCATAAAGTTTGTCACCTTTGGGACTAAATACCACTAATTCCTACTGTCACTTTGTCTTTAATATGCTTGTAGGCCCCATCAAAGTAGAGGGCATGGGCATTCTCCATGCGTGGTGGGTCCTCAAGAGGAGGTGTCTCCTCTTTTACATTTTCCTCTCTTTTTCCTTCTTTTGATGGCATCTATGAGTCAAAAAATCAGCTAGGCAAGCCTGAGTAGAGTCCTCCACCTTGAAGGTGTAGTCAAACTCTTGGAGTTATATCGCCCACTTAGTGATTCTGGCTGAAACATCCATGTGCTGTAAGGTATAGGGAAAATTCTCTTCTATTTTGATCATTGTGAATGGCTGGGGAGAAGATAAGGACAAAAATTTCTTAAAGCAAACATTAGAGACAAAACCATCACCTCCACCATCGTGTACTCTCGTTCTGATGCTGTCACTCTGGTAGAAAAGTAAACTGGCCTCATCAAGCCAATTTTAGTATCCTTTTGAATTAATGCTACCCCTAGAGCATCTTCCCCAAAACTTGAGTTGACAAAAAACTCTTGATCTTAGCAAGGGTGTAAAATTATGGGAAGGGTGCTGAGAGCCTTCTTCACCTCATAAAAGCATCTTTCTCTTTTGTCACTCCACAGGAGCTCCTTAGAGTGGGTTGACTATTGCAGTGGAAACACTAATTAGGAGAGGAGAGGAGATGAATGAACCACTAATTGGGAGAGGAGAGGAGATGAAACACTAATTGGAAGAGGAGAGGAGATGAATGAACCACCCCATATATCGCACCTTTTGAATGAAAGAGGTTAGTTGCTTCACAAAAGATGGTGATGGCACCGCCAATAGGGCCTTAACTTTGTTTGGATATGCTTCAATGCCCCTCTCACTTACGACATGCCCCAATAAAGTTACACTACTTTCGCCAATGCAACACTTCTCATGGTTTAGCTACCCCCCCCATTTGTGCGAGGCGGTTGAAACCTTCATCGACCTTTCCTAGATGTAGAGCCTTTGAACTATAAATACAAAATTCATCAATAAAGACTCTGATGGACTTACCAAAATATGGCTAGAAGACATAATTCATGAATCGTTGGAAGGTAGCTAGAGTATTTGTTAATCCAAATGGCATTACTTTGTAAGCAAAACACCCCCAAGGCGTGATGAAGGTGGTCTTCTATTGATCCTCCTTAGCTATTGGGATCTGGAAATAACCTGAATACCCATCACAAACAGTGTATCTCTCATGCCCAACCACCTCATTGAGTATTTTATCGTGAAAGGGAAGAGGGAAGTGATCTCTCTTTGTTGCAGCATTTAGCGGCTTGTAGACCATAGAAATCCACAATTTGTCATTCTTCTTGAGTGTCACCACTACAGGTGAAACCCACTCCGAGTCCCCTACTAGATAGATGAAGCATGCCTTCAAAAGTCGTTGCACCTCAGTGAGAGTAGATCGTTTTGTTGAACTACTCCCAACCGCCGTAGCCGTTGCACCACTAGCATTGCTCCATATTTTAGATTAATGTGATGTTGTACTACCGTCACACCTGTGATGTGTTCATAATCGGAAATAAAAAGTGGAGTGTTTTATCACCACTTCCATGTAGGCTGCCTTCTCCTCAGCTGATAGATCCTTATCCAAAATTTTTTCTAACCCCTCCTTCTCGACATTTGGAAGCTACTGTGGAACTTCACTACTACTAGAAGGCCCTTTCAATGTGTTGGAAGAGAGGGAGAGAGACAGAGTGGAGTGAAAGATGAGCCTCAGCTCATTGTTGCTCTTCTTCCATTCTTCTTCCATCATACTAATTGAAAGAGACTTACACACATAGGTATCACTAACCAAGTCTAGCTGTGGTTAAGTCACTGACTACACCAACTTATTGAATGTCACACACATGTACAGCTGTATCCAGCTAATGTTGGTCACACACATAAAGATAGACTGACTGAAGAGTAACGGGAGATTGAAATTCTAACAATCCCCCTCAAGCTCAAACCATCTGATAAACTCCAAGTAGTTGTCTGAAGTATATGAACTTTTCTTTACCAAGTGACTTGGTAAATATGTCTATTGCCTAGTCTTTAGTATTCACATGAATCAAGTCAATCTACCTTGTAAGAACCATTTCTTTGATGAAATGGTAGTGAACCTCAATATGTTTGGACCTAGCATGGTAGATAGGATTGCTAGCCAACATAACACTGCTGAGGTTATCACAATGCAATCTCACTTTGCTTTCTAGTTGTATTCCCAATTCTTTTAGTGGTTTCATCAACCAAATTGCTTCGCAAGCCGCTAAGGCAACTCCTATGTACTCAGATTTTGTACTAGAGAATGCAACATTAGGCTGTTTCTTACTCTACCAACTAATCATACTATTGCCCAATCCAAATGCATAACCATTGGTTGACCTCTTGTCATAGGCACAACCAGCCCAATCAGCATCAGTAAACCCTGTCAAGTCCATGGATTTTTCATATGCATAAAATAGCCCATAATATGTAGTACCCTTCACATATCTCATGATCCTCTTGACTACATCTAAATCTGGTTTGTGAGGCTTCTGCATGAACTGACTAATCAGCCCCATTGCATAACATAAGTCAGGACGGAGTAATAGTCAAGTATATCAAGCTGCCCACTATCTGTCATCGATACATGGTCACATTCTCTATGTCATTCCCAAACATCAATTTGCAGCTTAACATTCTGATCAAGAGGTGTCTCCATAGGCTTGCATTCAGCCATACCATACTTTTGTAACATGTCATGAGCATACTGCTTTTGTGGTAGCCATATACCTTGAGGCGTAGAGACTACCTCAATCCCAAGAAAATACTTTAGTTCACCAAGGTCTTTGACTCTGAATTTAGCCTGTAAACATGATTTAATTTCAACAATGCCCTCTTCATAATCTCCAGTGATGATAAGATCATCTACATAAACCATTAGAAACACATATCCATGATCTGCCTCCTTCGTGAATGAACGGACTATGATCTGCATCACCCAATCTAAATACATCTTGCTTGTTTCAGTGCATATAAATCATTTTTCAACTTAATACATGTGTAGGAAAGCCCGAGTGAACATAGCCTTCAGGCTGCTCCACATATATTTCTTCTACCAAATCACCATTCAAGAAAGAATTCTTGACGTCTATTTGCCATAATTTCCAACCTTTGCATATTGCCAAAGCAATGACAGTTCTGACTGTTGCCATTTCAGCCACCGGACTGAAAGTCTCCTCATAGTCAAGGCCATATTGCTGTGCATACCCTTTTGCAACCAACCTGGCCTTAATGCATTCTAACAAACCATATGACTTGCACTTAACCTTGTATACCCATTTGCAGCCAATGGGGAATTTTCCTTCAGGCAACTCAACCAATTCCCATGTCTCATTTTCAGCCAGGTCCGCATACTCCTCATCCATGGCAACACACCAGTTATCATCTATAACTGCATCATCAAACTTTATAGGTTCTTTGTAACCTACCACACTAGCCACATATGCATAATGGTGGGCTGAATAGCCAGTGTATGTAAACCTATCATCAACTAGTTTTCTAACTCTCTCAAATATCCAAACTAGTGTAATTGTGGCTCACTCTAAGCTTGCCTCTCATGAGGCGGTACATAACGACTATGCCTTACTCCAGACATCATAATAGATGAAAGGCCCAACTCACTATCCAAACTATCACTGTTAGATGACTCATAACCTACTGTAAGTGGACCTGTCACATCCTCAAACATGTTTTATTTTCCCTTATTCAATCTCCCCCTCAATGACATATCCATGTTAGTGGACGTAGGAGTACGACTCCGCAAGCGTCCTAACCAAGGACTTACTGTAGGTGACCCATCACCTGTAGGACCACTCATAGATGTACTCACTCTAGATATATTTTCAACATTACTAGTGTTGGCTGATCCATCAGTAGCCACTGCAATAGGATTACCATACCATGATGCCAACTCATAAAAAACAACATGTTTGCTAATCAATGTCTCATGTGTGGACTACACATAACACTTGTAACCTTTCCGGTCTTGTGCATAACCAAGGAACACACTCTTGATAGCTTTAGAATCCAATTTCTTCCTCTTTTCATCAGGAACATGCACATATGCAATGCTGCCAAATACCTTCAAGTGTGAAATGTTAGGCTTATGACCATACAACCTCTCATATGGAGTTACATCATGAATCCCTGCTGTAGGGGTTCTATTCAACACATAGACAACAATCACTACTACTTTAGCCTAATAACCATTTGGCAAACTCTTCTCATGCAATGTAGCTCTTGCTGATTCCATCAGTACCCTATTTTTCCTTTCTGCTACACCATTTTGCTGCAGTGTATAGCTGCAAGTTAATTGTCTTCTCATCCCATGTTTAGCAAGGTACTTGTCAAAGTAATTAGAGACATATTCGCTACCTCCATTTGATCTAAGACATGAAATTTTATAGCTCAACTAATTTTCAGCATGCTTCTTGAAATCCTTGAATGCATCAAACACATCATCATTATGTTTCAGTATGTAAAGCTAAGTATACCTCTATTGAAATTATCAATGAAGGATACATAGTAACGAGCACCACCAAACGAAGCATTATGAGACAGACCCCATACATCTGAATGTACCAACTACAAGGGTCGTGAGCTATTCCGTACATGTCTCATAAATGGAAACCGTGCTTGCTTTCCAAACTGACATGCATGTCCAAAGTCATGATACTTGAAGTTAGGCAGTCTAAGCACAATCTCCTTCTGTTGCATAGATTTTAGATTTTGTACATTTACATGTCCAATCTGCTTATGCCATATCTCAACATCCTGTGTAGCACCACCATCATGTGCAAACATGGTTGCTTTCAATTCTGGAATTGACGCGTCAAGAGTAAACATTCTGCCATCTCTTCAGCCTCTAGCAATCAATTTGTCGCCATTACCATATTCTTCAACAAAGCATCCATCGCTATTAAATCTCACCTGCAGATTCTGTTCTACCATCTGTATCCAATGGACAAAAGATTCTTGGTTATTGTAGGTACATTTAGTACATCATGCAGGCTCTTTTTCTTGCCATCAGGTATCAACAATAGAACAAGTCCTATGTGCTATTGTAGGTACATGTAGTACATCATGCAGGCTCTTTTTCTTGCCATCAGGTATCAACAATAGAACAATTCCTATGTGCTAAATGTCATGTTGTATGTCATTCCCAATACACACATAACCATGTGAACCTCCAACCATCTCATCAAACCATTCTTCATGGGGTGTCATATGATTTGAAGCCCTTGAATCAATGTACCATCTCTCATATTTGTTTTTCCTAGATGCATTCTTAGACACATGCTGAATGACAAACAATCTGTCAACCTACTCATCATGGGCACCATTAGAGGATGCATAGTGCCCATGTTGTTTACCCTTTGCCTTCATATCTTCCTGCTTCTTGTAACAATCCTTTGCAATGTGTCAATACCTGCCATAGTAATGACAGTCCTTATCTCTGTTTGACTGATCATTTGACTGCCATGAACCAGATCCACCACCTATACCATGGGGTGATCTCCCCCTGCCTCTAAAGCCACCAAATCCACGCTGGCCCTATGTATTTGTGCCATGCTAGGCATTCTGCTAATGCTATCCATAAGCATTTCTAGTGTCTCATCGACCTCGAAAAAATCCATGGACTCTACTGCCTCTACCATGTTGGCTAGAGTAAATAACAATGTCTCTACTTTCAGACATACTAGAATCTGTATTCAGCCCGAGCTTAACTTCCTCATGCAGTAGAAAATCAATTAGCTCATCCCAATCAGGGGATTCAGCTCTCACATAAATAGATGTATCAAATGCTTTATACTCTTTGCCAAGTCCATTCAATGTCACTGCAATCATATCATCCTCAAACACTAAAGATCCAATGGTAGTAAGTTGATCCGCTATGTTCTTGATCTCTGTAGTGTATGCCTGAATGCTTCTACCATTCCTAGACATGTTATTGAACTATTGCTTTAGTTGAATCTTTCTTGCATGTGTTACATTTCCATAATTCTTCATGAGTATGTCCCATGCATCCTTTGAGGAACTACATCCAGTAATCTGCATAATCATAGCATTTGATATACATAAGGAAAACAATGTAACACGTTGCATGCTCTCTCAGTGCATAGCTTATGAGCCCTTTTCTGATCATTTGTTAGATTTCTTTCATTCATTTCAGGTTCAGCCTCATTACCTGTACATAAGTCCTAATAACCTCTGCCAACCAAAAAATTCTTCATACGAAAATTCCATAAAGCAAAATTTTTGTTGTCCAGCTTTTCTCCCACAATTTGAGTGATATTGTTAGTGCCTGGAGCATTTTCCATAGTTGTAGCTTAGGCATTCAGTGATGTATACAACCTGTAAGTATTTGGCTCCTTTTTCTACAATTCCGAACTAGCTTCTTGCTATTCAAGATAGTTTTCTGCAATTCAAGACAATTTTTATAACAACCTGCTTGCTGTAAACTCTATTCCAACAATGAAAAAACACAGTAAATTGAGCATAAACCAAGCTCAAATAAGTTCAAAACATTCTATGGTAGTGGCAAAACATCCTAGCAACAAACTATGTCCATACACGTATCAATGTTTGTACTATATACAAGTAGTAGTACCAAATACAGCCAACCCATTGCTATAACCAACAGTATTTTCTTTGTTAAAATAAGAGTATTCAGACCTCAAAACAGCCCCAAAATATCTCATTCAGGTGCCACTCTATACAGGAGTTGATACATGTCCAACCTGTCAGAATATATTGCATGTATGTCAAGTGAAGATGATAGGTATGCTTCCTGCAAACAATAACCAGTCAATACCTAGTGTAACTAGCAACAAATCAGTCCAAACTTTGGACTTTCAGCACTCACAATATCCCAAAAAGCATCTACCACTCAAGTGGTATGATCCAAGCATTTGTCACTAGTAAATAAGCATCACAGATACTTCAACCCTGTAGGTATATTGTTTCCAAATTCAAGACAGAAACTAATTCACTATTTCCAGCATGCAAATAAGCTCTAAAACTAAGCATTTAACACTTCAATATCATGATCAAATGGATGATAATAAGGGCATATACATTGTTAGGATGAAAGCCACCAGTGCCATGAAATCACTTGTTGTTTATTGTAGTAAATAGCTAGTCTGCACAGGTCTATACCGAATATCTCAAAATCTGTGTGGAATTTGAAAAAACTTTCTTCTGCAAAGTTGTAGACCACGTCCAAACGGCTAGGAATCCTAAGCCGTTTCTCCAAAAACCATTTCTGTAGCAAGATATAGCTTCTACAAAAAAATAGACTGCATGCACAGTCTCCTTTGATGACGTTTTCTTTAGATTTGATGTCTTGATGTCAAATGGCCACTGCCAAACCTTTAGGCTTCAGGAGTTCAAGCTCTAATACTATGTTGAAAGAGAGGGAGAGAGACAAAGTGGAGCAGAAGATGAGCCTCAACTCATTGTTGTTCTTCCTTCATTATTCTTCCATCATACTAACTGAAAGAGACTTACACACATAGGTATAACTAACCAAGACTAACTATGGTTAAGTCACTGACTACACCGACTTATTGAATGTCACACACATATATAGCTGTATCAAGCTCCTAATGTCAATCACACACATAGAGATAGACTGACTAAAGAGTAATGAGAGCTTGATATGTTGAGATATCGAGCTCCACTCGTGATATGCTAGGGTGACCGTTGTACATTTATGTCACCGACTTGTCAGTTGTAGATGCGGTTGGTACACCGCCCATGAATAATAGCTAGATGACAGCTATCCTTATCTACTCTAGTTCGTGGCTTAGTTAGTATGCCACCTTAGTTATTTGAGTTTGGTTTGAGACCCATATATAGGGTTCTTCTATTTCTTTGTATGAGACTTCTTTTTGGCTTACACAACTAAGAAGAGGAAAAGTGTTTTCAGCCTCCACCCTTGTGTGTATTCCCCCATTGTGCAAGCAAGAAAGCTACAAGTGAGACTCCTTCCTTCTCTCCCACAATCTTGACATGGTATCAGAGCCTTGTTCGTGGTAAGGAGCTCAAGAAAGCAAGCCAAGCTCGCGGTGTTCTAGTAAGAGGAGCAGTGTTGCTTTCATTTTCTGTTTTGGGAGGAGATCTCTGCAGGTAGCACAGCCGGAAATTGCAAGAGTGCATTATCTCAGGTTGAGACGCCCTTCGCGGTGAAGCAAGAGGGCAGCATATGCTGCGGGGAAAGGGCTTTAGCCCTTGGCGACTCTGTTTTTTTGATTTGAGGCCATTTCGGGGCCTGTTTTGGAGGCGGAAGTTTTCTGCACGCACTCAGGAAAAGGCCCAGTTTTATGTTGTGCAGCCACTATTCTACAGGTCTGTGAAAAGTTACTGTAGAAATTGCATCGTATACCTGTGCGTAGAGACATTGGGAGTTACAGAATCATCCCCGTTGCCTGTTGATGCAAAATCGTCACTAGGAAGTGACTGTGTGGTCAAATACCACTTTCATCAGTTTTACAGATTAGCCCTTGTGAGGCTGAAGTTGTGTTCTTTGCAGTGACAGAATTTTTTGCAGTGTTCTGTAATGGCGTCTGATTCTCTTTCACAGATTGTCACTGAAAAGCTTGACAAGAACAACTTCCAAGCATGGAAGTTTAGAATGACGAATTTCCTTATGGGAAAAGATGCCTAAGGTCAAATGGAGGGGGAGAGTACCTCTCAAAATCTGTGTGGAATTTGAAAAAACTTTCTTCTGCAAAGTTGTAGACCACGTCCAAACGGTTAGGAATCACAAGCCGTTTCTCCAAAAACCATTTCTGTAGCAAGATATAGCTTCTACAAAAAAATGGACTGCATGCACAGTCTCCTTTGATGACGTTTTTTTTAGATTTGATGTCTTGATGTCAAATGTGTCAAGATTGTGGGAGAGAAGGAAGGAGTCTCGCTTGAAGCTTTCTTGCTTGCACAATGGGGGAAGACACACAAGGGTGGAGGCTGAAAACAGTTTTCCTCTTCTTAGTTGTGTAAGCCAAAAGAACTCTTTTACAAAGAAATAGAAGAACCCTATATATGGGTCTCAAACCAAACTCAACTAACTAAGGTGGCATACTAACTGAGCCACGAACTAGAGTAGATAAGGATAGCTATCATGTAGCTATTATTCATGGGCGGTGTACCAACCGCGTCTGCAACAACTGACAAGTCGGTGACATAAATACACAACGGTCACCCTGGCGTATCACGAGTGGAGCTCGATATCTCAACACTCCCCCTCGAGCTCAATCCCAATTCCTGCACACCAAGCAGGTCTCTGAACTTGCGCAGCTTCTCTGCGCCCAATGCCTTCGTAAATATGTCAGCTACCTGATCCTCTGTGCTGACATAAACTAGATCAATAAGACCTAGTAAAACCCTCTCTCGCACATAGTGATAATGCACCTCAATGTGCTTTGTTCTAGCATGATAGACTGGGTTATTTGCCAAATGTATACTACTCATGTTGTCACAATAAATGACAACTGTCCCATCTGTAGACTGATGCATATCATAAAGTAGCTTATGCAACCAAGCTACCTCACATGCAGCCATTGCTGCACCCCTGTACTCCGCCTCTGTGCTCGACAAGGCAACTGTAGGCTGTTTCTTGCTGCTCCAAGTGACTGCAGCACTCCCAAAAGAGAACACATATCCACTGGTAGATCGTCTATCAGAAATACTACCAGCCCAATCAGCATCAGTGTATCCATGCAACTGTATCTGAACCCCAGTCTCATAAAATAGTCCATACTGCAATGTGGACTTCACATACCTGAGTATGCGTCTAGCCGCATCCAAATGCGGTTTCCTTGGAGCTTGCATAAACTGACTTACCAATCCAACAGCATAGCTCAAATCTGGCCTGGTAATAGTCATATAAATCAAACTTCCTACTATGCGTCTGTACATAGTAGGGTCTTCTAGAAGCTCACCGGCATCTGTGCTCAACTTCACATTCTGCTCCAAAGGAACTGAAATAGGCTTACAGCCTGTCATCCCATATTTGGACAGCATGTCCAATCCATACTGCCTCTGCAAGAGTTGTATCCCACTTGGTGATCTAATCACCTCAATGCCCAAGAAATAACGCAGCTCTCCCAAATCCTTCATCTCAAACTTCTGCTTCAATAGCATTTTCACATGAAGGATATCTTCATCACTGTCACCTGTCATAATCAAATCATCAACATAAATGACAAGCAGCATAATACCTTTCTCTGTTTTTCTCACATAAAGTGAGAAATCTGCCTTGGAAATCTGAAAGCCAATAGTGACAAGATACTGTCCTATCTTGTTAGACCATGCTCTAGGTGCTTGCTTCAAACCATACAAAGCTTTCTTCAACCTGCAAACAAACTCAGGATGAACAGCATGCACATAACCTGGTGGCTGCTCCATATAGACCTCTTCTTGCAAATCACCATGCAAGAAGGCATTCTTTACATCCATCTGATGTAAAGACCATCCCTTTGATGCAGCCATAGCAATGACTGCTCTTACGGTTGCCATCCTTGCAACCGGACTGAATGTTTCTTCATAGTCAATTCCATATGTTTGTGCATACCCCTTGACTACTAATCTTGCCTTGTATCTGTTCACAGAACCATCTGCATTGTGTTTCACCTTATAAACCCACTTACAGCCAATTGCATTTTTACCTTTAGGCAAAGGTACCAATTCCCATGTAGCATTTGCTTCCAAGGCATCCATTTCTTCATCCATGGCTTTCTCCCATTTTTCTTTTCCCATGGCTTGCTCAAAATAAGTGGGTTCTGGTTCTTGTATCACCTTGACCATATATGCATAGTGAATGGCTGTAAATCCATCATATTTCAGCCTATCCACAGGATACCTAACTCTGGTAGACCTGCGCAGAGTGGGTTCACTCCCAGGTGCTCTCAAAACATCCCTGGTCTTCCTTACTCCAGGTGTAACAATAGAAGGAATACCCAACTCATCATCAATGCTCTGTTCTGAGCCACTGGATTCACCATCCACATAAGAGTGACCTGCATTCACATCAAACATGGGCTGATCAACCTTCTCTTTTCCTTTTCGTGATACCTGCATACCACTATCTGCATTACTTTGAGAAGAATCTCCTGATCTCAATCTGCCTGTCCATGGCGAAGAATGTGAACCAGTGCTAGAGGACGTTCCAGGTCCACTAATGTTTTGTGACTGCTGCTGTGAATTCTGTGCAGCATTACCATTTTGTGCATCTACATCATCAATCACATTTACTGGTTTATACCAGCTACTCATCTCATCAAAAACAACATCTCTGCTCACTGTAAACTTACGAGTAGAAGGGTTATAGCATCTATACCCTTTTTGCTGCAGAGAGTAACCAATAAAGATGCACTTCTCAGCTTTTGGATCCAACTTGGATCTCAACTCATCTGGCACATGTACATAGGCAATGCAACCAAAAATTTTCAAATGAGAAATATCTGGTTTCCTACCAGTATACCTCTCCTCTGGAGTCATTCCATGTATTGCTGCAGTGGGAGTCCTGTTCATTATGTAGACTGCTGTAGCAACTGCTTCAGCCCAATAAAAATCTGGCAAGTCTTTTTCATTGAGCATGGCACGAGATACCTCTCCAATATGCCTGTTTTTTCTTTCTGCAATTCCATTTTGTTGTGGGGTATGACTGCATGAATATTGCTGCTTTATGCCATGCTCCTGCAGGAACCTTGCAAACTCATTTGAGAGGTACTCTCCCCCTCCATCTGACCTTAGGCATTTTATCTGCAAGCCTGTTTCTTTTTCAACCATAGCTTTAAGAGTTTTGAAATGCCCAAAAACTTCACTTTTCTTTTTCATAAAATACACCCAAACTTTTCTGCTATAGTCATCAATAAAACTGACAAAATAATGACAGCCTCCAAGAGATGCAGCTTTAGTTGTCCACACATCAGAGTGGATTAATTCCAATGGCTTCTTACTCTCTTGAACATATCTAGGAAATGGTTTCCTTGCCTGTTTTCCAAACTGACAGGCTTCACATACCTTATGCATTTCTGCAACCTTGAATTTGGGCAATCCTGCAACAATATTTTGGGCCTGCATTGATTTAAGTCGCTGTACATTAACATGACCAATGCGTTTATGCCAGATATCAATATCTGCAACTACACCGGTCCCATGTGCAAACATTGCTGCACTCAATTCAGACATGTCTGCATCCAATGTAAACATTCTGCCCTTCTTCTTTCCTTTTGCTATCAAGTGACCTTTATTTTTCATATCCTCAACAAAGCATCCATGAGGATTAAATCTGACCTGCAAGCCCTGTTCAACCATTTGACCAACAGAAACCAGATTCTTGGTGATATTCGGGACATGAAATACATCGGACAGGTATTTCTTTTTCCCATCCTGCATAGACAAGGGAATTTTTCCAATCTACACAATAGGATGTGCAGTGTCATCACCAGTCTCCACAAATCCTGGTTTTTTGATTTTCCTTGCATCCTCCATCCATTCTGCATGACCTGTCATGTGGTTTGATGCACCTGAGTCAACATACCATACATCATTGCTTTCTTCTGCACTTGTCACAGAATTGTTCATGTGCTGCACCATAAACAGATGCTCATTTCTGTCATCACCCTGTCTACTAGAGGATGCATAATTTCCTTGTTGCAGTTTTCCATTCATGATGTCATTCTGCTTTTTATAGCAGTCTTTAGCCATATGACCCATTTTACCACAGTAGTAGCATTCAACATTACTGTTTGCATTTTGACCTCTTTGCCATCCACCACGACCTCTTTGGCTCCCCCTACCTCTAGAGTTACCACGTCCTCCTCCATAGGACTGGTTTTCTTGAGTTTGCTGCATATTCTGATTTCTACCACGGCCTCCAAATCGGCCTCCTCTACCTCTGCCTCTACCTCTTCCAGCATTTGAGTAGAAGACAGCTTCTTTTGAAGTTCCTCCTGAAGAAGATGCACCACCATTTCTTTGCTCCTCAAAAATTAGAAGAGCAATCAGCTCCTCAAAATCAGGAAATCTTTCACGAACTGAAATGGATGTCCGAAACTGTGCATAATCCTTTCCTAGACCATTCAAGGTCACAGAAACTAAATCATCATCTTCCACTGGCGACCCAATGGAAGCAAGTGCATCTGCAATCTTCTTCACCTTCATGTGGTAGTCGTTGATGCTCATACTTTCTCTTTGCACATTATGCAACTCTTGCTTGAGCTGCATTTTCCTGGCTTGCGTATTTGTGCTGTACATTTTTGACAAAGTATCCCATGCCTCCTTTGGCGTACTTGCATCCTGAATATGCACAATCATAGAGTCTGAAATGCTGATTGACAGCCAGTACATAACTTTCCTGGCTCTCTCATGCCATGCTTTGAATGCCTGCATTTGCTGTTGATTGGGAACATCAGGAAGAACTGGTTCTTCTTCATTTCCTGCAACAAATTCCCAATATCCTTTTCCCATAAGGAAATTCGTCATTCTAAACTTCCATGCCTGGAAGTTGTTCTTGTCAAGCTTTTCAGTTACAATCTGTGAAAGAGAGTCAGACGCCATTACAGAACGCTGCAAAAAATTCTGTCACTACAAAAACTCAGCTTCACCCTCACAAGGGCAAATCTGCAAAACTGGCGAAAGTGGTATTTGACCACACAGTCACTTCCTAGTGACGATTTTGCATAAACAGGAACCAAGGATAATTCTGAAACTCCCAATGTCTCTGCGCACAAGCATACGATGCAATTTCTACAGTAACTTTTCACCGACCTGTAGAACAGTGGCTGCACAGCATAAACCTGAGCCTTTTCCTGAGTGCGTGCAGAAAACTTCCGTCTGCAAAACAGGCCCCGAAATGGCCTCAAATAAAAAAAACAAGGTCGCCGAGAGCTAAAGCTCTTACCCGCAGCATATACTGCCCTCTTGCTTCACCGCGAAGGGCGTCTCAACCTGAGACAATGCACTCCTGCAATTTCCGGCTGTGCTACCTGCAGAGATCTGCTCCCAAAACAGAAAATGAAAGCAACACTGCTCCTCTTACCAGACCACCACGAGCTTGGCTTGCTTTCTTGAGCTCCTTACCACGAACAAGGCTCTGATACCATGTCAAGATTGTGGGAGAGAAGGAAGGAGTCTCGCTTGAAGCTTTCTTGCTTGCACAATGGGGGAAGACACACAAGGGTGGAGGCTGAAAACAGTTTTCCTCTTCTTAGTTGTGTAAGCCAAAAGAACTCTTTTACAAAGAAATAGAAGAACCCTATATATGGGTCTCAAACCAAACTCAACTAACTAAGGTGGCATACTAACTGAGCCACGAACTAGAGTAGATAAGGATAGCTATCATGTAGCTATTATTCATGGGCGGTGTACCAACCGCGTCTGCAACAACTGACAAGTCGGTGACATAAATACACAACGGTCACCCTGGCGTATCACGAGTGGAGCTCGATATCTCAACAAAATGGCCACTGCCAAACCTTTAGGCTTCAGGAGTTCAAGCTCTAATACTATGTTGAAAGAGAGGGAGAGAGACAAAGTGGAGCAGAAGATGAGCCTCAACTCATTGTTGTTCTTCCTCCATTATTCTTCCATCATACTAACTGAAAGAGACTTACACACATAAGTATGACTAACCAAGACTAACTATGGTTAAGTCACTGACTACACCGACTTATTGAATGTCAGACACATGTATAGCTGTATCAAGCTCCTAATGTCGATCACACACATAGAGATAGACTGACTAAAGAGTAATGAGAGCTTGATATGTTGAGATATCGAGCTCCACTCGTGATATGCCAGGGTGACCGTTGTACATTTATGTCACCGACTTGTCAGTTGTAGATGCGGTTGGTACACCGCCCATGAATAATAGCTAGATGACAGCTATCCTTATCTACTCTAGTTCGTGGCTCAGTTAGTATGCTACCTTAGTTATTTGAGTTTGGTTTGAGACCCATATATAGGGTTCTTCTATTTCTTTGTATGAGACTTCTTTTTGGCTTACACAACTAAGAAGAGGAAAAGTGTTTTCAGCCTCCACCCTTGTGTGTATTCCCCCATTGTGTAAGCAAGAAAGCTACAAGTGAGACTCCTTCATTCTCTCCCATAATCTTGACATGATATTCTAACACAATGTAATCCCCATCACTTCTAAAGAGCTTTCTTCCTCCTCATTAGAAGACTCGCTCTATATCGTAGATGACCAATCCTTGCTAGAACTCCATTCATCAACGGTGGTCTCTAATGCAAGATCCTCCTATCGGTCCTCCTTCATGTTATAGATAGTGCTCTTTGATTTTTTCTATAGCTCCTTCTGTGGCCTTAGCTCTAAAGCCCTTGTCTCCCAATCTTGTCCGGCTTTCATTCCCATTAGCCATGGTCTCCCAAGAATGAGTGGATAGCCATCCCCCTTCATTGGCAACACATACATGTCAAGCTCCAATTGCACTCCACACACCTTTACCTTGACTTTCTTTATAACTCCCAAACAATTTACTACTTCAAACGATGCATCAACTTTCCATCATGACACAAATTTTTGCACCTCCATCCACACATGTATTTGATACTCTCTGCCCATTGATTTTGGCTTCCACTAGAGGCACAATAGATTTCTTCTTTCTAACCTTGATTGCATTCACATGTCTATTCTTCATGGGTCTAATGCTTACCATATTTGACCATTGTTGCCGCACTATTGGAGATAGATACAATAATTGTGGCCATGAAAATTTGGGCCCTTGATCCCTCACATCAGCAAGAAAATCATAAGGTCTAGTACCTTTACCCATTAAAAAATCATCTAGCTCAATACATCGGTGTGAGCGAGTCCTCCTCTTTTTACTGCTACATGTCTTTGCAGTCTTTGAAGACTCTGCCTCTTCTTTCATATTTTCAACCTCCTCTGGTGGTGTAGGCTCCATCCTCTTAATTCTACTGGCTTTCCTCACAGACATTGCTTCAATGTTAGGCCTTAATGTTGAGTGTTGAAATGACCTATTTTTTGGTTGATTTTTGTTGTTTTTGAGAGCTGAATGGTTGATTTTATGAGATGATTGATTGGTTTGGAAGTGGTTTGAGAGTGTTTTGGAGAGATAGTCAATTCTACCAAAACAGTGTGATTGTATATGAGAAATTGAGAGAGAAGACTATGAAGATATTGAAGATGAATACAATGTGATGTATTTCCATTCAAAGATGGTGTATTCCTTTTCTTTCTTTGTTCTATTGATGGATTTTATGAAGATATTGAAGAATATGGTTGATTCTATCAAATCCGTGGGAGATCTATATGATGCTGCGTGAAGAATTGCTGTTTTCTTTGTTTTGATGATCAAAAGAATGAAATAAAAGCTTTTTGATGTTACAAGATAGATTTTCTTGCAAGAGAATTCCCTTTTCCTTGGTGTTCTTCTTGGGGCTCCATGTTTTTGGTGCACAGCTGGGGAAACTTGCCATCAACAAGCACCAGAAGAGGCTGAAAATGAAGGAAATGGCATTGCCAAGAAGAGAAGAATTCAATGGATGTTTGTAAAGTTCCTTCTTCCATTGAAGAGTTGGAATTTCTCATAGTCAAAGCCACTTTCCACAAGAAGTTCATCCCACAATGGCGGAAACACATCACCATCATGATGCATGCTCTATGTGGTGGACAGTTTCCTCTTCCTGTTGAAGCAGCAGAAACTTGCATCTTGGTGGCAAACTGTTTGAGAACAAACTGAAGAGCAGAAACAGAGAGAATGACCATCCATGGAAGATTTGGCATTCATTGAGAAGTTTCCAGACATCATCAAGTGGGAGATTGTGAAGAAGCTTCAGGAGTCTTGGTCTGTAGAGGTTCACGAAGACAAGAAGGAAAAGAGTTGGAATTTGTTCGTGGATGCTCAACAGCAAGATACATGGGATGCTTGGTGTACGGATAATCTTCTGTTTGTTCAATTGGCAACCCACTGGAAGTTGGTAGACAGAGTGTTCTTTATAACATACACTGTTGAAACCATCAGAAGCTGGCATTACTATGATGATGGCACCACCACAATGCTTAGACATATGCATTTTGACACCTTCAGAACCGAATACCTTCCTCTGTGCAGTGGCATGAAAGCAAAATTCAGAGTCGTTGAAAATGAAGAAGTAGAAGAAATGTTGGCAAGAGAGTCCTCCAGAGACTGAAGCCTTCTATTATCCCTTTGTGGAGCACTAACAACATAGTGGAGCTGACCCCCTGATGAATGATGCAATAAAGAGGCAAGCGTTAGAACGAGTCCAGAGATACGTGAGAAGAGAGAAAGCAAAAATCAAAGCTGAGAACGAGCTAGCAGGAGAAGCCGCCTTTGACGCCCTTACGAAACTCTTTACATAAGTCCCAATGGCACATCAAGCCCTTCCTCCTCCTGCTGGAGATCCACTTCCAAGCCAGATCCGTCCTGAAAATATTGATGACATGCCAGCGAATATAGTCCCATTGCCAGTTTTTAAGGGAGAGTACAATGAAGACCCCGATCTTCATGTAGCAGAGTTTGTGGTAGCATGTGTGGCTAAGAATGCCAGAACCCCTGAGCATTGGAATATTCCCCGCCACTTTCAAGGGCATGGCGTTTCAGTGGTATGAGAGACAAGCAACAGGAACTTTTGGCACATGGGATGACCTGAAGTTGGCCTTCCTAACTAAATTCAGGCGTAAAGGTTTTGAAGAGCGGATGCGAGAGGAATTTATGAATTTAAGTCAGTCCTCTGGAGAAAGAGTAGAAGCTTATGTCTTACGAATGGAATCCATCCTGAAGAGATAGACTAACCATAATTTAGATGATGGCATTCAGAAGGGGATGTTTCTCAGAGGATTACAACCAGAAGTCCGTAAGTTTGTGGAGCTGCAAAGACCAGCCACACTACAAGCTACACAACAGAAGGTGCAAGACTGTACGATGAAGTGGAAGCTATATTGGCGATGAATCCAGGAAGAGGAGTCCTACCTCCTCTGATGCCAGGAATGATGTACCCATCAAATGCAATCCCAGGGACTGTCCCTTACCCCTACCAACAGATGCCCCCAGTATCACAGTACAGTGCACCAAATCCACAGTGGCCACAATCAATGCCTCAAATGATGGTTCAACCACAACACCAATGGTCCCAACCAATTTCCCCAATGCCAAATCAGCAGCAACAGTGGAACCCTACCAGCTGGAGCCAATATCCAACCGTTCAAATAGGAGCTCTGAATCAGACTCAGAACAAAGACCCCTCTGCACTAGCCCAACCTGTTTATGAAGTGATTACAGAGACTCCTCAAAACCCTACTGCCAGTACCTCAGGGGGAGAAAGCTTGAAGGATTATTTATCCAACTCAGTTGCAAATATAAAAAAGGAGTTGATGGATGTGATTACAGAGCAGTTGTAGACGCTGAAAGTGAATACCGCTAGCATATCCAACATTGCAGGAGCAGGAAGAGATGTGATGCGGTCAAATACTTGGTATGGTAAGTGTCATCAAGCAAGACATTTAGCCACTGAATGTACACGAAAACCAACCATTCTTGGAGCCTTTTGTTCCTACTGTTTGCGGAAGAACCATATAGAGGATATTTGCTCTCTGAAGGAGATGCATGATAGGAGAAGGAAGGAAGAAGACACAAGATTCAACTTGTTGGAATCCAAAATGATAACACACGATATTGGACCCAAGCCTAGAGAGTTTGGTCCTAATTTCGGACCCAGAAGATTTCCCTCCCAAAGTTACAGAGGAAGACAGTCTAGCGGTGGTCAGAGATCAGAAGTGGAGTGTTACAGATGCGGAGAAAAGGGACACATTTCACCAAATTGTCCAAATCCCAGAAGGTTAGTGGATTACAAGCCCTTATGCAGTCGATGCAAAGGAGAAGGCCACACTGCAAAAGACTGTCCATGCCCAGCCCCAGTGAAAAACAGTGCTACTGATAATCCGGTCAAGGCCCAAGAGCCTACCTCCAATTTAGTGGAATTGGAAGTTGCTGCCATCACACGTGCAAAGAAGAAGGAACCACCTATCCAGAAAGAAAATAATCCTCCTGCCAGAACAGTGAAGTTCAATCTTCCATCAGAAGAACAAAACAAAACAGAGCCTGACAGTGCCGTACAGAGCACCACAGTGCCATAGAGAGTTATAGAGACAATTTCAGAGACAGGACCAGAGGTCCAGGAGATCGAAGAGGAGGAAGTGCCACAAGTGGCAGAAGAAGTTCCCATGATGCCCTTGTTGGAAGAAAGAAGGAAAATGAAAATGGGTGTTGCCCCATTCCCTAACCGGTTAGAGAAGCCAGTGGATCCTATTAAGGAATACGATCTGGTCAGAGATCTAGATACCTTTAAACCAAACCTCACATTTCGAAAATTATTGATGTTGTCTCCCAGTTGCCGAAAAAGGTTCAAAAGTATACTGATAAGAAGACGTGGCTTAAGGATTGCTCTCTCAACAGCAACAAAGTCCAACAAAGCTCCGGAGCCTGTAAAAGAAGTGGACGTGGCTAACACCTTCCTAGATCTGGGTACCCCAGAGACTGGCGTGTGGATAGAAGGCTGCTTCATTGCAAATGCACTGATTGATGGAGGCTCATCAGTAAACATTATGACGGATGTGACAATGAAGGATCTAGGCCTACAAGGTGTGCAACCAACCCAATGGCTCATCAGACTGGCGGATCAGAGCAGAATCAAGCCTTTGGGCATTTTCCCATATGTGAAAACTACAGTGGCTGGAAAAGATTATTGGCTAACCTATCTGGTGGTGAAGCCAAACTCTTATGGTACATCCTACCCCCTATTACTAGGCAGACCATGGCTTTTTGAAGCCAGAGCAAGGACGGATTGGTTCAAAGGAACCTTGACCTTGGGTAGAGGACCTAATAAAGTGGTGCTGAAGCTATATGGTGCTCAAAAAGGACATGGATCCACCTCCTTGGAATTATCTTCTGACTCCCCTAATGAGGCTACAGATGGAACATCAGCAGACGAAGATGCTATCAAATAGATCCTTCCCAAGAAAACAATGGCATGTTCCTTAATAGTGGATACTGTAAGCCAACTCCCAAAAGATGCAAAGTCCCTGTCAATGGGTGAATACTTCCTGCCTGAACCAGGAATGATTTCTGAAATCACTTCTGACAGTGAGATAGAAGCATGGATGTACTGCTCTCCCTACTACATGGCCACATTAGAGCTAGAGATAGAGACAAAAGATGAAACAGAGAACTTGTTCTTCTCTTACAGAGCTCCTACAGAGACAGAGACAGAGACAGAGACAAAGACAGAGACAGAGACCGAAGAGGATGGAGATGATATTGACGAAGAATTTTATGAAAGTGAGATGGAAGAGTCTATCCCACCCGAAGAGGATACATATGAAGAAGAAGTTCCAGAAGCATCAGAAGTAGACGAGCTCATGATGTGGGACAGAATGGCGATGGTACCATTTGGTTTGGTAAATGGATCTTCTCATATGCAAAATCTTTATAAGAAATGGTTAAAGAAGAACAAGCCGTCTTTCAGCAGTGGATCTTGCCGCCCTCACCCACCTTTGCCAAAGAAAGATGATGATGATGCACCGTGCCAACAAGCACCAGTCTCACGATTCCAACGGGCATCAGAGGGTCCCTGCTATGTGATGTTCCTGGACGCGTCATCAAAAGATGAGTCTTCAAGCCAAGAGGTAACTAATCGTGAGACCAAACCCGAAATGGCTCTAATCCCATTTCAACATCTCAAGGAGCAACCTAAGTCTCCAACAAGAGAAGAAGTTGGTTCTAGTGGGACATCAGAAGATGACACCACTCCATTGAAGGAGTCGGATCTGTATCCAGAAGCAGTCCGTGGGACCTTCATCCATGAAGTAGAAGGTGAAAGGCAGTTAACCTTTGTGGATGCAGATGGCATTGAACGCCATTTGAAGGTGGGTAGCAGCCTACCAGAAGAGGAGTTGTCAACTTTGTACAACTTGTTGAAAGAGAATTTGGACGTGTTTGCATGGTCCTACAAAGACCTAAAGGGGATTGATCCCACAATATGTCAACATCATATTGACTTGGAGCCTGATGCCAAGCCAGTACGGCAACGACAGAGGTGAATGAACCCGAATTATTCCACATTGGTGAAAGTAGAGCTGATGAAGCTTCTGGAAGCCGAGTTCATCTATCCAGTGGCAAATAGTGAATGGGTCTCACCCATTGTGGTTGTACCCAAGAAGAATGGCAAGCTTCGTATATGTGTGGATTTTTGCAAGTTGAATTCCAAGACCAAGAAGGATCACTTTCCTATCCCTTTCACAGGCCAACTATTGGACACAGTGGCAGGACATGAGCTTTATTCCCTTCTGGATGGATTCAGTGGATATAACCAAGTGCAGATAGCAGAAGAAGACCAATCCAAAACAACCTTCACCACAGAATGGGGGACCTACGCTTACCGAGTGATGCAGAATTTGCATGTATATGTGTCTTATATTTTGTTGATGTACCCTTCATATGTTGCAGTTTTTGTCATAAATCTCTTTGTTTTAAGTTAAGAAAATCTAAATATTAAGTTTATTATTTTGATAGAAATTTTTATAAATTCTTGGCATGGAAATGTTTAAAAATTTTGTAAAGGTCCATGGTATGTTAACCTTTGAAGAATTAGAGGATGACAATGATTAGGTAAATGCATTTGTGACTACCACAATCTATGATGATTATGAGAACCTTTAGTTGTGCACAATCAAATTTCTTTACAACATATAAGAAAGACATAGAATGCATTGGATCAATGTTGTTTTACTCTCCTAGATGTTGTGGCATCTTTTAGATCATCTTCATCTTCCTCAAATATGGTAATATCTCTTATCTAAGACTATCAAACAAGATCCATCCATCATAGGACTAATTCAAGCCTATTTGATACAAATTATACATGTGTCAAATAGTCCATCTAGAGAATCCACCCATCATAAGGTTGATTCAAGCCTATTCAATACAAATTACATATGTGTCAAATAGTCCATCTAAAAAACTAAAATGTTATCTAAAACCCTAACAACAAAGAAAAGAATCACATTCTAAAAATGGTATTGCCCTTATCTTCATCTTATAAGGTACTAATAAAACAAGTCCATCTTATAGTGAATATAGTCTTGCCCCTATGCTATAAAGATTTTACATCATGCAATTATGCACAAAGATCAAGTTACAATTACTAAATGCCATAGAGATTAATTTTAAAAAATTATTAATCAATACTAAATTTTGAACTTGAAGATTGCACATATTTGTATTTGTATCATTCCAATTTCGAGACATTTTCTAGTATTGTTAAAAGATCAAACAAATAAATGAGCTAAGGCAAATAGCCTTACTCATTTGAAACCAATGTCCTTTGAAATAAATTGTTTTTTTTAAAAGGATAAATGGATGGAGATAATTCCTCCAAGAGTACAAAAAGTTAGTGTGACAATGTAAAGCTCTATTCAAACACTTCCTTTACTGATGTGAGGTTGTGAAAACAAGTTTTTAGCAACAACATATCAAGTTCTACTAATACTAGACATTCTAGTTATATTTGTCTAATCTTGTATACTTTACATCTATTTATGTTATGCTTAGTCTGTATTATTTTAAAAGAGGTTTCATTAATATTATATATTGCAAGTACACGATAGTAGCACTTGTGTATGGAGAGAGGGATTCAAAGATGCCTACTACTTCCATATTACCAAGAAGAACACATAATGCATAATATATATATATACACACACACACACACACACACACACACACACACACACACATATATATATATATATATATCTCTCTCTCTCTCTCTGGCAATAGGGATGATACATCACAAGTCACCAATCTCTCTCTTTGGTAGTGTTTGCAAGTTGCACAATGAAAATGGGCACTGCACAAATAATGATTCAACCCTTTGAAAATATTACACAAAATCTAATTTGAAAATTTCAAAGCTTTTAAAAGTCTAGACCCAATTCAACACACCAAAGAGAGCTGATATGGGATCAGTGGTGGGGAAGAGAGAGTCTCTTGTTGTACCTCCCCCTCCCCCTTCTCTCTCTCATAAAAAAACATTTAGACATCAACATACACACACCCTCTCTACCTTGGAACTTCTAGGCATCAATAAACAAACGAATAAGAAATAAGAGCTAGAGTAACACACACACACACACACACACACACACACACACACACACACACACACACACACACACACACACACACACACACACACACACACACACACACACACACACACACACACACACACACACACACACACACACACACACACACACACACACACACACACACACACACACACACACACACACACACACACACACACACACACACACATTTAAGAAAAATGACATATAGTGCCCAACGTGGTCATGGTGTAGTGATTTGGTGGTGCATTGAGTTATAGGGACGCATGAATTCAAACCTTGCACACCACATCCCCAAAGGCATAAGAAAATGTCCCTTCACTTCTGAAAGACATGTAGCAATCCTCTCTCTCTCTCTCTCTCTCTCATTAAAAAACTATAGCAATTTATCAATAGATAGAAATAAAAAAGTAAGAGAGATGTCGACATAGAGACTCTCTCTGCCTTTCAAAGGAGTTAGCTCTCTCTCTCTCTCTCTCTCTCTCTCATGAATTTCAACACGAAAAAAATAAAATGAAAAAAGACTTTATACTATTTTCATTGTCAATATAGGAACTTTCCAAATAACATGGAGAAGTGTTATATGCAATCGTGTCAAATTTTAAAATCCAATCCCCTTGACTGATTATGAAGAAAATTTGATGAAATTAAAAGCAATGTTAAAAGAAAACTTAGGTTTAATGTAAAGTGAACTGTAAAAATTTCAAAAAAATCTTGAAATTTTGAAGAAGGTTTAAAACCTTGAATTGTTGAAAATTTTTAGTTGTAAAATTGACAAATACATGTAATTTGATGAGAAAATCCTCTAAATTTTTGAGTTAGAGGATTTTATATCTCCTACCAAAATTATTTTTAGTAAAGTGTGACTATAGGCAACCTTAAAAACTATGCTCCTAGGAGTTGTTCCCATATGGGTTTTTGCAAAGGGTGTTTTCTCAAGATTTTCTAGGAAAATCGAAAGCCCTTCCAAGCCATGTGTGAAGGGGTTTTTTAAATTTTCCTAAAAACCTCCCACCAAGTGAGAAACAACTTGAAGCCTATTTTCCCTCTAGAAACAATCTCTGAAGATAGATATCTAGCACATGGATCCTGTGGAGGCCATTGAAATTGATCCTTATTTGGCAATACTTTTCTCGTTTTAAATAGATGTGTGGCTTTGTTTGAAAGTTTTCTTTCTAAAAATTGGGGTGAGGTTTTAGAAACCTTTCGCATGGCCTAGATTAAATCTACAAAACCATAAAAGGCACTATGGCAACCCCATTTTTGCGAGAAAACCCTAGCATGAACAACTCCCTACTACTCTTAAGGCTTGTTTCACACTCGAGTAGCAAATAGAAAAGCATGTGAAACCTTTCTTCAATAGTTATTTTATAAAGGGTTCTCATTCCTCTCTCAAACTTGGTTGGATGCTCTAATGGTAAAGATCTGGTGTGTTATATTTAAGTTACATTTTTCAAGTCTCATGACAACCAATCATTGGTTAAACTCAGTTTTTAGTGGACCTGGTCGAGGTTTTTATTGCTTGAGATTACAAGGAACTTTTTATCATTCCCTACATAGGAAAAAAAAGGGAGTTCCCTATCAATTCCCTAATTAAAAATACACATAACTAGAAAAATTAAATGATAGGAAAAATGTAACATTTCCTAGTTAGAGACTAGGTAATCGGGAAATTTCCCTATGGAAAAAAATAGGAAATTTTCTCTATGTAGAAAATTTATTTAACCAAGAAAGAGCAATGAAATAACATGAAATTATATATTCATAGATAAAGCATGTCTTTCAAGAATGTGACAAAAAGCATCAAAAGCAAATCATAGAATGGTAAAGCACAAACCTTGTCAAACCAACAAGATTCAAGGATACTCAAAGTGGTTGACTTAACAAACACTAATGCAACACCAAGATTGGAACCAATGTGAGTAAGTGTTTCGTTGCTACCTTTCTTGTTGTTCAATCGTTGTTCTTCAAAGATTCATGTATGCATGGCATCAACATAGCCAAATGTTGTTGAGTGAGTGCTCCAACTTGTTACATAGGATATGCATGTTGAGATGAATTGACATCTCAATGCACAAATACTAGAAGAGGGTCCTCTTCTTGATAGTAGCTAAGGGTTTTTCAATTGAAGACCTAGGCCAATTAGGACTTTATGAATTTGAGTCAAATGTATGTTCACTTCCAAGGCCATCTGTTCCTGCAACTGTAATATGCACCCCCCCCCCCCCCCCCCCGTGACCCACGTGCTTTCCCCCCCATGCGAACCCCCCTTAGAATTTTTAAAGAAATTACACAAAATTTTTTACCCCTCTCCCTCTCCCCGCCGACAGCACATCGGGGAGAGAGAGAGAGGAAGTGAAGTGAGTGATGGGGGGCATGTAGCCCCCCACTTGGAGGGTGGCATCATCTCCCCCCCCCCCCCCCCCCACCTTATAAGAGCCTCCCCCCCTCCCTCTGTTTGGACAGCACTGTCGTCGCGTTAAGGGTTGAAGGTCTACAACCGGGGCTTTAGTGCAGAAGAGGAGTTTAGGATTCAAGGTTCAGGAAGGGGAAATAGATTTCGGTTTAATAAGATCCGGGATTTAGAAATGATTTAGGTACAGAAGAAGAGTTCAAGATTTTTCACTATGTACTTAGCATACATGAACGGAAGAAATAAGTCTATCTTGATTACATCAAATGCCTCTGGATACATACATCATATCATAAAGGATATTTTCAGATTCTCAATTCAATTATGAATATCAAATGCAAGATCTAATGGCATTTATTTCAAGTACATAGATGGATTTCAACCCTTTGGAACAAGTATTTTGTTGATAGATTCAAATGCATTCAAGATTTGGGCCAAAGATACATGAAATGAATTGAAGAAGTATAATTTTAGCTTCAGCCTTGTTTTAAAACAGAAAATTCCAGCCCATAATCAAGCTCAAAATGAGTTCGTAAACTCAAGTAGAAGCACTTCCAATCATTAATGATCAAAGTCCTGATGAAAAGAGGACATTTCCTTCCATTTCAACCACATTAATCTCATGTTTGCTCATAAAAATGGACCATAACAGTGGGCTGCCCTGTTTATGGCTAGTTATTTCAGCCCATAACAGCCCATATACCTTCAAAATCCTCACCCTTTGCTTGCCCCAAAGTCACTCAAGTACTTGGGTACAAGTCGGGCTTCATTGGACCAAGAATAAGGTAGAAAAAATGAGAGAAGTCGTGCATAAGAGCAGGCTAAATACTTTTCTCTCAGATTTCCCTCTTTTATAGACTGTTTCAGCATGCATTTTCATCAGACCAAATGGGTAGAGAAGTGGAGCTCTCACCATGTTTACATCTTCAGTATTTGGGCGTGTTGATCTTCATTTTGCATGCTCCAAATCATGCACCATAGCTCCAGCTCTCTCCACTTTGCTTCAGACTGTGCAGCCCGCATTTTGCGCCGAAAAATGCGGGCTGCTCCTTGCTCAGCCCCTGGTCACTTTTTGACCTACCCAGGTCACTTGCTAGTCACTTAAGTCTATTACTTCAGGTCCCATGTGGACCTAGTGGACTTTTGGCAACTTTTGGCATTTTTCTTGGGTTTTGACCATATTTTTGCACCTGAATCAATGTGATTTATCCTACAGACTGTCAATTACTTCCAGTTGACCATGTTGTAGGTTCCCATAGACTTATTTTTCATAAATATACATGGTATAACTGAAAATTATATGCTATATGCAAAAGAACTTGTGTAACTAAGTTGGTTATTGGATAACAATGTCTAAATTTTGTATGCAAATTCCTCATATAACTTCCAGTGAAGCTCATAAGAATCCCATAATTTATATTATGAATAGTAAACTCTTTGACATTCACCCCCTCCTAACTTGCACATCCTCTGGCATGTGCCATTTGATAAGATTTCAGGTCAGGGAGGATCTTCTTCTTCATCTTCATTCTCTAAGTCTTTTTCTTCCTGCATGTCTTCAAGTAGAGGGCTCATATCTAAGTCATCAAGTTCATAAGTTGAATATTCTCTTCGTTTGAAGAGTTTGATTCGTTTCCCAACTATAGGAATCTTAATCATGGTCCCATCCAATTCAGCCAAGGAGTAAGTAGCATTATTATGTACTACTTTTACAACATATGGTCCAAACCATCGCTTGGCTAACTTCCTATGAGCACTATATTGATTGTCCAGGCTGCTATCATAGACAAGAACCCAATCATTCTCTTGAATAGCTCTTGGATGGGATCGATGATGCTTGTCAAATCTCTTCTTATTCTTTAATCTTACTGTTTTTAGCCTTTCAATGGCTGTTTTGACATCTTCTGGCCTTCTTTCAAGTTGCCTTATGCGTAAAGACATCAATTCTTCTCTATTTATGCCTTCATCCCAAGGCAAGATACTCCATGTGACAATGGATTCCACAATAGGCATAACAGGTGGCTGTCCATATATAAGTTCAGCTGGCATATATCTTGTCATTGCACTATGGGTAGTTGTATCAGCCCATAATGCGAATGGTAGCATTTTAGGCCATTCCCTCAACTTTCCTTTGCATGATTTTGCTAAAGCTTTAAGAATTGGTTGATGACCTCTTTCACTCTTACCATTGCCTTCAGGGTTGTAGGCTGAAGTAAGAGATAGCTTAATTCCCAATTGAGCAAAGAAATGGCGAGCCTCATCGGCATCCAATTCCCCTCTATCAACAGTTACTTTAGCTACACATCCATACTTACAAAATACTTCTTCAAGTAAAAATCTACAAACAGTATGGGTGGACTTTGTTGTCAAGGCCTTTCCTTCCACTTGATTTGTGAGATCTTCTCGAGCATCTCATGTTCCAAATTCCTATAGGCATGGTTACTAAATCAATAACCCATCTATAGTGAATGGATAAACGATAGGTAGGCTGAAGCCCATCTCTATGCTTTACCATAGAATACATTTGACAAACATGACAAGACTCAACAAAATGCTCAATATCTTTATACATGTTTTGCCACTAAAATTTCTCTTTTATTTTGGCAAAAGTGCCCCATATGCCTCTATGACCAGCCAATAGGCTTTCATGGAATTCTTGCATGACCTGTCTTTGTGTCTTTTTATCTCCTAAGACACGAACAGGCGCCCTTCCTTTCTTTTTCGCATGCCTCCAAAGGTAACCATCTTTAAGAAAAAAACCATAAGCTTTTCTCTTAGTTCTCTTGAACTCTTCATTAGTCCAATCTTCCTTCTTTGTCATAGTGCTAAAAAATTGGCCAATTTTTAGCCAATCATCTGCATAATATTCTTCTTTAAAGTGTGAACAAACCATAACAAAACAATGAATATGTTGTTTACTAGCTGTCCATTGTCCTTCTTTGGTTGTTTCATCCTTCCTTACTGATGTAAAATTTGTTTTTGCAGCTAAATCTGTTGTACTTGCTGTAATTTTTATTGTACCTGCATTTTTGACTGCTGAATCAATATTAGATTCAGCTATACTTGCTGTTTTCAGATTTGTACCTGTATTAACAGCATCATTTATAAACTCTGATTCTTCTTCATCCATCATTTCTTCTTTATCCATATATCTAGCATGTGAAAGCATGTCAGCAACTAGATTATCTCTACCTACAATATGTTTCAAATCAGGATTTAAGGATTTAATATAGGCTATCCATCTTAGCAGGGCTATGTCGGGAGTGGAACAGTTGGCGATCATGCCTAAGAGTGGAAGGCCATCTGTCTCAACTATAACATGTGTGCCCATGAAGTACTCCCTGTCACATTTTAATGCAGTTAATACTCCCCAAAGTTCTCTTTTAATTTGAGCATACCTTCTTTGTCGTTCATTAAGAACCTTTGCTCCAAAGCGGATTACATATCTGTTGCCTTCAAGGTCGCCTTCACCAATTGCACATCCTATTCCAATAGGACTTGTGTCCACTGTGAGTATAATGGGCTATCCATTAGAGTAATTAGCCCTTTTTAAAGTGGGGACTGAAGTTAGCATTTTCTTGAGTTTTCGAATAGCCTGAGTGTGTTCTTTTTCCCATATAAACCTTTGGCCCTTTCTTAGAAGATGATAAAGACTTTCAGCAACATGGGCAAAATGTGGTATCCAAATAAGGTAGAAGACACATGCACCAAGAAATCTTCTCACCTCTGAAACATTTGTAAATTCTTCCTACATTTTGTCGATAGCATCTATTTTGGATGGAGAAGGCTTTCGGCCATATGGACCACACATATGTCCAACCACAAGGCCTTCTTCGACTCCAAAAACAGATTTAGCTCCTGAAAGAGTAAGATGGACTTCTTCTAATTTAGACAAGATTTGAGCACAATCATTAATATGATCAGAAACAAACTTTTGACATCCAAGCTCATTGAGTTCTTCATTTTTCTCATGAACTTCACATCCTTTGATTGGAACATCATCAAGAAAAGGAAGAGTCAATTGAGGAATATAATACCTCAATACTTTATGCATAGCATTCATCATGTGAGCTACTGAATTCGTAGCCCCTTGAGGTAGAGTACACATGCGGACTAGGCCAAGAGGCGTCTTCATTGTGGTAATGTCACGGCTTTCCAAAGCAAGTTGAAATTGGTCGTAGCCTGAATATAAGTCTCCCATGGAATAGATTGCCCTACCTGCAAAAGCTTCAGCAAATTCATCCACAATTGGTCCTGATCCAACATTTGTAATAGTGACTTTATTGACGGGTTGTAAATCTTGAATGAATCGTAAAGATCCATTCTTCTTAGGTATGGTAAACCATCGGTTGGAATATGGAGCTGAAGGTGGCTCCAATATTCGCATTTTTATCTTTTCATTTAGAAGTTCCAATAACTTAGGCAAATGAGCTCTTGGAACCGAAATTGGTTTAAGATTCCAAGGAACATGTGGGACCGTAAAAACTACCATTGGTGCCACAATGCTTGGATCCACATAGCCAATTTCATGTGGCTGAAATGAAAAGGCTTTACCATGGTTCTTTAACATCTGCATGAAGATTTGCTTTTTAGCCGGCAAGAGGAAAGAGTCTTCACCAATTTTCAGCTTTTGTAGACTTTCTGCTGTAAATTGGTGACCAATATCTTTAGGATCATGAAGGCTTGGTTGTTTGGATACCCTTTCTGCCAATCCTTCGCTTTCAAGCGGTAGAGGAGTAGCTACCAGCTTGACCTTCTTATCAACTGTTTTATACTTTGTTTCTACTCTTACTTCATCCTTGTTTGGCTATCCAAAAGCTTCATAATCTGCAAATTCTTGAATTATGTCATACATATCCAATGTACATACCTGTATGGACTGATTTTCAGCTTGATTTTCTGCATGAACGGCTATATAGATTTTAGCCATTGTATCATTATAATTCAGCCCATAAAATAGTCCTGAAATTTTTTCATCTTTAAAACATCAATTTGCTTTAGCTCTTGCTCCATATGACTCAAATACTTTCTTTTAGCCCTGTTCATGGCTGAAAACTGTTTATAACAGCCCACTCCATTGGCTGAAAAAACTTGCAAATCAGCTTTTGGCCTTGCCTCCTTCATATGTGGAGGCAATTTTTTGTGACATGATGCACTGCCATAGCCTCCACTTATAGCAGCGCTACCCGAAAACCCTTAAATTCTCGGGCATTAGGAGGAACAAGATGATCTCTCAATCGATCCCTATTCCGGTGGTGATTAACACAGACAGTTAGGAATTGAACAGCTTTATCATTATCCTTGCTTCTTATCCGAGCATATGATGAACCATCATCAAGAGCCTTTGTCTCTAAACGAGACTCGGAAATAAATGGTTGTCCAAGAATGATAGGATAACTTCAGGAATCTTGAACAAAGAAATGAAATTCATCTTTTACATTACCAATAGTAACTTGTACATAAGGACATGCTGCATAAAGATCGCCAAAAGAGTTATTGGCTGCCTTCATGCGCCATCCTGGGTCCACATCAATGGGCCATCCACCATTCTCATAGAGACTTCTTGACATAACATTAATTTTCGAACCATGGTCTATAAGGGCAATGCATGGAGTTTCTTTTTCACCGATTTTAACAACAGTTTCAGTAGTCACCCTTGCCCAATGGGTACGGGAATAGTGACTACTAGGAATAAAATGAGCTTCACTTTCTTCTTGCATGTTGTGAAGAAGAGTCTCTTTCTTACACATGGGCTGCACTTTAGATTGAGAAGTCCCCACCATTATGGCTTCTTCAACTTCTGCTTCATAAATGTCTTCATCTTTGGCTTCTATGGTTGCAATCAATTCTTTGATTGCCTCTAATCGAATCCCTTGAGTTTTTAGCTTCTCTTCATCCTGCAAATACACATGAAGTACTTGCAAAAAAGCATGTACAGATTCTTCAGTTTCCTCACCAACGTATTGTCTTTTTCGTTTAATTACATCAATTATTACATCATGAAATCATCATTTTGCAATACCGAGAATTTTACCTAGTGTAAATTCAATTCTACTTCCAAGAATCCTTTCTTCTAGGATCCGTTTAAGATCCGTTGCGGTCTCTATGCCAGACTGCAACTTGTAACAGGGATGTTTGATTTTTCTTTTTCCTTCTGTCTTCTTTGCTTGAGGGGCATCTCCCATGTCAAATTCTGGTGGTGGCGGATTTTCAGCAACCTTTTGTTGGTCTGGTTTACTTCTTGTTATGTGTTTAGTCGGTCCTGAAGAAGAAGGACTGGCAACATCTTCTTCTCTTCTTCTCTTTTCTTCTATCATGGCTTCTTGATTATTAATTTCAGCTAACCGAGCAAAAGCTGAAAATGAATCTACAGGCTCGGACCAACCGGTTCTCCCTCGAATACATTGACTAGCAGTGGTTAAATCATCTTTAGTTGCCTTGCCTTGCTCCATGCGTTCCAAGGCCTACGTCCACACTTTAGATTTTGCATTAGTTTTACATGCTTTAACAATTTCATTAGTTGGCTCAATTTGCAGCCCATAAGTTGCAGCATCAACAGCTGCATAGGCCTTCTTGTTGCCAAATCCTCCAATCTTTTCTTCATGCCACCGTTGCCGAAGTTTGGCTCAAGAGGAAGCCCGGTTTTGGTTGCATGAATTTTACCATCCTTTCAAAAGACTAATTTTTGTGCTTCAGCTTCACGAAATGCACCGCACTCCCTCTTGTCATGCTAAAGGCTATCACACCAAATGCAACGTCTTTTGAAGCCTTCTCATGCAGGCCTTTGGGCAGTTGACCGACCCCTTTCTTCTACTTTTACATCAAGCCTTTCTACTTTAGAATTAATTTCCGTTAAATTAAGATGGAGATCCCGCATGCTTTTAATTAGCTCGTCCATGACATCCTTCTTTGGAGAAGGAAAAACAGAATTTCTTGGTTGCTCGGCCATAGAAGCAGGAGGTCGAGAAACTGGAACAGGCTCCTTCATAGATTCAGTTGTTGCAGGGGTTGATCCCCATCTTAGGCGCAATCGCTCTCTTCGAGAAATCATATTAACTACTTCAGTGACATCACTCCAAGCAGTCTTCAATCCCGACTCACAGTTAGGGTCTTCAAGTCGGTCAGTTAATTTCTCCTGAAGAGAAGAATTTGCAGCCTTTAAAAATAATTCAATCTTTTGACTTTCCATACCTTGTTGGTCATCAGGATCTAGTTGGGAAAATTTGCTTTCAAATTCTCGATGAAGAGCAGTAGCGGTTAGACCCTTATTGGGCATTTCGACCCATTCAGTGAAGACTTTCTTTGTCATAAGGCCAGAATCTTCAAGGAAAAATTATTCTCAAAGAGCCTTCTTGAACACAGTCCATCTTGCATCTTTTTGGAAAAGACCATGAATTCGGTCCTGGAGACCATGCACAGCCAGACGGGCAAAATAACGGCTCCAGGCATGTTGAGGGACTCCAAAGAAGACCATCGTGTTAGTATAAAGGCTGATAAAAGAGGATACATTTTGCCCATTAAATTGCTTGAGCTCTTGTCCAATTGCTTCTAAGGCTTTAATGGCAGCAGCATCAATCCGCTCTTCTTATTATCTCCGTTGTTGTTGCAATTGCAACTGTTGTTGTTGGCTTTCTTGCATTAGACGAACCAACTATTGCAAGGCATCTCCTCCCGAACTCGATGATTCTCCCATTGGACTTCTTCTTCCGCAATGAACCTTCACGTCGGGTTCACCACTGTCGTCGCGTTAAGGGTTGAAGGTCTACCACCAGGGCTTTAGTGCAGAAGAGGAGTTTAGGATTCAAGGTTCAGGAAGGGGAAATAGATTTGGGTTTAATAAGATCCGGGATTTAGAAATGATTTAGGTACGAAAAAAGAGTTCAAGCTTTTTCACTATGTACTTAGCATACATGAACGGAAGAAATAAGTCTATCTTGATTACATCAAATGCCTCTGGATATATACATCATATCATAAAGGATATTTTCAGATTCTCAATTCAATTATGAATCTCAAATGCAAGATCTAATGGCATTTATTTCAAGTACATAGATGGATTTCAACCCTTTGGAACAAGTATTTTGTTGATAGATTCAAATGCATTCAAGATTTGGGCCAAAGATACATGAAATGAATTGAAGAAGCATAATTTTAGCTTCAGCCCTATTTTAAAACAGAAAATTCCAGCCCATAATCAAGCTCAAAATGAGTGCATAAACTCAAGTAGAAGCACTTCCAATCATTAATGATCAAAGTCCTGATGAAAAGAGGACATTTCCTTCCATTTCAACCACATTAATCTCATGTTTGCTCATAAAAATGGACCATAACAGTGGGCTGCCCTGTTTATGACTGGTTATTTCAGCCCATAACAGCCCATATACCTTCAAAATCCTCACCCTTTGCTTGCCCCAAAGTCACTCAAGTACTTGGGTACAAGTCGGGCTTCATTGGACCAAGAATAAGGTAGAAAAAATGAGAGAAGTCGTACATAAGAGCAGGCTGAATACTTTTCTCTCAGATTTTCCTCTTTTATAGACTATTTCAGCATGCATTTTCGTCAGACCAAATGGGCAGAGAAGTGGAGCTCTCACCATGTTTACATCTTCAGTATTTGGGCCTGTTGATCTTCAGTTTGCATGCTCCAAATCATGCACCATAGGTCCAACTCTCTCCAGTTTGCTTCAGACTGTGCAGCCTGCATTTTGTGCCGAAAAATGCGGGCTGCTCCCTACTCAGCCCCTGGTCACTTTTTGACCTACCCAGGTCGCTGATCACTTAAGTCTATTACTTCAGGTCCCATGTGGACCTAGTGGACTTTTGGCAACTTTTGGCATTTTTCTTGGGTTCTGACCATATTTTTGCACTTGAATCAATGTGATTTATCCTGCAGATTGTCAATTACTTCTAGTTGACCATGTTGTAAGTTCCCATAGACTTATTTTTTATAAATATACATGGTATAACTGAAAATTATATGCTGAATGCAAAAGAACTTGTGTAACTAAGTTGGTTATTGGATAACAATGTCTGAACTTTGTATGCAAATTCCTCATATAACTTCCAATGAAGCTCATAAGAATCCCATAATTTATATTATGAATAGTAAACTCTTTGACAGCACATGGCCCTTCTCCCCTCTGTGCCAGGCTGCGACCCCTCCTCCCTGGCCTGTGTCATCAAGCTTCCTCCCCCTGGTGATCAGAGAGAGAGTGTGTGAGAGAGAGAGAGAAGGAGGAGAAGAAGAAGAGGAAGAGGGTGAGAGAGGAGGAGAAGAGAAGAAGAAGAGGAAGAGGGAGAGAGAGGAGGAGAAGAGAAGAAGAAGAGGAAGAGGGAGAGAGAGAAGGAGAAGAAGAAGAAGAAGAAGAAGAAGAAGAAGAAGAAGAAGAAGAAGAAGAAGAAGAAGAAGGAGAAGAAGAGAGAAGATAGAGAAGAGGGAGAGAAGAGAGAGAAGGATAAGAAAAGAAGAAGAAGAAGAAGAAGAAGGGAGAGAGAGGAGAAGAAGAAGAAGAGGAGGAGGAGAGAGAGAGAAGGAGAAGAAAAGAAGAAGAAGAAGAAGAAGAAGAAGAAGAAGAAGAAGAAGAAGAGGGAGAGAGAGAAGGAGAAGAAGAATAAGAATAAGAGGAAGGAAGAGAAAGAAGGAGAAGAAGAGGGAGAGAGAGGAGAAAGAAGGAGAAGAAGAGCGAAAGAGAAGGAAAAGAGTTATGCATGTTTGAAGTCACATTGATTGGCCTTAGATTCCTTGTGAACCCTCGTACCACTTCCTTCTGCTAAGGCAAGAGCGGCCGATTTACCTCAAGGGTTGCAAGACCAAGAATGCACAATGATGGCACCCAAGAGATGAGTTATAAGGAGCACAAGTGCTGAAGTTGCAAACAAAGCTAGGAACATATCCAATGCAAGCAAAGACATGAATAACACCAACCCTCTAGCAACTATAGCTCATATCCAGGTTGTACCAAGATTTAGATTCTTCTCACGCATCTTAAATTCTTAAATAGAGGTAGAATTGTGTGCATAAAATAGGTAAAAGTCATTAGTGTTACATTAGATGAGAATAGGAAAGGAGATTGAAAAGTAAGTAACAATAGATAATGCATTGAAGGAAATTTGCATAAAGTATAACAAGAAGCGTGTCAAGGTTGCAAAGGAAGATTGCATCAATTTTAACGTACATTGAAGTGCTTGAATTCAAACTTTGGATGATAGCCTTGAAATTGTAGGATAAAGTTAAAAGTTGTCTTAGAGAGAAGATGGGCAAGTTAGACCCTAATCCGACGTATCACGAAAAACGTAAATGCATGTATTCGCCATTAAAGGGCTTAAGATGGGTTGATCTTCTACCCTAAATAGGTAGCCTTGATTGACGAAGGTCAAGGTGAAATCACATAGATCATTAAAAAGATCTAGAAGATAACCATTAAACTTGTTCCTTGAGCAACCCTAGATCCCAAGGGGGAGAGTAAACCCTAGGGAGGCAGTATATCAAGGCTGAAAATGATTTAAGTAGGGATAAGCTAAGTTCCAATGCAACGGTGGCTTAAGGGACTTGTTGAGATGGTTTACCATTGATGTTTCTAATGAGGGTTGACCTTGTTTGAGATGGAAAAGAGGTTAGTAAGCAAAGTGGTTACTTGCTAGATTAGGAAAGGATGTTTTTCTAATTAAAGATGTTAGGCTGGTTGTTTCGGCTTGATTGTTTTCGAAAGAATACTTAAGGATTGGTTGTGGTTTTGGATGAATATCCAAGTGATTATATTTTCATGGCGGGAACTGTAAGGATAAATTACCATGGGAACAAAAGGGATGTTTTTCCTAGAAAATGTTATTAGGCTAGTTGCTTCAGCTATGGATGATTTCCTAAAGGGATAATTAAGGAAGGATGGTGCTAGCTACCCCCCGCAAACCACCAAACCCTAACCAAGGGGGTTATGAATCCGCATTGAGAATGTGGACTGAACCCGCTGCGAGAGGTCTCTCTGTGGAAATTACTTGGTGTAGGAGGACGCTTGGGTGCTAGGCGGGGCTCTAGCCATAAATCTAAATGCCTCCGGACCCTACACAAGTATTCTACGTGACTCGAGATGGGATCTCGAGGCCTTGATACTAGTTAAGGTAGAATCTTGGTAGGATAAACCTTTGGGTTTTTATTTCCGGGATACGGAATGATTATTTCTGTCGAGGTAGAAAGGGACACTTAATTCTCCTATATGGGTGGGAGACAAACATCAATCTGAAGATAAGTTAAGGAAGTGTTTGATCTTGTTATCTTGTCTTCGTGTCTGTGCCCTAAATTACGTAAAGGAACCTGTGATTAACGGGTTAATTAAGAAAGTTACTTTTATGTATCAAAAATAATGTGGTAGGTAATTAGATAACTAAAACAACCCCTGAGGGAAGCGTGCTGGATGTGACCAATGGGTCTATCCTAACAGAAGGGTGGTTTTGGTTAGTCGAGAGATTTCCTCAAAAGAAAAGTCGGACGATGACCTTAGACAATGTTGGTTAGAACCCTGATTCATACCGTTTTAGGGGGCCGGAATGAGACTATGCCCTACGGGCAGAGAGGTCGAGCGATGCATCCCTCTCATTTCCCATTCTCTTTAAACCAAGTGCGGTATGAGTCTACTTGGGTCCAGTTGCATCTGTGCAAAGTGGAGCAGTTGCAGACCGACGCTAGAAGACTATTAGGAAGACTCGACTATGAGGAACCCGAACTTCAAGTCGATCCTAGTGGGAACGGCCAGATACTTTCACGCAGGGCAGACTCGAGAAGAGCTAGATCGCAAACCCTGTGACATTCCTTGCGAGTGCCAGGCGGCGCTTTCTAGACTGTCTTCCCGATGGGCTGCTAAGACGTGTCCCTCAAGTGGACGAGCTGACACGTTACAACAGCCATGCTTGAAGTTTGGAGCTCTAGATTCTACATTGATAAAGCCAAATCTTGGCCATCTGGGACAACATCGATCAGTAATTAGTCAAATTTAAACAAGCTGCCATTAAAAAAACCCTCTCTCTTGCAGCTACACAACCCATCTACCATAGAAGACACAAGCAAAAAATGAAACCACCCTTATCACAATATATCTTCTACATGTTTTGTTATTTATAATGCCCACCAAATATCATATGCATATAATTATAGTCTATGAATCCAACAACAATTATAAAGTGTACATGGGGGTTAATAATTTCTAGTTCAGCATTCTTAGAATGGCTAGAACTTGACACCGATAGTGAGGGTGCCAATGCCCTACCAACCTCCATATCACTAGAAGATTCCTTCAAATTCTTTCCTATGATTGGCACCCGCATTACCTCCTTCTGCCTTCCATTAGATGCTTGAGATGCAGTCGCCTGAATCCTACCTACGTGTATATTTTATTTTACTCCTAATTGTTGATCAATATAGTTACCTTCATAAGGCTTGGTGTACCACCAAATAATCTTTATTGGAGTAAGTAGAAGAGTTTTGCCAAATTTGTAAAAAGGGACGAGAAAAAATGTCATATTATTAACTGACCACTTAATTTAAACCTAATTTGTTTGGTGACCACTTTCCACAAATTATATCTTGGTATGACTATTTGTAAACTCCCATTATGTATAATATTGTTGATATAGATATTTGTAATTCCCCAGTTGTCTGAAATGTGGGGAATCGAATTCCCTAGTTGTGTAGCCTGCAATTCCCTACCATGCTAGGTGGGAAATGTGATTCCCTAGCTATATGATCCATAAATCCCTAGTTTAAGATGTGAAAAATAAAATTCCTTGGTTATATATAAGGAAATCATACGTACATGCCTAGGATTCCCTACCATGAGAAGTGGGGAATGTAATTCCATAGTTATATATAGGAAATCCATATATCCATAGATTTCGTGCCACGGTGGATTCCGTGAGGTTTTACGGTGGATTCCGTAAACTTTGATGACCGGGGCTCATACACAAAGTGGATTCTTTGTGCGAGAAGTTGATGGGGACGCCTGTCCTTTTCGGGCGTTTCATTAATTCAGTGTGTACATGGGTGATTTCATAGCGGGTGATTCCGTAAAATGTATATTAAATTAATAAATATTTATGAGTTTAGAGTGCACACTCGTAATAAAATAAGGTTAGGATTGATTTCTAACCAGTTGATTTATTTATGTAGCTGAAGACTGCTAGGTATTCACTTTTGTCGGTTTAATTGTATTATTTTACTAACGATTGTGAATGCTTCAGTTGATGTGTAGAGATAGCAGCAGTGGCGGAGGAAAGCATTGGAGGATAGCGAGTATTCGATTTATCATTTATATTTTGATGGGCGCATACCTTAGGCATGGCGCCTATATTTTGTCGCACCTATTTATTGAGGCATTGGATATTTATTATTATTTTGTATGCGCATGGGCGCACGATTATGTTATTTGTACTTGGACATTGTATTGGGCATGCTAGACTCTTTGGGCACCGCCCGTTAGCTTTATTCCTATTTTGTGCTAAAGCAAACTCAAAAGCTAAAATGCAATGCTTGCCTAGCTCGTCGTTCTTCATCCAACTGCATCATAATTAAGTCCAGTTTTTGCTCCATCGTAGGTTCAGGTAGGTCACCTTCAGCCATTAAATCATCCATAAGTGGTTCCGTCATCTTGTAAAACTCAAAAGACCTCTCACTCTCAAAATCAAGTTAGCAGGATGAGCGTAGCTCAAGATCGGGTATACAAGGCTTATATATTTTTGGGTGTGGCTTTCACAATCTTCGTCTTCGACTATTGCGGGATTTGTAATTTTTGAGAAATCTGTGTTTTATCCTTCTTCGTATGTTGAAAATACTTCAGCAAACCTGCGTATGCGTAGAGTACCTTCCAATGAACAACTTTGCAGTTCGAAGTTTCTGCGCAGGAACAGCCCTTCTATGAGTTTTGAACTAAAGTCAGTTTTGACTTCAGGTGACTTGTCTGACTTGCAGAGTTGCAGACTTATGTGACTTGCAGAGTTTGAAGACTTGCAGAACTTGATTGCTTTATGTGACTTGCAGAATTTCGACTTGATAAACTTGCAGAACTTGAACTTGGAGACCTTGCAGTACTTGCTGAGTTGTAAGGCTTAACTGACTTGGAGCTTAAGTGATTAAGCTTATAAGCTTAATGACAAAAAAACGTCAAATCGTGGGGAGGGGGGGGGCGTTTTTTCCAGCGCGGCGAAATTTTTGGGCCTCCTGTGATACCTCGCGATGCAATTTTGAAGCTTGAAGCTTCTTTAAGCTTTCTAAGCTTTACTACTAAGCTTAATAAGAATAAAAGCTTTTAGGCTTTTAAGCTATGGAGTCTTATCTCTGTGTATGAAGACAACTTGATGTAGGAGATATCCACGTGGTCCTCCGCCTCTACAAGCTGGTCCTTCGCAGCTTGATGATGGAAATAGAGGTTCTTGATCGCCAGGAATCCACCCATATCAACCGTTCGCGACGAGATTGACCATAGAGCCCGATCGTTCCAGGAGCTCCGCCTTCGCACAAGATGGGTAGCGATTGGAAGCTCTTGATCTCAGCTTCACTCTGATACCACTGGTGCGCAGATCGGATGCTGTACGCTTGCGTAGTGAATGCCGGAAGGTCCCAAAGAACAATAGAACTCTATTTTTTGCACAAAACTCAAGGTAAAAAGCATGCACGACATGAACAAGAGACCAATTGGGTGCAATCTTCCCCCATGCCTTGTGTGAGCGCTCCACAAAGCATGTATTTTATGTATTAATCATCTTCAAGCTCAAATAATAGCCCAAATTATAAAATAGCAAGCTTTTAGCTTTTGAGTTTGCTTTAGCACAAAATAGGAATAAAGCTAACGGACGGTGCCCAAAGAGTCTGGCATGCCCAATACAATGTCCAAGTATAAATAACATAATCGTGCTCCCATGCGCATACAAAATAATAAATATCCAACACCTCAATAAATAGGCGTGACAAAATATAGGCGCCATGCCTAAGGTATGCGCCCATCAAAATATAAATGATAAATCGAATACTCGCTATCCTCCAATGCTTTCCTCCGCCACTGCTGCTATCTCTACACATCAACTGAAGCATTCACAATCGTTAGTAAAATAATACAATTAAACCGACAAAAGTGAATACCTAGCAGTCTTCAGCTACATAAATAAATCAACTAGTTAGAAATAAATCCTAACCTTAATTTATTACGAGTGCGCACTCTAAATTCATAAACATTTATTAATTTAATATGCATTTTGCGGAATCACCCGCTATGGAATCACCCATGTACACACTAAATTAATGAAACACCCGAAAAGGACAGGCGTCCCCATCAACTTCTTGCACAAAGAATCCACTTTGTGTATGAGCCCCGGTCATCAAAGTTTACGGAATCCACCGACCTATTGGCTATTATTGTTGTTGACTTTAATTTCATTTGGCTAGCTGACTTACAATCACGAAATCCACCGTGGCATGGAATCCACCGTGAAATATGCCTCCTAGCATCAATTATGTGTTTATTGATTTCTTTTTCAATGTTGAAATAAGAATATCAAAGGTCATGCTGTTAGTCAAGAGGTTTGCATATGATCATGTCTTGAAATTTGTTGATGAGGAGTGAGATACCAAGATAAAAGTCAATATAACTTATAACATAGATCAAGATTCTATTTCTTGCAAATTCATGCTTGCTACTCAAAATCTCAGCCTTAGCTTTTATTACAGAAGATGACATTATGTTGTTAGTAGTCTAGTTGCTCTCAATCAAAACCTTGAGGATTTTAGCAAAGATCCTATGGTGGATCTTGATGTTTGGCCCAATGAGGACATTATTACAATAGTAAAGATTTGACCATCATGTACACTATATCAAGTGAGACTACATTTACAGAATGAAGATACTACATTGCCATATTCATTCTCGGGGGGTTCATTATATATATATCCTCTATATAACGTGCATTCATGGCCTATTTATAAATATCCTAATCTGTGATTTTTTTTTGAATAAAACACAACCCTTTTCTATTCAATCTGTAAGTAACCCCTTTATATGACACCCTTCTGTATGTAAAAATTGTATAAAAATGGTGTTTTAAAAACCCCTTATCTTGAACTCACGTTATATATACATATGTATTTATGAGTGACCCCCCACCCCCCATAAGACTTGAGTTGTCTTTACAGAGTCTAGCCACTAGTGAGAGCTATAGGTGTAAAATCTTTTTTGAGATATAAAGAACGTTAAAATCTCATATCTTAGGTAGGCTAAGCAAGATTACTTTGTTTATGCTTATTAATATGTTTATTGATTTCTTTTTCAATGTTGAAATAAGAATATCAAAGATCATGCTGTTAGTCAAGAGGTTTGCATATGATCATGTCTTGAAATTTGTTGATGAGGAGTGAGATACCAAGATAAAAGTCATTATAACTTGTAAGATAGATCAAGATTCTATTTCTTGCAAATGCATGCTTGCTACTCAAAATCTCAGCCTTAGCTTTTATTACAGAAGATGACATTATGTTGTTAGTAGTCTGGTTGCTCTCAATCAAAACCTTGAGGATTTTAGCAAAGATCCTATGGTGGATCTTGATTTTTGGCCCAATGAGGACATTATTACAATAGTAAAGATTAGACTATCATGTACACTATATCAAGTGAGACTACATTTACAGAATGAAGATACTGCATTGCCATATTTATTCTCGTGGGGTTCACTATATATATATCCTCTATATAACGTGTGTTCATGGCCTATTTATAAATATCCTAATCTGTGATTTTTTTTTGAATAAAGCACAACCCTTTTCTATTCAATCTGTAAGTAACCCCTTTATATGACACCCTTCTATATGTAAAAATTGTATAAAAATGGTGTTTTAAAAATCCCTTATCTTGAACTCACATTATATATACATATATTTATGAGTGACCCCCCCCCCCCCCCCCCCCATAAGACTTGAGTGGTCTTTACAAAGTCTAGCCACTAGTGAGAGCTATAGGTGTAAAATCTTTTTTGAGATATAAAGAACATTAAAATCTCATATCTCAGGTAGGCTAGTAAGATTACTTTGTTTATGCTTATTAATGTGTTTATTGATTTCTTTTTCAATGTTGAAATAATAATATCAAAGGTCATGCTATTAGTCAAGAGGTTTGCATATGATCATGTCTTGAAATTTGTTGATGAGGAGTGAGATACCAAGATAAAAGTCAATATAACTTGTAAGATAGACCAAGATTCTATTTCTTGCAAATACATGCTTGCTACTCAAAATCTCAGCCTTAGCTTTTATTACAAAAGATGACATTATGTTGTTAGTAGTCTGGTTGCTCTCAATCAAAACCTTGAGAATTTTAGCAAAGATCCTATGGTGGATCTTGATGTTTGGCCCAATGAGGACATTATTACAATAGTAAAGATTAGACCATCATGTACACTATATCAAGTGAGACTACATTTACAGAATGAAGATACTGCATTGCCATATTTATTCTCGTGGGGTTCACTATATATATATCCTCTATATAACGTGGGTTCATGGCCTATTTGTAAATATCCTAATCTGTGTTTTTTTTTAAATAAAACACAACCCTTTTCTATTCAATCTGTAAGTAACCCCTTTATATGACACCCTTCTGTATGTAAAAATTGTATAAAAATGGTATTTTAAAAACCCCTTATCTTGAACTCACGTTATATATACATATATTTATGAGTGACCCCCCCCGATCGAGTATTCATTTAACACCATATGAGAGATTTTGGGAATTTCCCAAGTCCCACTTTGAATGAATGTCTTACTTTTGTGAATGAAAGAGAGCACTATGTTTATGTTTATCTTTAACGGGCACTTTGTATGTTACAAATATGAGATCACAGATCTTGAGAGCTTAAATGATGAATGTAAGCTATGTGGTTGTTATGAGATTTGGATTTCACCTCTATCTTTTCTAGCATACTAAAAAAATATGATGTTTTATGGTGGTGGAAAAATCAAGGAGGCTTAAGTAGTATATACCTAGTAAATTTCCAAGTTTAATGTAAGAATACAACGGTTTGATGGAGTGGAGAGAGAATACAAGAGCCTTAAACATTGTATAAAAATATGTTATCATGGCCAAAATTTATAATGTTATGGATTTGAAGATATTATAATACGAGTTTTTTCTTTTAGATATAGCATCATTTAAAGTGACATGTATAAGTTTCATGAACTAGGACCTTAAAAGAGTCACCACTAACTAGGTGTGGTTTCATAACTTGATCTAATACCATATAGGAATAAGTTTGGATAACCTATGATGTGATGGTTCTTATTTTGTGTAAACCAATAGACACAAGTATGTCACATAATTGCTCACCCCATTTACATTTTTTGTATGTATATGCATGATATATAAATATATTTTATTCAAAATTTCTATCTATCTTGACAATATGTGGACAATATGGATATTGGCTTTGGCCAAAATCAACTAGCTTCACACTTTGACTAGCTAAATAAACTTTCATATCATAAAATGAAGATTTATATACCAAGCTAGAAGTTTATGATTTTTCTAAGACTAAAGATTTAACATTTGACCAATGGTTTGTGTTTCCAAAGAAATAGACACAAATTTTATTATCAATTAAGACTTATTTGTTAGCTAAGACATAAAGTACAAAATTAGACTTAAACTACTTTATAAGAAATTTCAACACAATTAACTAATGTTATTGAAAGAATAAAAAACATTAAGTAGATTCTCTCATTGATATTGGTGGCATTTAAAAACACTAAGGTAACTACATAAAACACTTTAAATTTTTAACAAGCATATATTTCATAGCCATGCAAAAGGCCTTAATGTAATGGATATATTTACTATGGAAGTCAAAATTAGTCCATATAGAGTCATTGTCTTGTTGCATCATGTATATTGGAAAAATACAACTTTTGTAGATAGCTGCACTACCATTTATGAAATGTTTGTGATATCCTAACTCATGAGCAAGTTGCATTGCTTCCATATCTTTCAAAGTAGAGACTAATAGAGTCTACTTCAACATGGATAATTGTGAGTTGTTCAATGTAAGTGATAGAGGATGTGAGGCATTTTTTGAGTATGTTTGTATAGTAGACGGTCATAAAGTACAAAATAGGATTTAAACCACTTTATAAGAAATTTCAACACAATTAACTAATGTTATTGAAAGAATAAAAAACATCAAGTAGATTCTCTCATTGATATTGGCGGTGTTTAGAAACACAAAGGTAACTACCATAAACACTTTAAATTTCTAACAAGCATATATTTCATAGCCATATAAAATCCTTTAATGTAAGGGATATATTTATTATGAAAGTTAAAATTAGTCTATATAGAGTTAGCACCTTCTTGTTACATCATGTATATTGAAAAAATACAAATTTTATAGATTTTGTATAAAACATTTAGCTGCACTACCATTTATGAAATGTTTGTGATATCCTAACTCATGAGCAAGTTGCATTGCTTCCATATCTTTCAAAGTAGAGACTAAAGGAGTCTACTTCAACATGGATAATTGTGAGTTGTTCAATGCAAGTGATAAACGATGTGAGGCATTTGTTAAGTATGTTTGTATAGTAGACTGTCATAAAGTACAAAATAGGATTTAAACCACTTTATAAGAAATTTCAACACAATTAACTAATGTTATTGAAAGAATAAAAAACAAAAAGTAGATTCTCTCATTGATATTGGTGGTGTTTATAAATACCAAGGTACTTACATAAAACACTTTGAATTTCTAACAAGCATATATTTCATAGCCATGCAAAAGCCTTTAATGTAAGGAATATATTTATTATGAAAGTCAAAATTAGTCCATATAGAGGTCATCGCCTTCTTGTTACATCATGTATATTGGAAAAATACAAATTTGGTAGATTTTGTATAAAAGTTTAGCTGCACTACCATTTATGAAAGGTTTGTGATATCCTAACTCATGAGCAAGTTGCATTGCTTCCATATATTTCAAAGTAGAGACTAAAGGAGTCTCCTTGAACATGGATAATTGTGAGTTGTTCAATGTAAGAGACGGATGACGTGAGGCATTTGTTGAGGATGTTTGTATAATAGATGGTCTCTTGAAGCAAGAAGTAATTGAAAGTTGAATATATATACCATCTTTATCAATCATGGTCTCGTGTGGTGCTGATAATGATGATGAAATAGTACCATCATTCTCTGCTCTAGTCCATTCATCAATGACAACCTTGAATTGAGCATACAATTCATGTCCATATTGAACTAGATCCTACCCATATCGATCAAACTTGATGACTTCATGTGCACCATGGTATTTTCTCAAGTGAGTCAAGTATGGTAGAAGTTCTTTGATCAAGATGGAGTCTTCACGATCAATACCAAATGTTTTTGGATAAATGTAATTCTCAACAGGATTTGGACATCCTTTGTAAGGACTGCCATCTATGAGAATAGTCTTGGTATGCTGACAAACATCTCCATATTGATCCCATACATACTTCAGAGGCTTGAATATTGCTTCTACTCCCATCTTATCTGGCCTATATATGATTTTGAGTCGATGTCTATGACATTGTTCTTGGTCCCAAATCATGAACAAAGGAAACTTCCTTTTTGCATGGATCTCCAAGCACTTAATAACTACCATGACATTCTTATGTAAAGCTGTTGACCAAACTCCCACTTGGAATTTGCAAATAAGGCTTCAAGAATCTCCATACATCCTGGTCGAAGAACAAGCCATTGTTTTCCCATTTGAAAGCTTTGAAACCTTTTAGACTTAGCAAAACATCGTTGTAATAGAAGACCATTGAGATCAAGTATTACACATAATTGTGTTGCATTTTTTCTCAAGAAACATCAATCACATCATCGTTCTCTATTGTTGTTGAATCTGTTAGATATCCAACCATACATGTCTTAGTTGAAGTTACAAAGAAGAAAAAGAAGCACATTAGATTCATGTACTTCCTCATCATTCTACCTAATGTTTGAGCTATAAACTGGCATAGAACACTAAAGCAATTTAATTTCACATTGATAAATACATACATAGGTAGTACTTAATAAATGATGTCTTAAGAAAAGAGACATTTGACCATGTGATCGAATCTAACCAAGAGTAATATCATGAGGTGAAAAAAATATACATGATGATTTCTTTGAAGTAAAATCTTTTCTAATAAAGTCATTTTTCCATACTACTTTTTATCGCTAATCATAAGTATACTTGAGATACTAACAATAAATTCTTGTAATTAGTTGCACAAATTATATTATCATTATAACATTTAACATACTCAGTTTCTAAAAAGGCCTTCAAAATGGCATGTACAAAGAAGGTGTTTATTAATCCTAATTATTAAAAGAAAATTTAAACATGATACTTTTGACCATGTGACCAAAACTATGTTACATATAAGTGACACATGACAATTTAATTGATATAAGTTATACTCTATTTGGATAAGTTTTCATAGTTTGTTCTTAAGGACTAACCATTGTATTATTGAACTAATTATATCCCATAGATATTTAAACTCACGAATTGTAACAAGGATTTTACCTTAATATTCCATATACACATCTTAAAAGATACATTGGAGAGAAATCTTTGTTGCAATATTTACTACTGAGGTAAAACTCCTTTTGGGAGGTGCAATGAATCTTTTTGGGGGTGTGCAATATATTGTTGGCTCTCTTATCCTAAGGTACATGCATAGACATACACTAGTGATGTAGTAAAAGAGGCTATAAGAGACAAGAGATTTGACCATGTGGACAAATCTAACCAAAACTAACATGACAAGATCATAATAGAACACATGTAAGAGTTTAATTGAAATAAGATCTAAAATAGACTTAAGTAAATTTTGCATAGTTAGCTCAAACTTTTCATTATGATAAGTAATCTTACACACTAGATTATCATTAAAAAATTATCCTTACAAAGGATGATAGATTTTAATGAGCTCTTTAATACTAATTTGGCAAAATAGTTACTTATATTGATTTTTAAACCAAATATGCTTGGTACCTTTTGTAAAAAATTAAAAAACTAAAGACATAGTTTCTTTAATTAATATCATCAAAGAAAGAAAATATTGGAAATGCTAATGGAAGTAACTTCTCAAGAAAAAAAGCAAAATTACATCGATGTGTCTTCCTTGATGAAAGGAGAAGGAACAGAGTTTAAACACCTGAAGTAGCCTTTAATTTCTCTTTCATAATTAGACTTGCTATATCTTGGCTTGATTCTTCTATGCCCTCGGGTGGTACTTCAAGAACTTGAACTTTAGTAGGAAGAATCTCTTGGGAGTTTTGTTTGGCACTCTCATGGACCCTCCACAATTGTGCTTCAACCTCTCTTTGCTCTTGAGTGTTGCAAACCATTGCAATAACTTTCATTTTCTTTCTCAAAATAGCCTCTGCGATCCTTTGTTCTTCTTCAAGATCTTCATCATTACACTCCTTGTCCAAGCCTTCAAAGTAAAAAATGGAAGGCTTTTTTACATTGTTTATATATAATTCAAAATTGATGAAGCTTTTCTCCATGGTCACTAATGTCAAAACCACAAAAGAATCTATAGATCCAAAAGTAAACGTTCTATCTCTTGGTAGGAAGTCAACACTACCAACTAGCATACGATACTTGCAAGAAATGCTTTCAAGATCATTTTCCAAAGCTGCCATTTGCTTTTGATCAAGAGATGATAACAAGATGAATTGTTTAGGTTCACATGTCATTTGTAGTAGAGTGGATACAACCTTTCCAAACATTATAGAGTCCCATTTCATTCCCTCAACCCCATGTGCTGCATCTAGAACAACAACCCCAACGGTAATTGGCTCTCTATAAACATTATGTATAAGATCAAAGGTTTCTAGATTGCATCCAACAACATACACATGCCAAGGGGAAGTAGTGGAGGATTGAAGAGGATTTTACTTTGTTCCAATTAGGAAGTTCACAATATCTTTTGCTCCATTTGGTAAGGACCCTGCATTAGCTCCACGTGTGAGCTTCTTTGATACCCAATCATTACAAATGCCTAAAATCTTTGTGTAGACTTCATCATTGATATCATAATCATCAACAAGCTCTTCCCAAGTCTTCATCACAGTGGTACTTTCTGGAACTGAAGCATTGAAAAGAGTGACTAATTCCTCGTTTATGACCCTATCTTGCTTGATTTTCTTAGCCCTTGTTTCCATGTCAATCATATCTTCCTTATCCCATTTGTTTCTAAGAAAAAGGATATGACCTTCATTGATCTCCTCTTGTAGTGTAAGGATGTCTCCATCCTTTAAACCCATAAGGCAATGAAATGCAACAGGAGAAGGTTGCCTTCCCTTTTTGCTCGAACTCTCCTCTTGGGATATCAGTTCACCCGTACAGTATCTCTTCATGATTTTGATCCAACTATCAAATATTTCTTGGGAGCTAACAAATCTCTAGATGCACAATTTTCTCCAATGTATGCCACAAATCTCTGCAAAGAAAAGATCAAAATAATGAGCATAGAACAAAAGAAAGAGCATCACACTAATCTTCACAAAAGGAGAAGGTAAGCTTATATGTGATTACCTACCATGGTAATCTTTGAGAGCTTGTCTTAGAAAGCCCTTGTTGGGGTTTTGGTGGAGAACCAAATGCTAGCCACTGATCTCTTAATTGTTGAAGTTTCTCAACATAAGGGGCATTATTCATAACATTATGTGATTCCATATTTGTCATTCGTGAAAGCTCAATGGACATTTCCGCAGGACAATCAACTAATATTCTAGCATTTCTTGTGGTGTATAAATGCTTGGTTGCTAGACAGCGTGTGGTATTACTCTGAATATGTATTTTTACTGCATGAATTGAGTGAAGCCCTGATATAATCCAATAACTATAAGTGTCCAACTTATTAGCATCCACCTCATCACGATGCATGGGTCTCTTCTCATTGTTGTCTTGTACAAAAGGCATAAGATATGTTGTTGTTGTTGGATTCATGGGATTCTTTATGAAAGACGTGGTTAGCTTCTCTACATAATCCCAACATAGTGACCTATAAGTATACAAAGGAGGTGCCTCATAACACCTATCAACGAGAATAGGAAATTGTGTTATTGGACCAAATGGAAAGAATTTTTCAAACATGTGAAATCGTGATTCTTCCTACTTTCCCTTCTTCATAACTATTTCAAGAAAATCGAATGTTCTTTCAACTCCCTTGACCTCAAGAGAAATTATTGGCTTTGCAATTGTAACTTCTCGCATGGAAAGTAAAGTGGCCTCATTCTTAGTAGTGTTAGCAGCCATACTAACAACAAGAGCCTGTGACAAGGAACTTTGTTGAGGTGATTTTGACTTTGAGCTTGTGGGATTCCATGAATTATTATCTTATTGAGGAGAAGATGAAGATCTCAAGTCTATTTGTTTATCTTGGAGCTTCATTCTTTTGTTGGGGCGATCACCTTTTCTTGATAGAGAAAGTAGCTCACTATTTTGAATAGCTTGAAATGCTAATATAATGTCTTCTGTGCCCTTTACCTCCTCAAATAAGGTCCATCCCATTGTTTTCAAAGAGTATTCTTTGTCCTCTTTAATATGGGAAAAGTGAAATGACAAAGGATCAAGTTTGTATACTACATTTTTTCCCTTGATCTTAACAAGATTATATGGTATTCTCTCTTTCCCAGCACATCCATATGTTATCTTCTCTATGAGACCATCTTGTTGAAAAAATGCAATATCACTCTTCAAAGTGAATAAGAGAACATTGCTAGCCCTTTTTCCTTGACTATCATAAACATCCACATACCATGGATACGCAAAATCACCACTAACTCCATCAATGGTTTGGGTCTCCTTTTCGGATGTGTTATCTTTCTTTGCCATTGAATAGTTCTACAAAGAGAAAAAGTTGTTAGACAAAAGTGGATTTAAAAATATTCAAAATTCACAAAACCCAAATAAATGTATATGATTTCTAAGTTGAAAATTGAAAACACAACAACACAAGATTTTACGAAATACAAGACAAATGTACTCCAAAGAGACTCTTCCATAAAATGAAATATTGAAATTTGAGATTAAGTGTGGTATGAGATCTAACCATAAATATGCGTGCTTATGTATCAAATCTCATGGATTATCCTAGCCCTAAGTTAGCATTAATTATGTTTCTCTTGCAAGAATCATATAGTAAAAACTTTGCCATGGACTTCGGTGAGAAGATAAAATTCTATTAATAGTGAGACTTGACCATGGGGTTAACCAAATGGTTAAGTGATAATGAAATGTTAAGTGTGAGTGTGGTATGAGATATAGTGAAAAATCATTGTGGTTATGTAGAAAATGTCATGGATGATTTTGTCCCTAAGTTAACATTGGATTTCTTTTCCATGTAAGTTTCCTATGCAAGGATCATACTGTAGGAACTTTGCTAAGATTTTTGGCCATGTGGTCAAATCCTATTTAATCAAAGAATGAGATTTAGTCCAATATGAGATCCATCTATATATCAATGTGGTTATGTAGCAATCTCACGATTCCATTTGGCCGAAAGTTAACATTTCAATTAGTGCACATGTAAGTTTCCCTTGAAAGAAGCTATATTGTAGAAATGTTGTCATTGGTTTTAGCCATGTGGTCAAATAGGATTTGACCACATGGCTAAAACCAATGACATTGATAGTCATGTAGTCATAAGATCTCTATGGTTTTATCATTGGTTTTAGCCATGTAGTCATAAGATTTCTATGGTTTTTTACCATAGGATTTTTAAAGGCTAGTTAAAGAGAGGTTGCAGTTTATTGTGATATGAGATTCACATATAAACAAATATGGCTATGTAGCAAATCTCATAGATATCAATATAATATAAAGTGAAAAACGCTTGAAAAGTGGAGATTTGATCTCATGGTGAAACCTACAAGATAAGACAATTTCTATAAACTGGTTTTAACCATATGGCCAAATCTAGTTTCAGAACCATATGAAGAAAGTGATTCATTTGTTGCACACATCAATCACATCATCGTGCTCTATTGTTGTTGAATCTGTTAGATATCCAAACATACATGTCTTAGTTGAAGTTACAAAGAAAAAAAAGAAGCGCATTAGATTCATTTAATTCCTCATCATTCTACCTAATGTTTGAGCTATAAACTGGCATAGAACACTAAAGCAATTTAATCTCACATTGATAAATACATACATAGGTAGTACTTAATAAATGATGTCTTAAGAAAAGAGACATTTGACCATGTGGTCGAATCTAACCAAGAGTAATATCATGAGGTGAAAAAAATATACATGATGATTTCTTTGAAGTAAAATCTTTTCTAATAAAGTCATTTTTCCATACTACTTTTTATCGCTAATCATAAGTATACTTGAGATACTGACAATAAATTCTTGTAATTAGTTGCACAAATTATATTACCATTATAACATTTAACATACTCAGTTTCTAAAAAGGCCTTCAAAATGGCATGTACAAAGAAGGTGTTTATTAGTGCTAATTATTAAAAGAAAATTTAAACATGATACTTTTGACCATGTGACCAAAACTATGTTACATATAAGTGACACATGACAATTTAATTGAGATAAGTTATACTCTATTTGGATAAGTTTTCATAGTTTGTTCTTAAGGACTAACCATTGTATTATTGAACCAATTATATCCCATAGATATTTAAACTCACGAATTGTAATAAGGATTTTACCTTAATATTCCATATACACATCTTAAAAGATACATTGGAGAGAAATTTTGTTGCAATATTTACTACTGAGGTAAAACTCCTTTTGGGAGGTGCAATGAATCTTTTTGGGGGTGTGCAATATATTGTTGGCTCTCTTATCCTAAGGTACATGCATAGACATACACTAGTGATGTAGTAAAAGAGGCTATAAGAGATAAGAGATTTGACCATGTGGACAAATCTAACCAAAACTAACATGACAAGATCATAATAGAACACATGTAAGAGTTTAATTGAAATAAGATCTAAAATAGACTTAAGTAAATTTTGCATAGTTAGCTCAAACTTTTCATTATGATAAGTATTCTTACACACTAGATTATAATTAAAAAATTATTCTTACAAAGGATAATAGATTTTAATGAGCTCTTTAATACTAATTTGGCAAAATATTTACTTGAATTGATTTTTTAAACTAAATATGCTTGGTACCTTTTGTAAAAAATTAAAAAACTAAAGACATAGTTTCTTTAATTAATATCATCAAAGAAAGAAAATATTGGAAATGCTAATGGAAGTAACTTCTCAAGAAAAAAATCAAAATTACATCAATGTGTCTTCCTTGATGAAAGGAGAAGGAACGGAGTTTAAACACCTGAAGTAGCCTTTAATTTCTCTTTCATAATTAGCCTTGCTATATCTTGGCTTGATTCTTCTATGCCCTCGGGTGGTACTTCAGGAACTTGAACTTTAGTAGGAAGAACCTCTTGGGAGTTTTGTTTGGCACTCTCATGGACCCTTCACAATTGTGCTTCAACTTCTCTTTGCTCTTGAGTGTTGCAAACCACTGCAATAACTTTCATTTTCTTTCTCAAAACAGCCTCTGCAATCCTTTGTTCTTCTTCAAGATCTTCATCATTACACTCCTTGTCCAAGCCTTCAAAGTAAAAAATGGAAGGCTTTTTTACATGGTACTTTCTGGAACTGAAGCATTGAAAAGAGTGACTAATTCCTCCTTTAGGACCCTATCTTGCTTGATTTTCTTAGCCCTTGTTTCCATGTCAATCATATCTTCCTTATCCCATTTGTTTCTAAGAAAAAGGATATGACCTTCATTGATCTCCTCTTGTAGTGTAAGGATGTCTCCATCCTTTAAACCCATAAGGCAACGAAATGCAACAGGAGAAGGTTGCCTTTCCTTTTTGCTCGAACTCTCCTCTTGGGATATAAGTTCACCCGTAGAGTATCTCTTCATGATTTTGATCCAACTATCAAATATTTCTTGGGAGCTAACAATCATATGACAATCTCTAGATGCACGATTTTCTCCAATGTATGCCACAAATCTCTGCAAAGAAAAGATCAAAATAATGAGCATAGAACAAAAGAAAGAGCATCACACTAATCTTCACAAAAAGAGAAGGTAAGCTTATATGTGATTACCTGCCATGGTACTCTTTGAGAGCTTGTCTTAGAAAGCCCTTGTTGGGGTTTTGGTGGAGAACCAAATGCTAGCCACTGATCTCTTAATTGTTGAAGTTTCTCAACATAAGGGGCATTATTCATAACATTATGTGATTCCATATTTGTCATTCGTGAAAGCTCAATGCACATTTCCGCAGGACAATCAACTAATATTATAGCATTTCTTGTGGTGTATAAATTCTTGGTTGCTAGACAACCTGTGGTATTACTCTGAATATGTATCTTTACAACATGAATTGAGTGAAGCCCTGATATAATCCAATAACTATAAGTGTCCAACTTATTAGCATCCACCCCATCACGATGCATGGGTCTCTTCTCATTGTTGTCTTGTACAAAAGGCATAAGATATGTTGTTGTTGTTGGATTCATGGGATTCTTTATGAAAGATGTGGTTAGCTTCTCTACATAATCCCAACATAGTGACCTATAAGCATACAAAGGAGGTGCCTCATAACACCTATCAACGAGAATAGGAAATTGTGTTGTTGGACCAAATGGAAATAATTTTTCAAACATGTGAAATCGTGATTCTTCATTCTTTCCCTTCTTCTTAACTATTTCAAGAAAATCGAATGTTCTTTCTACTCCCTTGACCTCAAGAGAAATTATTGGCTTTGCAATTGTAACTTCTCGCATGGAAATTAAAGTGGCCTCATTCTTAGTAGTGTTAGCAGCCATACTAACAACAAGAGCTTGTGACAAGGAACTTTGTTGAGGTGATTTTGACTTTGAGCTTGTGGGATTCCATGAATTATTATCTTATTGAGGAGAAGATGAAGATCTCAAGTCTATTTGTTTATCTTGGAGCTTCATTCTTTTGTTGGGGCGATCACCTTTTCTTGATAGAGAAAGTAGCTCACTATTTTGAATAGCTTGGAATGCTAATATAATGTCTTCTGTGCCCTTTACCTCCTCAAATAAGGTCCATCCCATTGTTTTCAAAGAGTATTCTTTGTCCTCTTTAATATGGGAAAAGTGAAATGACAAAGGATCAAGTTTGTATACTACATTTTTCCCCTTGATCTTAACAAGATTATATGGTATTCTCTCTTTCCCAGCACATCCATATGTTACCTTCTCTATGACACCATCTTGTTGAAAAAATACAATATCACTCTTTAAAGTGAATAAGAGAACATTGTTAGCCCTTTTTCCTTGACTATCATAAACATCCACATACCATGGATACGCAAAATCACCACTAACTCCATTAATGGTTTGGGTCTCCTTTTTGGATGTGTTATCTTTCTTTGCCATTGAATAGTTCTACAAAGAGAAAAAGTTGTTAGACAAAAGTGGATTTAAAAATATTCAAATTCACAAAACCCAAATAAATGTATACGATTTTTAAGTTGAAAATTGAAAACACAACAACACAAGATTTTACGAAATACAAGACAAATGTACTCCAAAGAGACTCTTCCATAATATGAAATATTGAAATTTGAGATTAAGTGTGGTATGAGATCTAACCATAAATATGTGTGCTTATGTATCAAATCTCATGGATTATCCTAGCCCTAAGTTAGCATTATTTATGTTTCTATTGCAAGAATCATATAGTAAAAACTTTGCCATGGACTTCGGTGAGAAGATAAAATTCTATTAATAGTGAGACTTGACCATGGGGTTAACCAAATGGTTAAGTGATAATGAAATGTTAAGTGTGAGTGTGGTATGAGATATAGTGAAAAATCATTGTGGTTATGTAGAAAATGTCATGGATGATTTTGTCCCTAAGTTAACATTGGATTTCTTTTCCATGTAAGTTTCCTATGCAATGATCGTACTCTAGGAACTTTGCTAAGATTTTTGGCCATGTGGTCAAATCCTATTTAATCAAAGAATGAGATTTATTCCAATATGAGATCCATCTATATATCAATGTGGTTATGTAGCAATCTCACGATTCCATTTGGCCCAAAGTTAACATTTCAATTAGTGCACATGTAAGGTTCCCTTAAAAGGAGCTATATTGTAGAAATGTTGTCATTGGTTTCAACCATGTGGTCAAATCCTATTTAGTGAGAAGATTTCTATGGTTTTTTACCATGGCTAAAGATTTCTATGGTTTTGTCATTGGTTTTAGCCATGTAGTCATAAGATTTCTATGGTTTTTTACCATAGGATTTTTAAAGGCTAGTTAAAGAGAGGATGCAGTTTATTGTGATATGAGATTCACATATAAACAAATATGGCTATGTAGCAAATCCCATAGATATCAATATAAGATAAAGTGAAAAACACTTAAAAAGTGGATATTTGATCTCATGGTGAAACCTACAAGATAAGAAAATTTCTATAAACTGGTTGTAACCATATGGCTAAATCTAGTTTCATAACCATATGAAGAAAGTGATTCATTGTTGCACAGATGTTGTGAAATTAGATTTGACTATATAGCCAAATATTGTTTTATAGTGGAATGAAAAAGCGGTCTCATGGTTTGTAAGATGTATGAGATTAGATTTGATCATATGGCCGAACAAAACAAGAATGGGGGATTCTTGGATGCTAGCATTGATAACAAAATGAAAGATTTGACCACATGGCCAATTTTTATTTTGTAGTGGAATGGAAAAAGTGGCTAATTTGTGGAAAAATGATATAATATTTATATATGAACATATAGATCGGAAGTTATGAAAAATTGAAATGAAAGAAATGGTTTATGGAAACAAAGTGGTTTGTTTGTTGCACGACAAGTTTTGACCAATGGCGAAACTTCCTATAAATATAGTAGGTAATCAAGGAGTTCCAAGTAGAACATGGTCTTTCTTTTTGGAGATAATATAGAAGATGTTTTTCTTAGAACATTTTGCCATACAACCAAATTTAGCATACCCAAATTTTGTATGATTGAACCCACCATAGATTTAGTCTTAATTTTTTAGGATCAAATTCCAAAAAAGTGGTTTGTTTGTTGCAAGACAAGATTTGACCACATGGCCAAATGATAGAAAGTAAGGAATTCTAAGTAGAAACTAGCATTTCCTTTTGGAAGTAAGCAAGGGTTGTATAATATAAGAAAGCATTTGACCAAATGGCAAAATGTCATTCTTATAGTAAAATGAACAAAGTGGTTGATTTGTTGCAAGATATTGTGATACTATAAGAGTCCTTATTTTGGCCAAGAGATAGCTTAAGGAGAAGATTTGGCTGCATGGCAAAATCTCACAGTATATTGGAAAAAATAACATAAGTTACATCTTATATTATAAGAAAAGATTTTACCTCATGGCCAAATCTCAGATTGTATTGAATAAAATAATTAAAAGTACTTCTTATATTGCAAGAAAAATTTTGACCATATGGTCTAATCTATAGATTGATGAAAGATCATGATATGTGTTGTTAGAGGATCAAATTACATCCTATGGCAAAATCATATTGAGTATTTGTAAGTATTGTATAGCCATATGCTTATTGTAAAATTATAAAGAGTGTAACCATAAAATCTGATGGTAATGCTTTTACTATCCAAATACAGTATAATGGAAAGTTCTATATAGTAATGTATAATACGATGTATAAGAACTTGATAAAATGCTCTAATATTACGGAAGGATACAAGAAATATAAGGCTAGGTTTAGCCTTGAGACAAAATCTTAAGGTATATAGCATCATAGAATAGAAAGAAATGCTAGTATTTTAAAAGCACTCATTGATAAAAGCATTGCACAAACCATTTATTCCATATTCACATGTAAGAGACTTTTTTCAACATTACACAAATCATATATTTCATATTCACAGCAAAAAGAGTATTTTCAACAATGCAAGAAATCATGTTTTCAATATTCACGTAGAGTGAAGCTATCATTTGCAAGGTAGTGTAGTTGGACAACAAAAAAGACAAGTGCTCCAGGAGATCATTCAAGCAATCAAGAAGAAGAAGAAGACATTGAATTCTCAAGAGTGAGTGCCTAATCTCATTGCTATAGAAATACATATTGCATTTAGTTTTCATATGTGATTCTTATTTAGAAAATGATTTTGGTGTTTGATCTTAATATTATTCAATACTAATCATACAAAAGAGTAGTAGTGTGATTTATAGTAATTGTATGGATTGAAATGGTCATAATCAATGTATTTTAACTCAAAATCAGAAATGAAGTAGGGAAAAGTTGAAAACCTGTAGTAATTGGTAGGTCAGTAATGTGTGCCAACGTAACAAAAATCACCCGTGAAGTAGAGTAGACACAGTGTGGACTGGCGATCATTCACTGCCTCATTGAATTGTTGAAGCCTTGGAGCAAGATTTCTGATTTGAAGATGTAGGTAGTTTTGGTCATAATACCCTGATTTGAACCAGAATTTGCATTGCACAATCTGTTTCAGTTTGAGAAAATGAAACAGTTGAGACTAGTCAAAGAAGAGGAGGTGGATAGAACTGCCAAAGATTAGGGCTCCAACACTTACAGTAAGAGAGGGGTGACAGGAGCAGAGATAAAAACACAGAGGATCAGAGATGAGAAACCTGCAACTGTAACAACGCAATAGAGAAAACACTCAGGCTAGAGAGTTGCGTGGAAGAGAGAGGGAGGGGAAGAGAAACTCATTTTGAAAAACGTCATGATTAGTTGTAAAGAATGACTCATGAAACTGATCATTTAATGTATCACACTAATTGAATAACCATAACTTGTTACGGAATACGACTAGATTTAAATCTTATCTTTATGTCTATTTTTTAACTTTATTAAATATTTTAAGTCACGATTTTAAAAAAAAATCAGTTGGGGGCGTTGCTCCCAAACCCCACGAGGGGCGTTGCCCCTGAACCCCTGCTGGGGGCATTGTCCCTAGACCCCCAAAGGGGGCGTTGCCCCCCGGAACCCCCGTTGGGGGCGTTTTCCCCAAACCCCCACCAATGGCACTGCCCTCGAACCCGTGCTAGGGGTGTTGCCCCCAAACCCCCATCACGGACACTACCTCCAACCCCCTACTAGGGGTGTGGCCCACATACCCCCCAACCCCCTAATAGGAGTGTTGTCTGTATAGCCCCCGAACCCCACCGTTGGGGACATTGTCCCCAAACCCCCACCGTGGATACTGCCCCCGAACCCCTGCTGGGGGTGTTGCCCCCAGACCCCTACAATGGGGCGCTGCCCCTCAGACCCCCATTGGGGGCGTTGCCCCCAAACCCCCGCTGTGGGGGTCTGGGGGCATTGCCCCTAGACCCCCACAAGGGGGCACTGCCCCCCAAACACCCCGTTGGGGGCATTCCCCCCAAACCCCCACCGAGGGCACTACCCCTGAACCCCCGCTAGGGGCGTTGCCCCCAAACCCCCATCAGGGACACTACCCCCAACCCCCTACTAGGGGTGTTGCCCGCATATCCCCAGCCCTCTAATAGGGGTGTTGCCCGCATAGTCCCCGCACCCCGCCATTGGGGGCGCTATCCCCGAACCCAAACCCCCACAAGAGGGCGTTGCTCCTCGGACCCCCCATTGGGGGCGTTGTTCCCAAACCCGCATTGGGGGCACTGCCCCCGAATCCCTACTGGGGGCATTGCCCCTAGACCCCCACAAGGGGGCGCTGCCCCCCGGACCCCCGGTTGGGGGCGTTGCCCTCAAATCCCCACTGGGGGCGCTGCCCCTGAACCCCCGCTATTTGGGGGCATTGCCCCCAGACCCCTACAAGGGGGCACTGCCCCTCGGACCCCCCATTGGGGGCATTTCCCCCAAAACCCCACCGAGGGCACTACCCCCAGACCCTGGCTAGGGGCATTGCTCGCAAACCCATCAGGGACACTACCCCCAACCCCCTACTAGGGGTGTTGTCCACATATCCCCACCAAGGGGCCCTACCGTTCAAACCCCCCATTGGGAGCTTTGCCCCGAAATCCCTACAACAGGCGCTATCCCGAAACCCTGACTGGGGGCATTGCTCCCAAACCTCCACCGAGGAAGACATTGCCCTCAAACTCTCACCAGGGGAATTTCTCCTAGACCAGCTCCTTCCCCCTCGCCCCTATTTAATAACCCACCATTGGGATATTGCCCCTATTTCCACAGCTAGAGATTTTGCCTACATACTCTCTATCCTACCTTGCTAAGGATTCTACTCTCGAACTATCACTAAGGTGGCTTAAAAATCCTCAATGATATTACACATTACATATAAGATATATTAGATATACATAATCTTACAAAATATGATTTAATATATTTAAATTATATGTATTAATTATTAATAATTTAATTTAATATATATTTTTAAAATATATTTTGATAATATAGTCCATAATATGCACATAGTACAATATACTAATATAACATGATTTAGACTAAAATAGTATAACTTAAAAATAAAATGTAATATGATACATTTTACTATTATCAACAAGTAGGTAGTATAAGATTTATAAATATTTAACCATGATAAAAATTATATTTCCTTCTCAAATAGCTTCTAATTGATGCTAAAATTTCCTCAATCTTTATAACTTTGTATCATAAGGAATGAAATCTCCTATTCTTTAGAGATCATTTTGGTTTTAACATTTAAGCACAAGGTCAAAGTTCCTCATAAAATATATTTATCCTTGTTGTCATGTGGAATACATAAAATAAAGGTTTTTATCATTTGATCAAATATTTTCTAATGGAGATCACAAAGATTATTTATCCTTGTTGACATACAATAAAGGCTTGGAACATTTGGCTAAATCTTGTTCTATGGACATCACAAACGATTATTATGCTTGCTATCATCTAGGTTAAATACATGTTTTGACCATATGGCTAAATCTTTTCTTGTGGATATCACAAAGAATTTTAATCCTAAGTCTTGTGTAAAATAGTTGCAATAGAGGTTTTGACCATCTGGGTAAATCTTTTTCCATAAAGATCACAATGAGCTTTTATCCTTGTTGTATGTATTTGGCTTGAGTTTTAACCATTTGGCTAAATATTTTTCTATAGAGACCACAATGAACTTTTATCCTTTTTGTCATGTGAAATATATACAACAAAGGTTTCAATCATTTGACTATGTTTTCCCCTATGGGGATCACCAATAATTTTTATATTTGCTATGGTATGGAATACATACAATAGATTTTTGACCAGGTGGCTAAATCTTTTCCTATACACATTATAAATTATTTTAATCATTGTTCTCGTGTTGAATAGATATAGTACAAGTTTTGAACATCTACTATATCTTTTCCCAATGAGAACACACAAGGAAGTTTTTGCTTACTCAAAGAGTAGCTAATAAATAAAGTAAAATCAAGGGCAACTAAAAATAATAGAAAAAACTTTTCTTATTTACTTTAGGGCGGCATAGTTCACGAGAAAGTTTGTTTTTGACCATATGGTCAAATCTATCCCCTTTTTGTACGATGTTTCCATTAATACTTTCTATTATGGAAGTTGGACTCATTCTATCTAATATTCAAGTACTTTTTTCATTTCAATGGAATTTGATACTTCATTGTATTTAGCAATTTCATTACTATTTTCTTCTTTCTGAGAGGTGACAACATACACATGATAAAATCTCCATTTTCTCACTTGTACATGTATCATGAATAACGGATTTTATTTTGGAGAAACTGTGAATTTGCTAGTTGATCATGAGATTGTTGCACTTGGGAGAGTGCATGCAATACATCCAAATGAGACATGCCATGGAGAAACACTTGAAGATGGATATATTTCATTGGCTATTGATAAATGTTTAAATGTAGTAGCATATTTGCCATTCCCAACAATTGATGCAATGAAGGTTCATGAAGTTGTAGGTGGTTTTGCAAAATGGGAAAAGAAAGATGTGGTGATTGTTTCAAACTTAATAACAATTCATGACAGAGGAGATGATTATGAATCAAACCATGTCCTACCCTCTGAGGATATTGATGTGCTTAGCATTTGTGAAAGTTGGAGAGAACGTAGAGTGATGCTATGGACAGAAGGCAACACTGTGTGTGTTGGGACATGGGTTATATTATTAGCTTTTCCATATGATATGATAAACTTTGAATTGCTAGGAGAAGAGGATGTTGGTGTGGTGGTAGATAAAGCCCTTGATTAAATCACATGAACATACATAGATGACAACCTCCACTGTGTCACTTTGGAAAGATGGCCTATTAAACAAGTCACCTTTGATGATGGAACATCACTGCTACAACAACAATCATACATGCAATTTGTCTCTACAAATGCTTGTGCCAAAAACATGGAAGATACCAATGAAGATTATGTTTCTGCAAAAAAATCAATTTTTTCTCAGAAGAGATCATATTGTATGGTCAATAGAAAGCCTCGAATTATTGCCCCTAAAGGTGCAAACTTGATGACTTCTATGGACTCCATTTTACAAGTTTCCATGATTGATTGTTGCCAAGAAAAGTATTGTCACTTTGCTGATAGAGAAGCAATGCAACAATTACATAAATACCTTTGGGGATTGCAATTTGAAGACCACACAAATAATGTCTATGACAAGTTTGAATCATCATGCAGGATTGATTACTTGGGAACAAGAAAGTACATTTTTATCTTTAATGGATAAGTGGTATGTGGAAGGGCATGGTATGAGATTCATGGAATCCCAAAGACATCTTTTTACAGGTATAAAACACAATTTGAGCATGGTTTGAGGAGGGCAATGCATGGAAACAAGGAGGTAATAAGAGCAGCTTGGGATCACACAGAGATGGGAAGAGCCATCCTTAGAGACTTTGTTAAGAAGAATGTAGAGCAAATGCCACACAAGAGTAGAACAATGCAAGATGGATCAAGGGAGACACAATTGGTCATCCCAAGTGTTTACAAGCAGGCAGATATATGGGCAGAAGTAAATACAACATTGAGTGGTATTGGATGTAAGCAAATGTCCTTGTCCACCTTCAATCATATTTGGAACACAGAGTTCAAACATGTAACCTTAGCAAAGACAAGTGAGTTCTCCAAATGTAGTATTTGCTCAGATATATGGACAGAAGTAAATAAAACATTGAGTGGTATTGGATGTAAGCAAATGTCCTTGTCCACCTTCAATCATATTTGGAACACAGAGTTCAAGCATGTAACCTTAGCAAAGACAAGTGAGTTCTCCAAATGTAGTATTTGCTCAGAGATCAAAGAGAAACTTGCAGCAACAAAATGTCTTCAAGACCAAAATGTGCTTCTAAAGAAGCGGTAATGTCACATGCTACAGCAACAAAGTTGTTGGAACATATACTACAGTTGGCGCTTGGCCTCAGCATTAGATCCAGATAAAAACTTGAGCATCATACATGATAAAATGGACTAGAAAAAGATAGTTATCCCTAGGTTAAGGCTTTGATAAAAAGAGTTTGAAAGATCTACTCAACTACCAGTTTCTTTAATAGGCATGATTACACATGGACATGGAGAAGGTAGATATGGACATTTCTCACTAGATCTATGGCCTCATGATCCTAACTTCACAATTGCCTCATAGTCATTGTGCTTTAGGAACTTGGAGTGACTATATAGGCATGCAAATGGTGATCTACAAGTAGATGGAATGCCAAGATCAACCTCTGTGCCACTAAATGCCCTCAACTCGAAAAAAGTACTAGACCACCATCAAGGTGTTGCACAAAATAAATCATGCATGGAAGATAATACACCACAGGATGACCATCATTATTTCAAATGATTGCCAGAGAATTTACTACTTCAACTATAATTGTGGATCAGAAAACAAAAATCACTATCTCTTTGCATATCTATCATTGCTTTTGCATGACGAACATTCAAGATGATCCAGCCTAGGTTTCTCATGATGGTTGAAAGGCTTTGTGTGACAACAAGCTCGGCCAGAAGATAGCATGGCTGAAGGTTGGTTGTGGTGTCTGAGGCATTAGTGCATATTTCATAATGGCTACCAACGGTGGATTCAGATAACAGTATGCTATGGTCATTGAAGGACGATGACAGAGTGACCAGAGATGTGGTGGTTGGAAATGGGGTAGAAAAAGGAATGGATGCTACAATGGAGTAGAAAGTGAATCGATTTTGTATGTTGCACCATGCCTCTATGGAGATGTGGCTTGCTCGGTACCAGCAAGCTAGGAAAGATCGAGAGGAAGCATGATATGAATTTCAACGTAGTATGTGCCATCGACCGATTCGATATCCCAAGGGCATGGAGGAGATGCCGCGGTTTATGTCAATGCGATGGTAGCATGGAGCTTTGACCGCAGCGTCTTGCGAAGGGCGGAGGTCTCAATCGAGAAGTGGGAATTCTCGAGGGGATGTAGTCCAAAGGTAATGACGTATTTAGGGTTTGTCGTATCTATATTTTATATGCGACAACTAATTGAGTGTTTCAATGTACAGTACAAAATATATAGTATAGCATGGTCATGCGGACGACATTTCTACGTGGAGTGTATTGACAAAATGCGCTCCACAACAGATTGTGGTATCATGGCAAGGTTCGAGCAAGAGAGCCGACGATGAGCAATGGATCCACATACGGTTATAGATGAGATGGAGTATTTTGGGAACTTGCAAAGTATTGTCATGGTAGATTACTATAGTTTCTCCATGATCCTATTTGATGTGCAGTGGTTTAAAGTGGTACTTGAAGGAGCTGGAGCAATAGTTCAACGAGGTTCATCTGGATTTCTCAAAATAGATTAAAAAAAAAATGGACAGATTTCCGCGACACGTTTGTATTGCTGGCCCATTGTGAATAGGTGCATGAACTCATGTGTTTTTTAATTGTATTACGAGACGATACACATCACAATAGTTAAATCTCTCTTGTACGTGAATGTGAACATGTAATTTTCTATCCAAACCCCCGAAAATCTCGATGATGGTACGTTATATCTTCACCTCCCCGAAGTGCAAGAGTATATGATCAAATCAACGTTCCAAGCATAGATGAGGACAGTATGAAAATAGAGGGGTTGATATTGCAAGCACTACAAGGATTTGAGCTGGTAGCGACGGCGATTAGCGACGAAGGGTAGCAGCGTCGCCATTTGCGAAATAGCAACGCTCCACAGGGAAAAAAGTGGGCCGAAACCAAGCGTGGCTTTATTTCGCGTTTTCACGTTTTGTGTTTTGAGAGCGAGAGCGAGGGAGAGAGCGACTGTCGTGAGAGAAGGAGAGGAAGAAGACTTGCCGCCGCCGCCGCCATTGTTCGTGAAGGAGAGGAGGAGCCTTCATCGCAAAGAGGAGCCGCCCCACATTCACCATATCTCATCGGTGAGTCTCCCTCTCTCTTTCTTTTGCTTGTTTAAGGTTTAAATCACTTTATCTTTTGCTTGTTTAGGAGAGGAAATGAGAGAGAAAGAGAGAGAGAGAGAGAGAGAGAGAGAGAGAGAGAGAGAGAGAGAGAGAGAGGGAGAGGGAGAGGGAGAGGGAGAGGGAGAGGGAGAGGGAGAGGGAGAGGGAGTGCATTCTCTCTCTCCCTCTCCCTTTTGCTTGTTTAAGGTTTAAATCACTTTCTTTTTTGTTTGTTTAGGAGAGGAAATGAGAGAGAGAGAGAAAGAGAGGGAGAGGGAGAGAAAGAGAAAGAGAGGGAGAGGGAAAGGGAGGAAATGAGAGAGGGAGAGAAAGAGAAAGAGAGGGAGAGGGAGAGGGAGGGAGAGTGCATTCTCTCGCTCCCTCTCCCTTTTGCTTGTTTAATGTTTAAATCACTTTTTTTTTGCTTGTTTAGGAGAGGAAATGAGAGAGAAAGAGAGAGAGAGAGGGAGAGGGAGAGGGAGAGGGAGAGGGAGAGGGAGAGGGAGAGGGAGAGAGAGAGAGAAAGAGAAAGAGAAAGAGAGGGAGAGGGAGAGGGAGGGGGAGGAAATGAGAGAGGGAGAGAAAGAGAAAGAGAGGGAGAGGGAGGGAGAGTGCATTCTCTCTCTCCCTCTCCCTTTTGCTTTTGGAGAGTGTTAAGATATATTGTGAGAGGGAGAGGAAATGCGAGAGAAAGAGAGGGAGAGGGAGAGACAGGGAGAGAAAGAGAAAGAGAATATATATTGGAACGATAGCATATCCATGATTATGATAATGGTATCCACTTTGCTTTTTTTTATGGGTACCATTACATCGACTCCTTAAGAGGGCTAAAAATTAGTCATACACTTTATAAAGTCTAATTAGGAGATTTAAGATGCACGATAATAGACTTATCGATAATGGTAGGCAATGTGCTTTGCCATGGGCCATGTACATTGGTGACTCTTTAAGATGGCTTAAAATTGGTCATATCCTTCATAATCTCCAAGTAGGGGATCTAATTGTGATATGCATAATTCATTGTTTTTGTATTAATTTTATAGGCATAACAAATTAGAAATCATGCCAACTAGTCAACGGAAGGACTAAAAGAAAATGATACCCTAGCTAATGGTCATTACAGTACTTCATCAAAATGAACCCAAAAGTATTGTTATAGAAGAAGAATCCCTTAAATTGAGCATAGGATATTTTCTTCAAATGTTATGGCTATGAGTAGAATTGATTGAAACAATTTTTATTACTATAGTTGATAAATTTCATAGATAGCATTAATTTTAATACATTGACCTAGAACAAAAAAATCACATTTCTAATATGCTTTTTGTTGAGACTGATTTATTATTAGACTAAGAGATCCTCAATGATGCTCATAAATGGATTACTTATACTCAAATCCCTCTAGTGCAGTTGTATAAGTAATCCTAGTAGAGCCCCTCTAAGATACTCAAAGTACATAACCTAGAGACTGTAGCTAGGTATATAAGGTATAATGGTTGTACAAGAAGACACCTCAATAATTGACTTATCACCATTAAATCCCAAAGAAGAATTGTGCTCCATCCCCTTCAACTCTATATTCACCCCGTGAAGCCCGCTTTCTTGCTAGAGGATTGTGAACTCAGGGAAGGTTTCCTTGGACGACCCCCAACACGTATCAACGCCGCAAGCTGGTACGAGCTGAAAATGGTCAACCCAGAATCACATCCAAATGGAATGCGACGGTTCTCTGTTTTCTACGAGTTGCCATATTGGACCCACTTACAGGTCAACTACTTGTTGGATCCCATGCATATTTTCAAGAATGTGGGCAGCTTGCTATGGGACCACATCACAGGAAAGAGAGACACTATAGGGGCACGAATGGATTTGAAGGAGGTAGGTAAGATGGAGGCGCTTTGGCCGCAGTCGAGTGCTGATGGTCACGTGCAGCTTTCTCATGCTCCTTGGGTTTTGTCCACTAAAGAAGAGCACATTGTGAAGCAAGTAATCAAGTCTATCCGCACTCCGACGGGTATGATGCGTTCTCTCAAGTCCGCATTTTCTAAAGATGACCAATTGTTGGGGATAAAATCCCATGATTGGCATAAGATATGTCAAGTTTGTGCTATGAATGGATTGTAATTAGCGTGGGCATTTTGCAATTTGAAAAGTGGCCATTATTCATAATGCTTTCTCATTTGTGGCAGTTTGTCCTACCGATCGCAATCGCAGGATGCCTTACTCCAGAAATTTGCGGGGCCATTTACAAGTTGTCGACTTTGGTGCAATGAATCTCACAGAAAGAGATTAAGACGTCCTCTATTGAATCCACGAGGCGGGGAGCAGTGGAGACGTTCTGTCTCTTTGAGAAATACATGCCCACTAGCATGCTCACGATACAAGTCCACCTTCTTGTGCATCTTGTGGATGAAGTAGAGATTGTTGGACCTGTCCACACATGATGGATGTTCTTCCTGGAGCGCTTCATGAAAACCTTGAAAGGCTTTGTGCGACAACGAGCTCAGCCAGAAAGTAGCATGGCCAAAGGTTGGTTGGTGTCAGAGGCGTTAGTGCATATCTCACAATGGCTACCGACGGTGGAACTAGACAATGAAATGCTATGGACGCTGATGGACGATGATAGACTGACTGGAGATGTGGTGGTTGGAAATGGGGTAGAAAAAAGAATGGATGCCTCAATGGAAGAGAAGGTGAATTGTGTTTGTATGTTGCACCATGCCTCCATGGAGACGTGGCTCGCCAAGTACCAGATTGCAAGGCAAGATGGAGAGGAAGCGCGAGCTGAATTCCGACGTAGTATGCATCATCGACTGATTCGATATCCCGAAGGCATGGAGAAGATGCCGCGGTTTATGTCAACATGATGGTTACATGGAGCCTTGACCGCAGCATCCAGCGAAGGGACAGAGGTCTCAATGGAGGAGTGGGAATTCTCGAGGGGATGTAGTCCAAAGGTGATGAGGGGTTTAGAATCTGTTGTATCTAAATTTTATATACAATATCTAATTTGAGTGTTTCAATGTACAATATAAAATATATAGTGTAGCATGATCACACATACGGCATTTTCACGTGGAGTATATTGACAAAATGAGCTCCACAATGGACTGTGGTGTCATGGCAAGGTTCGAGCAAGAGTGCCGACGACGAGCAACGGATCCGAAAACGGTTGTGGATGAGATGGAGTATTTTGGGAACTTGCAAAGTATTATTACAGTGGATTACCGTAGCTTCTCCATGATATTATTCGATGTGCAATGGTACTTGGAGGAGCTAGAGCAACAGTTCGACGAGGTCCATCGGGATTTCTTGAAATAGATTCCGAAAAAAAATGGATGGATTTACGCGACACCTTTGTGTTGCCGACCCATTATGAAAAGGTGCATGGAGTCATTTGCTTGCTAATTGTACTACGATATGGTTTATATCACAATGGTTTGAACTCACTTTGTACGTGTTTGTGAACAGGTAATCTTCTATCCAAATCCCCGACAAACTTGATGGTGGTATGTTATACCTTCAACTCCTCGAAGTGCGAGAGTATATGATCAAAGCGATGTTCCGAGCATAGATGAAGATAATATGCAAATAGAGGGTTCGATATTACAAGGGGTGGAGGCCGTCGAAAGCTTGGAGTCCGCATCGGCTAACAATGATGGAAATACAGGAGTCCAAGAATTTTTTGAGAACAAGGCAGACTCATTCTTTTGTGGTGACATGTCTATCGACCTTCCAGTGTATGCGGAGTTGTGTCAGGAGATTAACACGGGACCATAGGATACTTCATACTTGGAGCATCCACTTACTCAATTTGTTGTTTAGATCTCTTATAAAGGTACATAATATATGCATTTTAAGAGGGATTTTTTAAAAATGATTTATATTACTGGTGCTTTGTATAATTTAAATTGATTATTCTAACACCATTTGTTATCTGTGCAGGTGACATTTTCAGGATGAGTCGAGGAATGAGCGATGAGCAGTTGCAGGACATCTTCGCGCGCATGTCTCCAGACCAGATCACGAGATTCAGAGAGATGGCAGACCAGGAGTTATCTCATTCTTCGTCAGGGCGCTCTGCTAGATCTACTTCAGCGTGATCGGATGCTTCGGCTTCGAGCAGACGATCTCGACGCTCACGACTTGGGCCAGAGGGAGGGACTGCATCGAGATCAGAGGGATGCTGCTATGGAGACACGGATGTGGTGTCTTTGTCACGTCGTTCAGCTGGAGCTACGTCACCTCCAGGATTTTTCACACCTGTGGGGACGTCTACTCCAGTTACTCCGACGCAGCAGGGGTGCCACTCCGAGAGAGGTTACCCCCGTTGGTACACCGAATGTAGAGGGGTCTCTTGGATATGCCCCAGAGTGTGGACGGAGATGGGAGAGGACCCATCTTAGGCAGACTCCTAGGGGTTATGGATATCTGGTCGATAGTAGGTCAGGAGCCATCATCATAAATGATGAGGGGAGGAGAGTGATGGTTCACATGAGAGAGTTGTGCCAACAAGTTTTTCGGCACAACGTCCTGGATCATTGGAAGAACATACTCGAGGGGAGCAACGACTACATAGTAGCATCCTTGCACGAGGAGTTTTCGGTGCCGGCTACAGTAGATAGATTCTCTACTAGCTGGATGATGGATTGCATGCGTGCATACATGTCACATAGACGATCCGACGCACGCAAGGCAATCAAGAGTGGGGCTGCAAAGCCCGAGTGGTTAGATACAGACAACTGGCGCCGATTGAGGGAGGAGGCTAGAGATTCTCCAGGACGTTGGAGTCAGCAGTGCAAGGCGGCGAGGGTACGACTCAAGGCCAGAGTGGTCCATCATCTTGGGAGTGGCGGCCATAGAACATATTTGGAGGACTTTGTAAGTTTCTCTTTTGTTTTGCTTTGTTTTTTTTGAAATATTCTTTGTACTGACAATCATGTTTCTAACAGCTAGCATTTTGTTTTCTTTGCAGCACTCCATTACAAATCGCAATCCGCAAGGCCTTGAGACTCGATATGCAGAGAGGCATGGTCTCAATGCATTGATCAACCGATTGTATAGACATGGCGGCCCTGTAAGTCACTCATCTTTCTTGTCCGTAGTTACCATGAGATATTTGAATGCATTATTGTATGGTGGATTGATGTGTTGTTTCTTTTTCTGCAGAATCCATTCGATGCTCCTTTGCGACGGGACGAGCTTTCGGGGGACGAGGATTTGTAGCTCGCCCTTGGATCCTTGGAGCTCACACACTTTATTTTTTAGTCGCCTGATCTATGTAGACATTTTCTATGTATTAGTGATATCCTGTCATGATTGTACCAATCGCTTTTTATGCGATCATGTATTTATTTCATATATCAGTTTTTGATTTCAGTATACATTCTTTTTGTTTGCAAGCACTTTGTATACAGTAGTGCAGAAACTATTTTGTATGGCTCTCATATAGCACACAGTGCTATATCACAAATTTTTTTTAATCCCTGTTACCGTCGCTATTAGCGTCGCAAATTCACTACTCGCATCGCTATTGCCATCGCTATGCGCATCGCAAATTTACTGGTTGCGTCGCTATTGGCGTCGCTATATGCGTAGTGACGCATATAACGACGCCAATAGCGACGTTTCTATGGCGTCGTCAATAACGACGCTTTTTGCGACGACAGGGGCAAATTTTGTTGTTTGTATTTTCATCGCTTTAAACGTCGGTATAAGGTCTATATCTTGTAGTGAAGGGGTGGAGGCCACCAAAAGCTTGGAGCATGTAGAGGAGCCAACATTGGGTAACAATGATGAAAATACAGAAGTCCAATAATTCTTTGAGAATGAGGTGGACTCATTGTTTTGTGGTGACATGTCTATCGACCTTCAAGTGTATGCGGAGTTATGTCAAGAGATTGACATGGGACCATAGGATACTTCATACTTGGAGCATCCACCTACTCAATTCATTGATGAATTGCTTATAAGGGTACACAAGATATGTATTTTAAGTAAGATAATTTTTTTAAGATTTATATTATCATGCTTTGTATGATTTATATTGATCATGCTAACATCATTTTTCGTCTGTATAGGTGACCTTGATATTTAGATCATCAGGATGAGTCGAGGAATGAGCGACGAGGAGCTACAGGAGATCTTCACACATATGTCTCCAAATCAGATGGCCAGATTTAGAGTTATGGCGGACCAAGAGCTTTCTCAGACACCATCAAGTCGCTCTATTAGATCTATTTCGGCGTGCTCTGATGCTTCAGTTTCTAGTAGACGAGGTCGACGCTCCAGACTTGGGCCAGACGACGGAGGGAGTGGTTTAGGAAAATGCTGCAGAGATTTGAATATAGTGAGCCCGCGGTCAGCTTAGGATATAGGTGCTACTTCATGGAAGTTCAATAGAGCGTGGCTCAAGTGGTTGCTGTGGAGGTACCGACATAGTGTCTCCATCTTATCATTCTACTGGAGTTGTGTCACCTCTGAAATTTGTCACACCTGTGGGGATGTCTACTCAAGTCACTCCGGCTTCTGCTCAGCCATTCGCAGGTGGCACCCCTATGGGTGCTACTTCGAGAGATACTACCCTAGTAGGTACACCAGATGTATAGGGGTCTCCTGGATATGCCTAGGAGCATGGTCACAGGTGGGAGAGGACCCATCTTAGGCATACCCCAGAGGGGTATGTCTACCTTGTAGATGATAGGTTAGGAGCCATCATCATGAATCATGAGCGAAGGAGTGTGATGGCTCACATAAGAGAGTTGTGCCAACAAGCTTTTCAGCACAACGTCTTGAATCATTGGAAGAACATACAAGAGGGAAGCAAGGACTACATAGTAGTATCCTTGCATGAGGATTTTTCAATACCAGCCGCAGCAAATAGGTTTTCTACAGGCTGGATGATGGAGTGCATGCGTGCATACATGTCACACAGACGATTGGACGCACGTAAGGCACTCAAGAGTGGGGCTTCAAAGCCCGAGTGGCTAGACACGGACGACTAGCGCTGACTCAGGAAGGAGGCTACAGATTCTCCAGGACGTTGGAAACAGCAACACGAGGTGGCGAGGGCATGACTAGAGGCCAAAGTGGGACATATCTAGAGGACTTTGTAAATCTGGGGCTTGTAGAATTGATGTTGTGGTTAGAGCCTTCTTCAACTCTTCATATGCTTGTTGGCATGCTTTAGTCCATTGAAAGATAATCAGCAACTTGTATAAAGGTCTGGCTATCAATGTGTAACTCAGCACAAACTCCCGATAGTATCCCGTATGGCCTAAAAAGCATTGGACTCCCTTGTAGTTGATTGGGGGTGGAAGGTCAACAATAACCCTAACTTTCGAGAAGTTAGTGGAAGTGCCGTTCTTCAACACCATATGGCCTAGGATGCATCTATGTTTCACCCAAAACTAGCATTTTAAGGAGTTCAAGGAGAGATGATATAGGTGACATCGCTCGAAGATTGCTTGGATTTTGTCTAAGTGTTCCATCCAAGTCGAGTGAACACAGAGGTCATCGACAAAGACTTCCAACTCTTTGCAAAGAATGTCTTTAAATATGGTGCATATAAGGCGTTGGAAGGTGGCAGGGGCATTAGTCAACCCAAAAGGCATGACGCAAAGACGCCCCACTCGGTGGCAAAGGCAGTCTTATGCCTGTCAGTAGGATGCACTTGCACTTGATTGTATCCTGAGAAGCCATCTAGAAAACTGTAGGCCTCATTTCCCGCCACTCTTTCAAGCATGTGCTCGGTGTATACCAATGGGTAATTGTCCCTTTTAGTAGCAGCATTCACCTTCTTGTAATTGACATACACTCTAATTTTTCCATTTTTCTTCATCACGATGACTATGGGTGATACCCAGTCCGTGTGCTCCATTTCGTAAATGAATCCCGCTCTCATCAGCTTATCAATCTCTTCCTTGATAGCATGAGCATGTTTTGGATTCATTGGGTATGATTGGTGCTTCACCAGTGTTGTGTCTGGTGTCATGGGTATAATATGAGTCACTACACTTGGATCTACCCCTTTAAGCTCTTCCAAGGACCAAGCAAATACATCTACGTACTCTTGCAAGAGAGCGACGAGACTCATCTCTTCTTCCTCAGTCAAGTCATCGGTAATGAAGGCTGGTCAGGGTGTCTCCCCTTCTTGGGCTAGGTCCCTCGATTGGTTCGCTCGTCTGCCCGTGCCGTTTGGCACGGGCAGGACCACTACCCTATCTCCTTTCTTGAATTTCGTAAATCTTTTAGGGAGGTCCCATAGTTTTCATTATTCGTTTGTTCGTGTGTCCTTGGATTTTTTCACCATTTCCTGCTTTAATCATCTGCACCTCAGGTAAACGGGTAGGTTCCCCTTGGTGCCTTGGATCTTGAGAGGCCTAGGTATTTCTAGATCGCTATCCGAACTAACCTCAGACTCAGAGTCAAACTCCCTATCTTCGCTAAAAGAGGTGGTCTCCCCTGGTGGTCGCAGCTCAGATGGTGATATTGTCCTAAGCACTGGTGTCATTCCCGGTTGGGCTAGGCCTGCTTGCTCCAAGTCTATGTCTCCTACATGTTCTAACCATGCGCGATCACAAATCCAGATGACCCCTCGCCATATCGTGAAGAGACTCTTTTTCTGTGGCTTGGAGTCTGCCTGTACTTGTTCTATTTCATGTCCCTTAGTGTCATATTCTATGGTATCTATCTCACCCTCACTTTTATCCACTGAAGGATTGGCACTCTTCATACTCGTCATTAGAGTCCTCTGCGTCAGACTACTCATCCTCTGCTAGGGCTTGGTATATCTATTGTCGTTGATCTGGGACTAGGGCCCAGTTGTACATAAGGTTTAAGTCATGCACCCTAGTCCATTGCCACTTGGATTCATCTAAGAGATCCTAGAGTGGTTTGAAGTTTGCTACTGGATTGTCATCTAGCTTTTTGTTAAGTGTTCCAAAACCTCCTGGAGTTCTCTTTTGTTGTTTGGCACTTGGAAGGTGACGGGCTTAGGTTTCCCACGAAGGGTTCCTGCCATCATGCAAACTGGTACGGAGGGCATGCCATTAGACTTGCCCATCATCTTGATGGCTTGCTCATATGCCTCATGATCCGAGAACAGTAGGTTGACTATTGCAAGGACATGCATCCAATCTTGCTCATCCTCTGGGCATGGGATATACTTGGTCAAGGGCCCATAAGACTTCTTGACTTGAGCATTACCTTTGAGCATCGCAGAGATGGCATCGAAGTCGATTGGTGAGGTTTTCCAAGTGTCCATCTCTACCCTCACAGCTTCTGTTCTGTTGCCTAGGAAGATCAAGCCGTTACACCAATCTTTGATAACTCTGGCATTGCACATCCAAGGTTGGCCTAAGAGGATATTGTAGTCCACCCTGTTCATGACTATAAAGTCAATAGAGAACTGGACACCTGCGATTTTCACTGGCCAATTTTTAAGTATCCCGAATGGCTTCACTCTCATGCGGTTTGCTAATGTGACATTAAATCGAGTGGTCTTGACAGGTGTATTTCCCCAAGTTTGAAGTACTGCGTGGCTCAGCACACTAACCTTGACTCCCATGTCTACGATCCCCTTTCTCGTTGTGTTGCCTAAGGCTAGGACAAACGATACTGCATGCATCTCGGTGCCTTCCCAGAAAGCATTAATGTGCAAGGATTTTGGCATAGAGTGCAGCATCAGACTCGGTATTTGTGTTTTTTCATCATGGTCATGCAGATCAGCAGCTTGTTCTCGTGACCCCTCAACCCACTGCTTGAGGTCTTGCCATAGGGTGGGATATTGCTTAAGCCGGTCTCCCAAGGGCTTAATGTCACAGGGGTGGTCACTAGCATGGTAAGGAGGCTTTTGACTGCTCGTCTCTCTCCTAAACCGGATTGTCCTGGGGCCAGTGGTAGTGACTGATTCGCAGGCTTGCAGCATCAAGGCTTGGCCTAAGCGGTGCTGCTTCTTGTGGTGCGATCACATCTCCTGACTTTGGTCAAGGGGGTGAGACTAGCATGCTTATGCTGGGGAGATCATCGATCTCGTCCTCTAGGATGGGCTGAGTGTCCCTTAAATGCTCTTGGGCCTCTTTCACCCAGTCCTTCACTTTCCCTATGGCCTCGAGTTGGCACTTTGGATGCAGGTATTTCCCTACCTTGGCACTTCCCTTTTTGGCCGTCTTGGGGGCTGAAGTTTCTGCCTCTACATCTGTGACCTTCTTTCCAACATGTAGAGTTGTAGCACTCTCAGTTTTTAGTGCAATCTTAGCTTTCAACCTCTTCTTTCTCCGCCTGCAGCTCTTCTTCCCTATCGAGGCTGCATCAAGGTTGTTAGGTTGTGGTGGTGATATGCCGACCTGCCTCATCTGGGCGCCTAGGTCATGACCCACAATGGGATAGGTGTGGCCTCTCCATCAAGGTTCTCAACACCAAACAACCCCAATGGGACAGATGGTACATTGGCTGAGCTTGAAGAAGGTTTCCGCTTTGGGCAATCGACAAAGAGATGGGTGATTCCGCACTCAACACACCTTAGGTTAGCTTTGTCTATGTTTCTGCTGCTCCCTCTCAGGGAAACATGATGAGAAATGCCCTTGATGACCACAAGTCCAACAGATGATTGGATCCTGCGTCTACCCTCCTAGGCTTTTACCTCGTCCTCTCCCTAATTTTATCACTAGTACTGGTCGACAGTCCATAAGGACTGCGTTACCCTCGTCGCTGTGAGAGACATAAGGGTATAAGTAAGTCTCTTCCTCATTTGGCTCTTCCACATAGTGGACTGGAGCGTCACTCGATGGATGGGTCATGTAGGGACCAGGCGGTCTAGGTATGCCTGTAGGGTTTATGTCCATCCTAGGAACAGTCGGCTTAATGTTGTTAGGCGCAAGAAGGGCCAATGGAGCTCCCCTTCTGAAGAGTGGCTGCGGTCTATTTGCTAGGTAAGGCTGGCCATATGGTTGCGAGTACGGAAGTCTTCTCGACAATCTGCAATGCGCGATGTTGCGACCGAACCTGCCGCAGTTTAGCGCAAGATCTCGACCTAGGGTCTTGACACTCGGCTAGCAAGTGGGTTCTGCCACAGTACATACATTGGACATGTGGGCGTGTTGGTCGTCTCAACATGTCTTGCAGCTTGGCTATCTCCATCTTGTAATCAGCCAAGTCTTGGTTTGTCTCGGTGGCTTTCCCTTTATCTTGGGATGATGGGACTAGTCATTCACTAGAGGCTGACTCTCTCTCTAAACTTCGCGAGTTGGTTTCTTTTGAGTTGGAGCACTTGAGGCTCCACTCTTTTAGCTGATCATCAACTCTGATGGCTTCCTCAAAAACCCTAGCTTGCGCATCTCGCTGCAAGCTCGAGTTTCCTGCCAAAGCCTTATACAGTTTCTTATTTCGAATTCTGCTGATGAATACAGTTGAAACTACTCTTTCAGTCGATCGTTCGCCCATAGGGATTCTCTTAAAGAGACTCCTCACATGGGATACATAATTGCGAATGTCCTCCCTCTCTTTCTGCTTGACATTCATCAGTCGAACTAGCAGATTGTCGGAGTATTCAGGCTCGGCAAATATCTTGATGAAGAGATTCTTGAGGCCATTGAAATTGGCTCACTCTGCAACATTTAAACTTGTATACCAATTCCTACCCTTGTCACCTAAGTAGAGCCCAAATGCTTGAGAGCACTGAGTCAGGTTGTTGAGGCCGTTTACTTTGCAAACTTGCTCGAACTGCTCTACAAAGCTGTATGGATCGTCGTAGGGTTGGTACTTGTCGAGTTGCTTTGCGACTATTGGGATTTTAGACTGGCTCTTTGAGCTTTGGGTTGCTCCTAATCTTGCCAGCAGTGATGTTGCCAATGTTGCGACACTTTGCGCTGCTGCAGTGTTGTCTAGCAATTGCTTCATGAGAAGCTCGCTCAGTGTTAAGTCTCCTTCTAGGGCCCTCTCGTGATCCGTTTGGTTTCTACGGGCTAAGTTCACCACCCGCTACACCTCACGCAACTCCGTGCTTTGCCTTTGGCTCCTAGCCTGTTGGTTTCTATAGTATTCGACTATGCTTTGCAATGCCCTATGGGCTAGCTTTATCTCTTCTTCTAGGTCTGTGATGATAGCATATGTTGTCTTGCCGAGGTGCTCATACCGGGCGTGCGCATCGTAGCTACAAACTAGCTATTGAATAGCCTCTGGGAAGACACCTAAGTCTAGTTCCTCGTTAGATATGCATCTGAGCTTTCTTCTCTCTTACATATCATTATAGAAACAGGGTCATATTCAACCATAGTGCCACAATATACATGATGATAACCACAAATAGAAAGGCAAGGACAAAAGTGCAAGTAAAGTTCAATGAACATAGCATTGTCCCTAGTAACTCCAATGCAAATATTGAAGAGATAAATTAGAACAACCAGAGTCAAATGATGAGCACATCCTAGAAGCTTTATCTCTTTATGCTTCTCAGTTAATAGATGCTTTGTCTACATATTCTAGTGTTAGTAACTTGATTCAAGGGCTTCTTTTCATATTACCCCACATAGGGATTGGTTTCAGTACTATCACAGAATGACAAGTTCTATTAGGTTGGGAAATGAATTGGCATTGGGGTTCTTCAGCTATAGTTCCCTTCACACAGTTTTTTTACTCTGCATAATATACATCATGTACTAGCTTTGACTAAAATCCTTCTATCTCCTAGGGACAATTGGATGATGCAAGGTATTATGTATATTTTGGTAATTCTGTAAGGAAGATTACCCATGGGAATGTTTTTTTTGCTCAAATTACCAAGGTTGGTGACCTATATCCTTTATTTGTATATGCATAAGCCAAAGTCCTAAGCAAGGATATGGTCAAAAGTGCATTGGAAAATCGTAAATTCAGGGACATTGTAGATGATCTTGAAAGTGAACATCTTAGGGATGTGAGAAACTTGTTTACTGTTATAAATGCTCATGGATTATATGACAAGGTGGGAATGAGTTCTAAGTCATATAGTATACTCTATGAACAATTGGACACAGGTTTTAAGCAAGTCTTCAAAACTAAGCAAATAATGCCTCTACCAAAATCATTTCACATGAAGAAGGCTCGAAAACAACTAAATGAGAAAGTTTTAGAACTAATTGGTAAGCCAACGCATCTGGAAAATACACACATATTGAAGCATGGTTCCAAAGAAGTTGCATTTGTATTGAATGTATCCAACAACTTTGTATTGGATATATGTAGGGTTCAGATTGCTATGGTTAAGTTCTACAATATGTCTATGGAAGAATGTAGACGCAAGCTTAATTTTGTCCTCAATCTTGATAAGAGTGACATTATTAAGGGACAAAAACTTGAACATGTGAGTATAACACTTATGAATCAAGCATTGGATCCCAACATTGATGAAAACCATCCTTTATACTTTAGTGTACAATCAGAGAATGAAAAATGGTGGCTTGTAGCATTGAAGTACCAAAGGAGGACCATGAAGTACTTAAAGTTTTTTTAAACCTCACTAATAAACACCATATTGGAGAATATGGGAATTTTCCATAAGTTTGGGACACATGGTCAAATCTTTGGTTTTGTCATAACTTGAACACTATAACTCCAAATCAAGTGCTCTATAGCTCAATAACTTCCATTTTTCAAGTGCTTTCCAATGATAAGTCACATCATATGGTTTTGAGAAAATAATGGGCATGTTATTTGGGTGCCACCTTTTTAATATTCAAAAAATTGGAATTGGGAGATTTCCAAACTCACTAATATTGTGTTAATATACCCAATGTTATTCAGAAGTAAAATAATGGAGCAATTTTACACATCTAGGGGTTTGGGGACTATCAAGTTGAATGGCATCTTGCAAGAGATTTAAAAATATTTAAGTGTATGTTTAATTTATCAAATGCAGCAAATGCAAAATTTTCGTGCATATACTGCATGAAAACTAGGAAGAAAGGGAAAGATGGAAAGAAAGAATGGCTTGTCAAGGCAGGACAACAAGGTGCTCCAACACGTGATCAAAAGTCATGATAAATGGAATGCTAGTTCTAGTGGATCCAAACTAGCACCCTATTTTGGAAATACCGCTAACAATGATTCACTTTTGCACATTGCATTGTTTGGTTAGAATAATTGAGAAGCTAGTATATGAGTATGTATGCTTTGCATACGAGATGCCATCTGTGTCAGAAGCTGATGCTACATGCAAGAAGGTAGAACAAGTCCTCTCTAAAGTTGGATTGTACAGGGGCCAAGCAGAAATAAAAAAGGATGAGAAAATTTTTAAAAAGAGTGGAAATATCCCTTGTAAACCATGCTTTGGCGGACCCAAGGCTAGGAAGTTTATATCTCCACCTCGAGATGAGGAGGCAATATACTTGTAAAATAACCACAGAAGTATGAAGCATGGAAAAAGTTGCACCTTCCTGTTCCAGATTGGTGGAGTAATGGGGGATGAACGAGGATTGCAAAGTCAAAAGTATGGATACACCTAGATAGATTAGCAGCTCTCTTACAAAAGTTGAGGTTTAGGGATGGTGATGCCAATACATTTAAAGGGATAGTTGCTAAATTTCATACATTCATGGTGGAGGCATGGACTACAAACAACATAACACACTACATGGTCAATATTGTCACCATTACAAAAAAATATCATCATTTCGAATTAGTTTGTGTTTCTAATCTCTCTTCTTGTGCAACATATACTTGAAGCACATGGTCCATACTTTGTAGATCAAGGAAGTTTGGCAGTATGGTCAACTCAAGGCATGGAGCGATCTCATTGGCAAGCTTGTTGTGCTTTTCAAAAACGCAACTGATCATGGAGGTGGCATCAATGATTCCAATTCTATGAGACAATTATTACAATGGTGGTGTAGAAGATTATAGATACAATACGAGGAAAAAGAAAAGAAGTCCAAAACCTCTCAAGTAGAATTTATAAGTAGGGCAATATATGAAGTGAGAAAATAAAGATATGAAAACATCACATCTAGACAATGCCACATAGAATGGTTGGCAACCCAAGAGGGAGACGACAAGAAATGGAGACCTAGATAAAGATAATACTTTTGATGCATTTAGAGTCTACAAGAGAGAGAATAGATACTAAGGATATGATACATCAATATTCCTATCTTTAACATGAGATGTCTTGAAAATTTTATTTAAAATTTTGAAGATTTGTCACTATGTTTTTCAAAGTTGATTTCAAACTATGTTTTTTAATTATGAAAAGTCAATTTTGAAATCCTAAGACAAAGATATGAAAATTCCAAACCTTGGAACATTCACTAGCCTAGACAGAGAGAGGCATGAGGGGGGTGGTAGGAGACAGAGACAGGCAGAGATGAGGTGGAGAAATGAAATGAAATGATAATTTTGAAGTTCATTTACACCATAGTACATTTAAAAGTTTTGTACTAAATTCAAGTCTCTCCTTTCATGTTTTCCCATTACTCTTCATGGAAAGAGATCCCCTAGTAGCCAACAATAGTGGCCCTACTACATCTAATAATGGTGGCGCTACTGTGTCCAACAATGGTGAGCCTAGTGTGGTCAATAATGATGGCTTGCCATTGTCCAAAAATGGTGGTCCACATGCTCTAGTTGCTCCACCTCCCACTACTGCTCCAGCTAGTAATACACATCCTCCAACACATAAGAAGTAATTTTGAAGACCTCTAGGCATAGCTGCGCTATATGAGATAAGGAAATTCTAGAAGAGTGCCAACTTGATTATTCCTAAGGCACCATTCTCTAGGTTAATGTGAGAAATACTACAAGATCTACAGTTAGGGTATCATCACAAGTTCTTTTCAAGGAAACAAGTAAGGAATGTGGAGGACAATGGTTAAGACAAGCCTTGCTTGCTCTCCAAGAAGCAGCTGAAAGTTACTTGATTGATCTAAAGAGTGATTGTCAACTTTTAGCCATTCATGCCTGATGTATCACTATTAAGCCCATAGATATGAATCTTGTTCATAGGATCCACATCAACAACAAGGATGCATTTAATCTTAATGTCAAAAATATGCTTTGAGAAGCTACCTTGTAATTAGATCTATGTTTTTAGCTTAGCTTTGGTTGTAGATTGTAAGGATCTTAGTTTTGGGTTATCTTTCCAGTAGACCTTCAAGTATTTGATAGCAATGGCCTGCAAAATGGAGCTAAATTTTTCCTAGCTCTAGTTGTACTTGGTGCAATGCACTATTTAGCATGTATTTCATGGTTTCGTAATGCCAAATCTGATATTTGATATTCTATTTTTCCATGATTTGCATTGTGCATATTTTCAAGTTTCCAATTTTGAAAATAGTTTTGTTGAGGATAAATTCAATACACAATCACTCACACATCAGTGATTAGTTGTACATGGGCCGATACACTATATCTTTATTGTATTTATAAGTTTGGCAGCACTATATCCGATATGACAAATTCCATTTGCCCCATGAATTATTTTTTATGAATGTTTAAGTTTCCAGTATTTGACGTAGTTTGGTTGACAACACATTTAATATACAACTGCACACATTTAGTGGTGAGTTTTTCTATTTATCAGTGAAGTATAATCCAATTAATGCATTTTTAAAAAATGATTGAACCATCAATTTAATAAATCAAAATCTAGTGAAACTTCACCTACATGCCACGCATCACAAAAACTCATGGATATTAAAAAAATTGGCCCCCATCAGAAGCCTCTGTTTGGAGACGCCCAAATCCAGGGCCCTAGACGCAGCCTCCGGACAGGTATCCTAGAGACTTTTCATGAGGCCAATTTTTTTTTGGGTAGTTAATGTGTCCTAGAGAATTTCATAGGTAAAATTTTATGTCAATCAGATCTCTCGTTATATTTTTCCAAAGCCTAGATACATTAGTTCAAGTTTAAGGGTTTTTAAAAAGTTTTGTTACAAGTTTAAAGTTTCACCTCATTTTACACATTTCACTTTTGAGTTTTGAGTTTTAACACTGCACACCTGTGCAAAAACCTATGCAAGGTTATCTCCCACATCATAATTATTGGCAGCTTAATCCGTACCCCGCACGTACAAAAATGAGCCCTCCGCATTATGCAATTGAGGCCGGGTTTTAAGACCGCAAAGCCACGGAAGAACACCCTTTTTGAATGGAAAAATGGGATAATGATGAAATTTAGGCAATTTCTTTTATACTAATTATCCCTTCCCCTAGCTGATGCATGGCTGGAGAAGAGGGAGTATGAGAAGAGTAAGTAGGTGTGTGGGGAGCTTGTAGAGGTGGGGAGCTTGTAGAGGTGGGGAGCTTGTAGAGGTGGAGTGCATGGGAAGAAGGGAGAAGCATGAGGGCTCCATGTGTGTGGAGTCTCTCCCCCCCCCCCCCCCCTAGCACTATAAAAATACCCCTTAGCAAAGGGAGGATCAGAGAGGGAGATTGAGGTTGCCGTGCTGAAGGATGCCGCCTGCCATGAGAGCACCACCAAATCCGTGCCACGCTACCGTTGCAGCCGCCGCCATGACCATCTTCGCCATCAACATCATAATTCCCCCTTCTTTCGTCGTTATAACTCTCCCAATCATCACCCCTCTTTTGTGCCACGTGGTTCTAGGAGATAGAAGCTTCTAAAGGCAAGGGCCTTAAGCCTTGTGCACGTGGTCCTTACCCGGGTCCTAAAAACCCACACCTTGTAAAGGGTACTCTTGCATAAGGGAGAAGCGGACAGTTTTCGAGGCTATTTATCAAGCTTGGAAGACCGCATAAGGGCGAAGGCAAACCTAGAGTCCAAACACACTATGTCTACGATGGCTCCCAAGAAGATGCAAGGCGCACCCGCGTGGGAGGCTCTTCTGCGAACATACACGTGGACATTTCCACAAGCCCTCAAGCCCAGGTTCCATGAGTTTTAATTCCATGTAAAAGAAATGTGTTAAGCATAATAACTTTCATGGAAAGGAAGCACTTATGCATGTTTTTCACCTAGCCTAGTTAAAATGCATTTGGGGGAAATTGCCTACCCGAACGATTTACTAGAATTAATGCATGCCATGAAATTGGGTTATTTGCATTCCCAATGTAATGAATGCAAATTACCTATCCATCTTATGAGCTTAGTAGCATGTTGCCTTTTTCGTGTATTTCAAAGTGACAAGCCTAAAACGCATATTGCCTAGCGTTAAAAAGATGAAAATTGCTAAGTGTTGTTTTTTTTGGCCATAAAAGAACTAGTGTATCTTGCTATGACTCGCATGGAAAGAATTGTTAACGTCCGTTGCATAGCATGGAAATGGGACTATAGACTTGCACGTTGCATGCGAAGATGTTTGTCGAACGGATTTAAGGTTGCATGTCACATGAATTTCATTAACAGTGTTGTATCTAGGTAAGGGTTGCATGTTACAAATTCGTCATGCAAAAAAATCATTCATCAAGAGTTGCATTTAGGAAAGGTTGCATGGCTTATCAAAGCATGAAATTCAATTGCCTAAACAAAAGGTTGTAGGCATAGTTCCTTAACGTAAATCCTAGTAGGTCCTATGTAAGTTATTCTCCAAATTATCATGCATAATGACCCTAGTAAGAAAAGATAGGGTTATTGCAAACCTTTTGGTGCGTAAAAGTAATGAATCACATGTTTACATGTATTGTGACATCTTGCAATTATTTACATCTTTAGAACAAGTTTAGCATCTCTAGGGAAGGATCGTCCTTGTCGTAAGACAAGTAGATCAATTTAGCTAAATCACTTGTAATATTAACCGTTAGGGATTCATATAGGCATAACTAGTCAATACAATAAACACCCCAAGTACTAGCTAGGGCTTGGCACGTTAGAAATGCAACCTAGTATCGTACTTGGATGCCAAGTCGAAGCCCTCAAACCCAAAGGTCCTACCCACATTTGCGGAATTTTTGGGTCGAGTGGACGCCCATGCAAACAACGATCTAGGGTTTCTACCCTAAGGATCGACTAACCTAATGTTAAAACTGGGATTGAGTTTGGAAACCCTAGGCCTGTCGGCCTAGGACAATTAGGGTTGGGTTGCATAAGAAGACACCCTAAACCCTGCATCTTTCCTAAACAAAACTCCTTGACAAGAAACGTCATTCAATGGGTGAAATGATCTCATGAGTTAGGTGCGACACTTGTGCAACAAGTTGCAACGTCACATGGTTTTGTGGTTTAATCACAAGAGAGATTTGCCACTTTTTGGAACAAGGCTGGTAGGTTCTAGCATAAGTCTAACTTGCAAGAGGATGAGTAGTCATCCTTCTACATCACCTTTCTTGAGCTGATTTGCTAGGTTAAGGGAAGTTATGTATTTACTTGGTAAGCAAAGGATCAATCAAGTTAGAGCGACATGGTCGCTAGGATTTACTGTTAATTTATGAAACCTAAGGTGTTGGCTAAGATGAGTTAACATGGTATGGCCCTAAGCCAAGGACAAAAGGGTAAACAAACAAACCCTTGGGGATCTTGCCAAGTCGCAATTGATCTCGGATCGAATGCTGGATGCATTTGGAGAGACAGATTCACTCCTTAACAGTTGGCCAAATAAACGACCACTGGATTGATTGTGCTTGTAACAGTTTAGGAGCACTGTTTGCATTGTTTACTCAAGGAACTAAAGATGGAAAGATAATTAATGCTTCAGGTTGAAGGCCTAAAGGGAGAGGTAGCATCAGTTATCCTCGACTGTCTGCCTGACCCTAACTAAGGGGGTTGTTAGCCGCGCCGAGAACGTGGACTGAACACGTCACGAGAGGTCTCTCTATTGGGCGCTACTTGGAGCAGGAGGACGCTTGGGTGCCAAGAGGCTCTGGCCATAAATCCCTTGCCTTCCAGGCCCTACACAAGAGACCAACGCGACTCGGGATTAGATCTCGAGGCCCGCATACTAGTCTACAGGTAGAATCTTAGATTAGTAATCCCTATGGATTGCTGGATAGCCTTCGGGCAGATTATGGATTGCCTTCGGGTGGATTATGGATTTGCCTACAGGTTGGATTATATGGATGTATTCCAAAGATAAATAAGATAACCTGTTGAAAAGGAGCTTGTTTGACACTGTTTTTCTATGTCAAATGCTAAGATTACGTGAAGGAACCAGTGGCTAAGTGGCTAATTAAGGAAGTTGTTTTATGCATGTCCAACTAAATGTGGTAGGTAATTAGACAACTAAAGCAACCCAGAGGAAAGTGCGGTGGATGTGGCCATGGGTCCGTCCTACGGATGGGTTGTCCCGGTTGATCGATAACTTTTCTCAAACGAAATGGACAGCAGGGAACTTCTCTCGAAGGAAATGAACAACAAGGAACATTAACCTAGAATCTAGGTTACTAGAACCCCGATTTATGCTGTTTTAGGGGAACGGAATGGGACTATGCCTTATGGGCAGAGAGGTCCAGCTTTGCATCCCTCTTGTTTCCTATTCTCCTTGAACCAAGTGCAACATGAATCCGCTTCGACCCTGACGTTTCTGCGTAAAGTAGTTCACCTGGGGTTCGACACTAGCTGCTGTTCTAGGAGTTTGACCACTAGGAAAACCCTGATTTAGGTCAGTCCTAAGTGGGAACGGCTGGAATACTTCTGCTACGTGGCAGACTCGGAGAGACCTAGATCGCAAACCCCGTAACATTCCATGGGAGTGCGGATGAGCGGAGCTTTCTAGACCCTCTTTCCGATGGGTTGCTAAGACATGTCCTACGCATAAACAGGTGGACATGTTACAGTTGGTATCAGAGCAAATCAACGAAGGATCTATCTTTATAAGAAAATTAATAAGAAGAAGTAAAGCAAATATTGGTGTTAAAGAACATTTCCTTATTTATCGATGCTGTCTTGCAGAGTCATGAAGCATGGAACAGATTCATGGTGTCCCACGTCATGTTTATGACCGCGATGCATGCCTCGAATTATCGACGAAGGATCGATATGATGAACATCCTAGACCGCATTTACAATCCATCACCTCTGTACGTGGAACGGAGATGGACGGGTGATTCAAGAATCTATTATATAACTGCCCACCGATTTGCGTACCTTCGAACCAACCTAAAGAGAATCAAGTGGTTGGAGGATCTGAAGATCGTGAAGCTGTTCATCTTTGTTGAGGCTTACGTAAATGCAACTTTACATGTCAGAGGTCGGAAGGTAAAGCTAAACACGTATGTGTACGAGGAAGTGACCCGCATAATCCCCGCCAATAGGATCAAGGTGTTGGGACGCTACGAGAAGAATGGATACCAAAGGAAAGGATACCCTAATCTTCCAATGACTTATCGATTCTTGAAGATTCATGACCCAAATCCATACTATTACCCAGTTCCCGTAGCTGAATGTAACACAACCTTGTTCTCCCCGAATTAATGTATCAGCTTGCTCTACCATCCCAAGAAATATTGTACTCCGAAAGGGCTATGCCCATATGAATGAAATAAGACTTCTTCTTATCAATGATTGTCTTGACTATGAGTATTAATAAAAAGTTAAGTGATGGAGTCTCTTGATTGAAAGCTGAATTGGGTATGAAATGTAATGTAAGAAACATTTAGCGAGTTGTTAACGTTAAGAATCTCAATGCCCAAGCACAACCTCAGGTACAAATTCCTAGTCCGACCCCTACACCAAGTACGACCGTGATTCAGGAGAAGAAGTTTCTTCTCAACCAGATCAAGTCGCCAGAATTTGACGGCAAAGGAAGGACTGTCCAAGCTGATGCTGAGATTTGGATTAAGTCCATGGAAGTTTACTTTGAAGCGGATGGTACTGCACCGGCTAACCAAGCAATGCTTGCCAAGCTGAAGCTCACCGGCGAAGCCAGACTTTGGTGGAAGCAATGGTGCAGAGACCAAGGGGTCTCGGAAGGGTCCGTTGGGAAAATTTGAAAAAAGCTGTGCAAGGAAGATACTTACCACCTGCATATCGCACGTAGAAGATGAAGAGTTCTATGAGCTAAAATAGCTTGGTCTGAATCTTGACGCATACTACTCAAAGTTTGTCTCTCTTTTGAAGTATGCGCCACAAATGGATATGACACAACAGGTGTCAAAGTTTTGTGCTGGATCAATGCGCCCAACAAACCCGTCAGGACGCACTCATTCTAGTTGCACTCAGAATTCAGGAGGTGCAGACCAGGCCTAGAAATAACAAGACTTGGTCTTATAATGATCAGAACAAAGGAGTGTATAGGTCCCAAGCAAAGAGAGTTCAAGGTCAAAACCAGGGACATAGGAAGAAAGCGAGGACCAACAATGTCAATAACTTTATTCCTACCCAAGGTAATGGCCGCAATCTCCGTTGCTTCCATTGCAACAAGCCCGGTCATTTCAAAAGGCAATGTCCCAAACTTGGTGGAGGACAATGTCAAGGACCATTCCAAGGAATCGGCCGTGGCCAAAGAGCCGCCACCCGGGGCAAAGGAAGAACCGCTTGTGTTGCCAACAGGGAAATATGTGAAGAAGAAGAACCGACCATGGAAGTAGACTTTGAGAGGGCAACAGTCCATGTCGCCCTTCACAAGAAAGGCCCAAATCGCCAGTTTTCGGTGATTCAGACACCATTGGATTATCAAGGTAAAGGCTTCAAAACCTTGATTGATTGTGGCAGTATGCATTTCTTTATTTCACCAGCTTGTGCAAGAAGATTAGGAATAGCCACAATAGAAGCACATACCTTGCTTGTGGAATTAGCAAATGGTTGTGAGATCACTTGTACCAGGCAAACTGCTAAGGTGGAATTCTTTCTGGGAGGAAAGTTGACTTCGGTCAGATTCAGGGTCATGAACTTAGGTATCCATGAGTGTTTGCTCAGAATGGATTGGCTTAAAACTAATGATGCCCACATTCATTGTGCAAAGGGCCAAGTTTCCTTTCAAAACTCTGAAGGGGAATCGGTCACAAGTCAAGGAGGGGTTGGAAAGCCAAAAATTCAATTGGCCAAAGCATCTCGGATAATAAAGGGAGTTAGAAAGGGACTACCTGTCTATTTGATTAAGCTTAATAAGCTAGATCAGAATCAGGAGTCTAGTGAAGAACCTTCATGGCTAAAGGAGTACGCAAACATATTTCCTGAAGAGCTGACAGAACTTCCGTCTCAAAGGGAAGTTGATCATGAAATCAAGCTAGTGCCGGGAGCTGCGCCAATTGCAAAGAGGCCTTATAGAATGTCCATCCCCGAAGCATGAAGGAGCATCTCAAGTAACTGTTAGATCAGGGCTACATCTGTCCTAGCAATTCACCATGGGGAGTTCGAGTGCTGTTCCAAAAGAAGAAGGATGGAATACTTTGGTTGTGTATTAATTACAGAGGTTTGAATCAATGGACCATTAAGAACAAGTATCCTATTCCAAGAATAGATGAACTTCTTGACCGTCTTTAAGGTGAGAAGATCTTCTCTAAGATTGATCTCAGGTCTGGATACTATCAGATAAGGATCAAGGTAGAAGATATCCCAAAGACGGCATTCAACACAAGATATGGACACATTGAGTTCCTAGTCATGTCATTCAGGCTGACGAATGCACCTGCCACCTCCAATAGGTTAATGCAAGATATCTTTAGGCCATATCTTGATGACTTCGTACTCGTCTTCTTTGACGATACCTTAGTCTACTCCAAACAGGAAGAAGATCATGAACCCCAGCTTCGCATTGTCCTTGAGACAATGAGGACACACAAGATTTATGCCAAAATGAAGAAGTGTGCATTCTTCAAGTGACAGATTGAGTATCTAGGATTCATCATATGAGCGGAAGGGATCTCAGTGGATCCGACCAAGGTCAAAGATGTTCTGGAATGGCCAATACCAACAACTGTCAAAGAAATACGTAGTTTTCTTGGATTGACAGGATGGTATAGGGTCTTTATCAAAAACTATGCTTTGATTGCACCACCTCTGACAGATCTACTGAAGAAGCAAACATCGATTGTATGGTCACCTACTGAACAATCTAGCTTTGATAGTCTAAAGAAAAGTTTGGTATCAATACCTATCTTGAAACTTCCGGACCTCAGTAAAAGGAGTTTGAAGTAGTGATTGATGCTAGCACACTTGCCTTACGATGTGTACTTATGCAAGAAGGTCATCCTATAGCATACTCTTTAAGGAAACTGAAGAGCCATGAGAAGAATTATGCTACCCATGATCTCGAGTTGTTAGCTGTCATCCATGCTCTCAAGCTTTGGAGACACTACTTGCTAGGTAACAAGTTTACCCTAGTGACAGATCATAAAAGTCTCAAGTGGATCTTTACCTAGAACGAGCTAAACATGAGGCAACGTCGATGGATTGAAGTGCTGGAGGAATATGACTTTGAAAGAAAATACCGGCCTGGAAAGGAGAATGTAGTTGCCAATGCACTCAGTCGCAAGGCATTTCTAAAATCTCTAATCTTGCAAGATCCATCAACAGCTAGATCTCTAGCCACAAAGGTATCCATGCCAAACAACACAATACTTGAGCTAGCTAGAGAAGAAGCATGCCATGATCCAACCTATCAGAAGAGGCTAAGGGAGATCCCTATCAAGGATCAAGACCCGAAGCTATAGGCTAAGTATCAAGAATTGTCTATCAATAGTGGACTTGTCTACTATAGAACAAGATTATGTATACCGGCAAGCCAGTCACTCAAGTAAAAGATACTCTGGGAAGCTCATGATTCCCCTTTTTCAGGACATCCTAGCTATGCCAAGACCCTCAATGCAGTACGAAGAGCTACTATTGGGAGAGGCTTAAAGGTGACGTTCTCAAATATGTTACTGAGTGTTTGTCTTGTCAACATATTAAGGCCGAACATGTCAAAATGTGAGGAAAATTGCAACCACTTGACATTCCCCAAATGAAATGGGAATTCATCAGTATATGGACTTTGTTGTTGGCCTATCCCAAGTTCACAGAGGATACAACTCCATTATAGTTGTGGTGAATATGCTCACCAAGGTTGCACATCTTATTCTTGTGAAGACAAACTATAAAGCCTCTGACATTGCAAGGTTATTTATCAAGGAGATATTCAAGCTGCATGGGTTACTCAGAAGAATCATTAGTGATCGTGATTCTCTCTTCACATCACACTTCTGGAGAGCTATCTTTGAAGCCATTGGGAATCAACTTTGTTTTAGTACAGCTTACCATCCCCAAACCGATGGTCAAACGGAGCAATTCAACCAAGTCATTGAGGATATGCTAAGGGCACACTGCTGCCATGAACCAAACAGGTGGATTCAATACTTGCCACTAGTTGAGTTTGCCTACAATGCTTCTTATCAACAAAGCATTCAGATGACCCCTTTTCAAGCATTGTATGGGCAGGATTGTCGAAGTCCTTTAAGCTTCTCGGATCCAACCTTGAGGGTTGAAGCTTCAAGGCAGATGCTAGAAGATATGGATGACCAAATGAAGTCAATAAGACAGGACATCCAAGCCACCAAGGATAGACATAAGGCATACGCGGATTAAAAACGTCAAGATAGAACTTTCACTGAAGGAGACATGGTCTTCATTCGCATATGCCCAAAGAAGAGTTCCCTATCCTTAGGTGAATGCAAAAAGCTAAGTCTGAGGTATTGTGGACCCTACAAGATCCTCAAGTGCCTAGGACCCAATTCTTATAGACTGCAACTCCCTGAGAACCTAAAGGTTCATAATGTATTCCACATCAGTCTACTGAAGAAGTATGTACCTAATCCTAGCCATGTACTTGATGATCAACAAGTTGTAATGCCTAGCTAAGGAGTCCTTGAGCTATGGCCTCATAGGATCTTAGATGTTAGGGAGAGGCAATTGAGATCCAGAACCTTGAGAGAATGTCTCGTCCAGTGGAAAGATTATCCCGTGGAGGATGCCACTTGGATGGATGAAAGTACTCTCAGCCAACAATACCCCCAGCTCTTCTCGAGATGAGGACATCTCAATTCTTCCAAGAGGGAGAGAATGTAATATTTTCGCTCAAAATATTAAGGAGCTTTGATCACCGCACGCCCGCACAAAAACCTTGCAAAGTTATCTCCCACATCGTAATTATTGGCAGCTTAATTCATACCCTGCACGCGCAAAAATGAGCCCTTCGCATTGTGCAATTGAGGCCGGGGTTTAAGACTGCAAAGCCGCAAAAGAACACCCTTTTTGAATGGACAAATGGGGTAATGATGAAATTTAGGCAAATTTTTTTAACTAATTATCGCTTCCCCCAGCCGATGCATGGCTGGAGGAGAGGGAGTATGAGAAGAGTAAGTAGGTGTGTGGGGAGCTTGTAGAGGTGGAGTGCATGGGGAGAAGGGAGAAGCATGAGGGATCCATGAGTGTGGAGTCTCTCCCTTGTCAAGAATCATGTGGTGGGGAGACTTGCTCAAGATGCTACGTCGAACAGTACACACAGAATGCACAAGGAGAAGCTCACTCAAGAGATAAGAAGAGAGATGGAGGCCAAAACGTTTTCTTGCTGGTTTCTTATTTTTCTTCCACACTCTTTACAATGTACACAAAGTATAGATAAGATACAACATAAAGGAAAGTGGCCTACTAAGTCAAACAATGCATAACCGACTATACTAGTCGACTGACGCTATAACTATGCCAACTGTAAATAGGTGTAACAACCTGAATATAATAAGTAATGAGTCATTGGCCATGTGAGAGTCATAATGACCACCGACGTGCTAAGTGTAGATGTGTGGACCCATCTAACCAGGCGGTCCATCATTAATGTTCACATGTGTTGATCTTGTCATTCAACACTCCCAACTGCATCTCTGCAACTCCAAGTAAGCTTCGAAACTTTTGAAGCTTCTCTGTACCCAATGCCTTCATGAAGATGTCAGCTTTATGATCCTGTGTGCTGACATACACCAAGTCAATCTCACCTGCTAGTACCTTCTCTCTCACAAAGTGGTAGTGTACCTCAATATGTTTTGTCCTAGCATGGAACACAGGGTTCCTAGCCAACCGTATACTGCTCATGTTGTCATAATAAATGACAACTGGACCTTCCACCTACATATCTAAATCAGCCAATAACTTTTGCAGCCATACTACCTCACATGCTGCAATAGCAGTACCTCTATACTCAGCCTCTGTACTTGACAAAGCAACTGTAGATTGCTTTTTGCTGCTCTAAGTAACTGCTGCACTACCAAGAGAGAACATGTATCCGCTGGTAGATCTTCTATCAGACATACTACCAGCCCAGTCTGCATCTGTGTATCCAAATAACTGTACATCTGTACTACCTGCCTTATAGAAAAGTCCATAATGTAATGTGGACTTCACATATCTCAATATGCATCTGATTGCATCCAAATGTGGCTTTTTAGGTACTTGCATAAACTGACTCACAAGACCAATAGCATAGCTCAAGTCTGGCCTTGTAATGGTCATGTAGATCAAACTCCCCACTATCCTCTTGAACATAGTAGGGTCTTCTATCTCATCCCCAACATGAGCACTCAACTTTACATTCTGCTCCAATGGGACTGAAAGTGGTTTGCATGCTGTCATACCATACTTGGACAACATATCCAAGTCATACTTTCTTTGGGACAGCCATATACCATCATCACATCTGATCATCTCAATGCCAAGGAAGTACCTTAGCTCACCTAAATCCTTCATCTCAAACTTCTTCTTCAAAAAGTCCTTGATTTCAGCAATCCCACTATCACTATCGCATGTAATAATCAAATCATCCACATAGATGACTATGATGACCAAACCTGCATCTCCCTTTCTCACATAAAGTGAGTGATCGGCATCAAAAACATAAAAGCCAATATTGACAAGATACTCTCTGATCTTGTCAGACCATGCTCTAGGTGCTTGCTTGAGCCCATAGAGTGCATTTTTCAACCTACACACATACGTGGGATGCTCTAAATCTTCATAACCTACTAGCTGATCCATATACACTTCTTCCTGCAAATCGCCATGCAAGAAGGCATTCTTCACATCCATTTGCTGCAACCTCCAACCTTTGGCTACTGCCAAAGCAATCACACATCTAACAGTTGCCATCCAAGCAACTGGACTGAAGGTTTCTTCATAATCTATGCCATATGTCTGGGCATAGCCTTTTGCAACCAGCCTAGCTTTGTACCTATTAATAGAACCATCTGCATTGTGCTTAATCTTATAAACCCACTTACATCCAATAGCTTTCTTGCCCTTTGGTAATGATACTAGATCCCAAGTCTTATTGGCCTCTAATATAGCTATCTCCTCATCCATTGCTGCATCCCAATGAGCATGACCAACAGCCTCCTCAAAACATGTGGGCTCAACATCCTCAACTAGTTTCACCATATAAGCATAATGGTGAGCTGCATAACCTTCAAAACCAAATCTTTTAATAGGATATCTGACCCTGTTAGATCTGCGTACCACCGGATCACTCAATGGATCCTTTACATTACTATGAGCTCTCTGTACACTTGGTGTCCTGACAGAAGGAATACCAAGCTCATCATCCAAGCTGTTTGAGCCACTGGAGTCTCCATCAAGAACTGCATCAATGCCATCTGACACTTTATTCTTTCCTTTGTCTTTACCTGTAGTGCTACCAGATGCACTTGAAGATGTAGAGCTACTCCTTAGTTGCCCAGACCAAGGACTACTAGATGATGTCTCTAGTCCATTAAGAGTCCGTGATTCTTACTTTTCAGCCTGCACATGAGTGTCATGATCATCATCATCATCCAATGCATCACCACTAGATGCATACCAACTGCTCATTTCATTAAAGATGACATCCCTGCTCACTCTGAACTTACATGTGACAGGGTTATAACAACGATACCCTTTCTGCTCTAAAGAGTATCCAATAAAGACACATTTTTCTACCTTTGGATCAAGCTTCTTCCGTAGCTCATCTAGCACACGAACATATGCAACACAGCCAAATACCTTCAAGTGCGATACATCAAGCTTCTTGCTAGTAAAGCATTCTTTAGGAGTCATCCCATGAACTATAGCTGTGGGAGTTCTGTTCATAATATAAACAACAGTATGAACAGCCTCAGACAAAAAATGCTTAGGCATATTCTCTTCAGCCATCAAGGCACGTGCAACGTCTGCAATATGCCTGTTTTTCCTTTCTGCAAACCCATTTTGCTGTGGGGTATACCTGCATGTGAATTGTCTCTTTATCCCATGAGACCTCAGAAAATCACTGAACTCATTCGAGAGGTACTCTCCCCCTCCATTTGACCTGAAGCACTTTACTTTCAAGCCTGTTTCTCTTTCAACTGCAGCCTTGAAAGTTCTAAAGTGCTCAAACGCTTCAATCTTTTCCTTCATAAAGTATACCCACAACTTTCTAGAACAATCATCAATGAATGTGACAAAGTATGAACTGCCTCCAAGAGATACATTTTGTGTAGGCCCCCAAATATCTGTATGCACAATATGAAGGATATTTCTGCTTACATCTATGTCATGTGAAAAGGGGTGTCTTTCCTGCTTACCAAAGTGACATGCTTCGCATACCTTATGAAATTCTGCAACTCTAAATGTAGGCAAACCTATAACTAACCCTTTGGACTGCATTAATTTCAGCCTTTGTACATTTGCATGTCCAATGCGTTTATGCCAAATTTCAATATTTGCAACAACACCTTTTCCTTTAGCATAAATAGCAGCATTCATAGTAGGAATTCCAGCATCTAGAGTAAACATACATCCAACTCTACTTCCCTTTGCAACCAACCTGCACTTGTCATTGAATTCTTCTACAAAGCAGCCCTTTGCATTAAATCTGACTTGCAGCCCTTGCTCTACCATCTGACCGACTGACACCAAGTTCTTTGTAATAGATAGCACATGTAATACATCTGAAAGACTCTTTGTCTTACAATCATGCAAGGACAAGGAAACTTTTCCAATGTGTGAAATTGGGTGGCATGAATCATCACCCATCTGCACATAACCTGCATTTTACAAATCTTGCATCTCTCCAAACTATTCTGCATGGCTGGTCATATGATTGAATGCACTTGAATCAACATACCAAACATCATCATGTGTTCCCTTTCCTATAATAGCATTCAGCATATGTTGCATAACAAACAGACGTTCATTTTTTTCTTCATTCTGTCGTGAAGACGATGCATAGTTTCCTTGCTGCAACTTACCACAGCAAATATCATCTTTCTTAGCATGACATTGGGCTGCAATATGACCTATTTTATCATAGTAGTGACACACAATACCATAGTTGTTAGAACCTCTGTTCTGCCATCCACCTCTTCCTCTAAAGCTCCCTCTGCCTCTAAAGTTACCATGACCTCTTGAAACGTGCATATCACCAAATTGCTGATTCAATCTATTTTGCTGGTTGTCACTATCACGTCCTGTACCACGGCCTTTTGAAGAGAACCTGCCACATCCCCTTCCTGAACTAGAGTAGAAAGCTTGGACCTGTTCACAACTTCTTTTAGATGTCTCACTCTGCATGTTGATCTCTTTAGTGATCATAAGGGAGACCAACCCATCGAAATTTGAAAATGGCTTTTTGACATATACGGAAGTTACAAAAGACTTCCAAGCCTTTTCATTGTTAAGTCCACCTAAGATAGACGACACCAAATCATCATCATCGGGCATTGTATCAATCGCTACCCAAGGCATCTGCAATGCTCCTTACCTTCAGTGCATACTCATTGATAGACATCTTCCCTTTCTTTAATGTATTCAACTCTTGCTTGAGTTGAATCTTTTGTGCCTTTGTGTTTACAGAAAACATACTTTCAAGTATGGTCCAAGCTACATATGAATTCTCTGCATTTCTAATATGTCCCAGCATATTATTTTCAATTATTGTAGACAGCCAATACATGACCTTTTTGTCTTTTGCATTCCATTCTTTTCGTGCCTTTGTCTCTTTTGCAGTTGGAGGATCACTCACCTCCGGCTCCTTTTCTTCACCTGAAACAAACTCATAGAGGCCTTTTCTAATAAGGAAGTTCGTGACATGGAACTTCCATGAAGGGTGGTTGTTCTTGTCAAGCTTCTCAATGATGGGGTTTCCACTGTTCTCTGCCATTATCACAAAACTAATATCAAACAGCAAGCAAATCTTCTGCAACCCTCGACCTATAGTGCACAGCAATACACCAAACAGCCTTTTGCACTGTTTGCTCAACAATACATGCAATCTGCAACCAGTTTGTAGATAAACCTTGTGTTTATTTGCTGGTAAACACCTTTTAGCTTATAGATCTAAAATCTGTAACCTGTGCACCTGTATATGGGAGACACAACTGAAATTATAGAGTATTTCGAACTGCTGTCCGCAACCTTGCGGCTTTAAAACGGGGCCTGAAATGACCTCGGATGGCCAAAATAGTAGCTTCTTACCCGTGGCTTGCTTGCTCGAACCTTGCTTCTTCTCCTTTACTTCAGCCTTCGAAATCAGCCTCTCTCAGTGGTGCGGCTCTGATACCATGTCAAGAATCACATGGTGGGGGGACTTGCTCAAGATGCTATGCCGAACACACACAGAATGCACAAGGAGAAGCTCACTCAAGAGACAAGAAGAGAGATGGAGGCCAAAACGTTTTCTTGCTAGTTTCTTCTTCTTCTTCCACACTCTTTACAATGTACACAAAGTATAGATAAGTTATAACATAAAGGAAAGTAGCCTACTAAGTCAAACAATGCATAACCGACTACACTAGTCGACTGGCGCAAATAGGTGTAACTACCTGAATATAATAAGTAATGAGTCAGTGGCCATGTGAGAGTCCTAATGACCACCAACGTGCTAAGTGTAGACATGTGGACCCATCTAACCAGGCGGTCTATCATTAATGTCCACATGTGTTGAGCTTGTCATCTCAACATCCCCCCTCTTAGCACTATAAAAATACCCCTTAGCAAAGGGAGGATCAGAGAGGGAGATTGAGGCTACCATGCTAAAGGATGCCGCCTGGCGTTAGAGTGCTGCCGAATCCGTCGCCAGGCTCCCGTTGTAGCCACCGCCACAACCATCCTTGCCATCAACATCATAATTCCCCCTTCCTTCATCATTATAACTCTCCCAATCATCACCCCTCCTTTCTCCCACATGGTTCTGGGAGACAAAAGCTCTTTAGAAGCTTCTAAAGGCAAGGGCCTTAAGCCGTGTGCATGCGGTCCTTACTCGGGTCCTAAAAACCCATGCCTTGTTAAGAGTACTCTTTCATAAGGGAGAAGCGGACAGTTTTCGAGGCTATTTATCAAGCTTGGAAGACCGCATAAGGGCGAAGGCAAACCCGGATTCCAAATAAATTACGTCTACGATGGCTCCCAAGAAGATGAAGGCACACTCGTGGGAGATTCTTCTCTGAACATACACGTGGACATTTCCACGAGTCCTCAAGCCCAGGTTCCACGAGTTTTAATTCCATGTAAAAGAAATGCGTTAAGCACAATAACTTTCATGGAAAGGAAGCACTTATGCATGTTTTTTACCTAGCCTAGTTAAAGTGCATTTGGGAAAAATTGCCTACCCGAACGATTCACTAGAATTAATGCATGACATGAAATTGGGTTATTTGCATTCCCAATGTAATGAATGTAAATTACCTATCCATCTTACGAGCTTAGTAGCATGTTGCCTTTTTCGTGCATTTCAAAGTGACAAGCCTAAAACGCATATTGCCTAGTGTTAAAAAGATGAAAATTGTTAAGTGCATTTTTGTTTGGCCGTGAAAGAACAAGCGTATCTTGCTATGACTCCCATGGAAAGAATTGTTAATGTCCATTGCATAGCATGGAAATGGGACCATAGACTTGCACATTGCATGCGAAGATGTTTGTCGAATGGATTAAAGTTTGCATGTCACATGAATTTCATTAATAGTGTTGTATCTAGAAAATGGTTGCATGTTACATATAGCGAAAAATCCATTCCTCGGATGGACACTTGCATTGATAAGTAATCTTTATTTTCTTTAGAACATCACATGAATCAAACAAATATGCAAACAATGAGAATGGAATAAACTAACTAAGATGCACATCTTTGGAGATTGTGGTGGATTTCATAGCACTATTGATGTCAGATTTTATATTGGACTTACATGCTCCTGACAACTCTAAGCTACCAATCAACCATTCATCACTAGATAATGGCGGCAATGGGACATGTTACAATCTCTGGCTTTCTACTACACACAATGAATTATAAAAAATATATATTTTGAGTTGCAAGTTGACTTGCAGAGTTATTATCATAGATTAAAAAACCTATGTCTTCATGCTAAAAACATGTATCTTGCCACTCAAACATTTCACATTCTACCATTTATACAAAGTTGATGGATATAGAGCTGTCAGTAAAACAAGATTGAATTAGAATAATATAAAGATTTTTAAAAACAACTGTGATGCAAAAGAATAAACAATGATAAAATTTAAAAACTCACTATTTTTTAATAACTTGCAATGTAGTTCTTATCGTGTATAGAGATTTGTTTGTGCATATAAACATGTTGGATCAACACTTATGTTATTGTACTTGTTCCATTAAATACTTTTTTGAACTCTAAAATTCTACCTTCCAATGTTTGCTAGGGTTTGCAACATCCTTACGCCAGACCTTGAAACTCCCTTAGTACTTGGGTGCATCAAAATCCAATCCAACTTATAGTACTTATCACAAATCCAATAACCGCCACTATGTTTTCTATTGAAGATCTCCAGGGCCAGTATGTTACTGATGTTTTTCCTCCGTAAAGACATCTATAATAACCAAATAGAAAAGCTACCTATAAGCATGTGTATAATTTACAAATATTCTCTCCAAATAAAATGAAATTTAAATAGAGCAATTAAATAAAACATTGTACTTGTAATTCTTTTTACAAAGAATCCCAAAGATATTGAACAAGAACTTGACTTATAACAAGATCATTATTCCTTCACTGACAAATTTCTAGAGTACAAAAACAAATGAGATCTCGGGTCAAAGCATACATATAACTTACATAGGCTTTGTCCAAATGAGTTGAAACTTAACCATGGAGCAATAGAAAAAAGTGACAATATACATGTGGCTCTCTTTGCAAAGAAGCCCAAAGATGTTGAAGAAGTTGAGTTTTTAAAAAATCATTATTCTCCATTCTCGAAGACTCTTGGAGTAAAAAAATAAAGGAAATCTTAGTATGCATATAGATTGCATATATTTTGTTCAAAAGAGATAAAATTTAGCTATGGAGCAGCAAAAAAACAAGACAACATACTTGTAACTTTGTTTACAAAAAAACCAGAAGATATTGAAGAAGAAGTTGTGTTCGAAAGATCATTATTCTTGACTATAAGAGACTCCTAGAGTACCAAAATAAAAGAAATTACATGTCAGAGAATGCTCATAACTTGGATAGGTTTTGTCCAAATGAGATAAAACTTTACCATAGAACATCCATGGAAGAGAACATTATACCTATAAAGTTTTGTGAATAAAATCTTAGGGATTTGCTAGAACAAGCTCTGCTCTCATAAAATATGTGAAACTCACTCTCTATTTGTGTAGAGGAAATGAAATTTCACAGGGTTACAGATAGGACAAGCAATAATGAGACTATAAATTTTGTCAGGAAAGAAGAAGCGGGGAAAGAGATATGATAAATTTGAGTTCCATCTAAGAAAGAGGGAAAATTTGAAAAGGGGAGAAATGAAAAGTAAAATATAAAAAAAATAAGAAAATGAAAATTTGAGTCACAAACTTCCAAGAAGTGTCAACATTGTATTCCCCACATTTCCCCTTATTTTACTGTTGAGGGAAGATTTGGGCCAAGATATGGCTAGAAGATTCAAATTACATGAATTTGGAATCCCAGCTCTCTCATTGGTTAGTCCTATATTTATTTATTCACTCCTTAAAGGGAAAAAAAGAGAGTCCATATTTCTCCTCATGACTTACTCATTTTTAGTATCTTCCAATTCTTGATTACAAATGTTTTGATTCTTGTGACCCTTGTCTTTATGGAAAGTACACACGTAGTTCCCATAAGCAATTTGTTGGCATTATGTGCGTAGGTTAGCCTCTAGCTCTTCTGCATTCTGATGTTTGTGGTCCCACGTCCTATCAGTCATTGGGTGGTGCAAAGTACTTTGTTATATTCATTGATTATTATTCATATATCTCAGGATACCCTATTAAGTAAAAATAAAATGTCTTATCTACCCTTCAATGCTCTTGTTGAGAACCAATCTAGGTATGGCTGAAATACCTAAGGTCTCACAATGGGAGTGAATATATGTCTAACATATTTGATTAGTTTTGTGATCAGAGGGATATTAACCATTAATTGACTACCCCATATACCCCACCCCAAAGTTAAAGCCAGCTTGATACCCAATCATGAAAAGGAGTCACAAGCCTCATCCACATTCAATTCTTCTCTATTTGTAACCACTTTACCAACACACCCATACCTGCAAAAGACTTCTTCCAATAAGAACATGCAAACTGCTTGAGTAATATTTATACTAAAAGCTTGTCCTTCCACTTGATTTGTCAAGTCTTCTCATGCAAGCATAAGATATCTTATATTCCATAAACTTGTAGGCATGGTATGGAAATATCAAGAGTTGAGCAATTCACTATCATTCCCAATAGAGGTAGACAATCAGTCTCTACCACTATATGAGCTCTCATAAAATACTCCCTATCACACTCAAGGGGTGTCACTACTCCCCAAAGCTATCTTTGACTTGAGAATACCACCGTTGTTGTTCACTGAGGACCTTTGCTCCAAACCGAATGGCATACCTATTCCCATCAACATCATCCTAAACCACTACCCAACCAATGCCAATTGGGCTTGTATCTACGGTGAGAATAATAGGCTGCCCATTCTCATAATTTTCTCTCTTTAGTGTTGTGGTTGAAATCAATAAGCTCTTTAAATTTTGAACTGCCTTCGTATGTTGTTTACCCCACTGAAACTTTTGCCCTTTTCTCAAGAGCTCATATAAACTTTTAGCCATAGGAGCAAAATGTGGAATCCATATCAAGTAAAAGACACATGCATCTAAAAATCTTCTCACCTCGGATACATTCGAACATGTCTCCCATATCGTGCTTATAGGATTAATCTATACTGTTGAGGGATTTCTCCATATGGTCCATACATGTGCCCAAATAATATTTCCTCCACTCCAAAAAACAACTTTTCTCCTAATAGAGTCAAATGCACGTCTTCAAGATGGCCCAAAATCCTATCACAATTAGCAATATGATCAACCATAAACATTCTACATCCTTACTCATTCAGCTCTTCATTCTTCTCATGGATATCACACCCTTTTATTGGCACATCATCCAGAAAGGGTAAGGTCAACTGAGGAACATACTCTCTCAAAATTTTATGCATAGTATTCATCATATGCACCACCAAATTAGTTGCTTCCTATGGAAGCGTACACATCCTAACCAATCTAAGTGGTGTCTTCATGGTAGTGATATCCCGGCTTTCTAATGCAAGTTGGAACTGATCATATCTTGAATATAAATCTCCCATAGGGTAAATTTCATTGCTTGCAAATGCTTCTACAAATTCATCCACTATTGGGTAGCCTAATCCAACATTCCTTATGGTGACCTTATTAACTAGTTGTAAATCCTCTATAAACCTCAAAGAATCGTTGTTCCTTGGAATAGTAAACCACCGATTTGAATATGGAGTTGAAGAGGGCTCCAGAATGTGCATCCTGATCTTCTCATTCAAAAGCTCCAGTAACTTATGCAAATATGCGTAAGATATTGGAATAGGCTTTAAATTCCATGGAACATGAGGTACTCTAAAGATCACCATAGGTGCGGATCAACACATCCAATTTAATCTGGCCAAAATCCAATGGCTTTCCCATGCCTTGCCAACATTTTGCAAGAAACAAGCTCTTTCTGCAAGCAAAAGAAAGCTTGTATCACCAATTTTTAGCTTTTGTAAAGTTTCAGCTGTAAATTTATGTCCTACACCATGTGGATCCCTTAAACCAAGCTGTTGAGTCACTTTTTTAGACAACCCATCACTTTTAGGTGGTAAAGGCAAAGCCACAGGCTTAACCTTCTTTGCAACTATTTTGTGCTTTGTATCCACCCTTGCTTTTTGCATCCCATAACATTCGTGCTTAGAAAAATCTTGAATGACTTCATACATATCTAAAGTGTCAACATAGATAACCTCTTTTTTTGCCATGTTTTCATCATTAATTGCTACAAAAATTTCAGCCATTGTATCAACACCAATCACCCTTGAAAATAGCCCTAAAATACTTTCATTTGTAGCCATCAAACCATATGTCTTCAGCTTTTTTTCAGCCCATCCTACATATTTATTTCATCCTTACACATGGCTGAAATATTCTTAAAATTGCCAAGACTACATGCTATCCATTCTTGCAACAATCGAGACACAAACACATTTTTCCCCTTTCTTCAAGGCATAACTATATTCATAGAGGGACTGGCATAGCCTCCACTTATATCAGTGCTATCTAAAAACCCTTAAACTCTCATGCATTAGGTGGCATGGGATTATCCCATAGCCTATCCCGATTGCGGGGATGATGCACACAAACGGTGAGAAACTGCACTGCCTTTGTATTGTCTTTACTCTGAACCCAAGCATATTAAGAGCCATCATCCAAGGATTTTGTTTGTAGCCTTGATTTAGAAATATAGGGCTGCCCCAAAATCACCAGATAACTACATGAATTTTGCACAAAAAAATGATATTCATCCCTAACATCTCCAATAGGCATAAGTACATTCGAACAAGCCGCATAAAGATCCTCTGATGAATTGTTTGTTGCCCGCATGCGCCATCTCAGATGTATATCAATCGGCCAACCTCCACTCTCATACAATCTACGTGCCATAACATTGATTTCGGAACCATGATCCAAGAGAGCTATGCAAGGCGTCTCTCTTTCTCCCACTTTAACAATTGTCTTTGTTGTAGCACGAGCCCAATGTGTTTGTGAATAATGATTGCTTAGAATAAAATGAGCATCTTCTTCTTCATGTGCTTGTTGATGGACATCCCCATTATACATAGGCTTCTCTCTATAGGGCTACCCATAAGATCAAATTTAGCCACAAGCTTGCTATCTACACTCCCATTATTTTCAACATGAGCGTGCTCCAAAATAGCATTATATGTATCATCATATTCCCTTTGAAGATGTTTCTCTATGTCTTTGTCAACCTACATCAATGCTTGCAAAACTTCACCATCGAACTGTCTTTTTCATTTTAGCATATCAATGATTGCATTATGAAATTCATATTTTGCAATTCTAAGAACTTCCCCAAGTGTGAATTCCACTCTTGTACCAGTCTACGATCTCCCAAGTTATTTTTAAGGTTTGTGGCAGTCTCAAGATCCAATTGTAACCTATGACTGGACTGCTTGCCCCTTTTCTTCCCTTCTTGTTTCTTCTCTTGAGATGCATCCTCCATAACATGCTCAGGTATGGCTTTTTCAGCCTCTTTCTGCTACTCCATTTTACTTCATGTTATGCATTTAGATGGGCTTGAAGAGGAAGGACCACCACTGTCCTCATCTCTTCTTCTCTTTTCTTCCACAAGAGCTTCTTGATTATGAACATCAGCCAAATAAGCATAGGCTGAAAATAAATCCACTGGTGCACTCCATCATGTTCTTCCTCGTATACTTTGACTTGCATTAGCCATTTCATACTTTGTTGTTTTACCTTTTTCCATGCAATCTAATGCTTGCATCCAAACATGAGATTTTGCTTTAGCTATGCCTTCTTTACAAGCTTCATCAGTCTTTTAAATTCTCAACCCATATGTGGTTGCATCTATAGTAGCAAATGTTGTCCTTGTAGCCTCGGGGGGGGGGGGGGGGGGGGGGGGTCACTCATAAATATATATATATATATATAACGTGAGTTCAAAATAAGGGGTTTTTAAAACAACATTTTGATACATTTTTTTACATACAAAAGGGTGTCATATAAAGGGGTTACTTACAGATTGAATAGAAAAAGGTTGTGTTTTATTCAAGAAAAATTCACAAATTAGGATATTTATAAATAGGCCATGAAGGCATGTTATATAGAGGATATATATATAGTGAACCCCCCGAGATCTTGTAGCCATCTCTTCCAACCTCTTTTACATGCCACCATTTCCAAAATTTGGCTTTATTGGAAGATCGATTTCTATTGCATCTATTTTTCTGTCTTTCCAAAATACTAACCTTTTTGCTTTCGCTTCACGATAGGCTATACAATCAACACTTTTCATGTTGGAAACTGTCACACCAAATACATCTCTTGTATCCTTCTCTATACAGCCTTAAGTTTGGGCCATTGCCCAAGCCTTCTCTTCTACCTTAGCATCCAACTTTTTGACCTTTGTATAGATTTATGTCAAATTCAGCCTCAAATCACACATGCCTTTGATTAATTCATCCACAACATCACATTTAAGAGCCAGACCAACAGGTATAGCCGGTTGTTCCACCATAATTACAAGTGCCTTGGCTACAATTTTAGTCCCCCTTTTGAGCATTGGCAAGTGTGGTTCATGTACCCCATCTTGATTTCATCCACTCTCTCTTTACCAACTTTATGCATTGCTTCAATTACATTCGCCCAATCTGATTTCAACCCTGTTTGAGAAGAGGCATCTTCTAAATGATCAATCAGCTTCTCCTACAAGACAGGATCTGTAACCTTAAAAAACAAATCAATTTTCTGACTCTCTAATGATTGTTGCTCATCAGCATTCAACTGCGCATATCGACTTTCAAATTCACGAAGCAAAGCTATAGCAGTCAACCCTTTATTGGGCTTTTCAATCCAATCTATAAATATCTTTTTAGTTACCAATCTTGCATCTTCCAAGAAAAAATCTTCTCTCAAAGCTTTCTTAAAAGCTGCCCAATTAGCATCTCTTCTATGTAATTCATCAATCCGATCATGCAATGCATGCATGGCCAAGCAAGAGAAATACCGACTCCATGTATACTTCGGTACCCCATGAAATAGCATAATTTCTTCATACAATCGGATGAAGGCCGAAACATTTTGACCTTTAAACTGCTTGAATTCTTGTCCCACTGCCGCCTTCTGCAATGCATTCACAGCTAAGGAATCAATTCTTTCTGCTTCTTGCCGAGTTTGCATCTCTTATTGTAACAACAACTGTTACTATTGTTGTTGCGACAACAAAGTAATCATCTATTGTAAAACATCACCACCACTTGAACTTGGAGAATCCCCCATCTCTACACACCCGTCGCTAATTTTCACATTGGGTTCACCACTATCCGAGCATTTGGGGTCGAAAGTCTACTGCGGGGGTAAGAGACAGTAGGGTGAAGAGAGATTCAGGGGGAGGAGTAGGTAGAAGCGAAGGGGTTGAAAGAAATAGAAGACATAAAAGAATAATCACAGAAAGAAATAGAATATGTAGAAGAATACTCACAGAGGTGAAGCCTGTCAATTTATTTCTACATTATGAGAAGATAAATCTCTTGTACACAAAAACGTGCATAAAATAATACCTTCCTCTATGCTGATCACATTGCCAATCTGATGCCGCCATTGGCTTTGAAAGGGGGGCAAAATACCAAGACACCTAGCTAGAATTCTGCCAGATCACTCCTTCATCTCCCACTTCAGAGTGCTGTTCCTTGCCTGAAAATAGCGATCAAGTGTCGCATGATTTTGCCAATCCCTCTTTTTACATCAAATCCTCTCAAAATGGCTGAAAGCAACCTACTTTCTTTTACATGTCATCATATTCTTGAAGTTGTCAACAGTTCTTGGATTTTTACAATAGATAATATCTAAAATATCAAAAATTGGCTAAACTTGTCCAAAAATCTAATATTTTTCAATGATGGACACTAATACTAATGTCTAAAATGGCATTGGCTCTCTAGATTAATAAGAAAATCGTACTCTAGAGTTTTTCACATAGTGTGTATGTAGCGGCTTGACGACACCGCTTGAGTCTCTGTTAAGGCAAGGGGTAATTTTGAAATTAAAGAAATTTTTTTGATTTCTTTTGAAAATTTTGACTTGCGGGGGGTGGGTAGGGGGGCGAGGGGCGGTCTGTTGACCCATTGGCACATCACATGACACGTATGACTGACGCTTGTCGCAGGATTGTTCGCCAGTTAGGTTGTCACTTGCCCACTTCCCGCTGGACACGGTGCTTGTTCCAGGTCCATCACGCCAACTAGACAACTACTCACACTGGTCACCTTGATTGCCCACATTGGTCGCCACATGCGTCATTTGATCCTGGTCCGCATTATCCAGTCGTTTGTCGTCGCCTGGTCCACATTGTCCTTCACGTTGATCTACAGCTCGCTTGTCACCATGAACTCCTGCGTGGTCCTCAGCATGACATGCGCTGCACAAGCCTTCTGGCTCGAGTTGCGTGCACCTTGGTCTCGGGAAGAATGTTGACCCTTGGACTCTTATACTAGTTGACTCTGCATGTTCAGCAGCTGGAGGAGTGAGCAGGTGAGTGAGAGTGACAAAGAGAGAGAGAGTACTATTCGATTTGGGTGTACCAACAATGTGTTGGTACAGAAAGAATAAAATGCATTTATACTTAGGGCACGTAAGGGTGCATTCACATGTACATCAAAGTAATACACGTGTACTATACATGGAGGTGAATAAAGAGCCTTTATCCCAACATAAGTTAACTAATACAAACTACATCAAAGTGTAGAGAGCCCTTGAAAGCATAAGAAGAGCATGATGAAACTCGACTAAAAGGTAATGCAAGCTTGGAGTGGCATCTAGGATTTCAATAAATACTAAATAGAAGCATGAGAATGAGCTAAAAAGAGAACACAAGCTTAAAGGATTTGGCATAGCTTTCCTGAATTGAAGAAAAAGTGGTTGGTATGTATTTAAGCCTATCTTCATTGAATTAAACATGCATGTGAACATCGATGACCTTGGATGAGCCAACAAGCATTGACTCCACAATCACTTTTAAGCTAATTGAAATGCTTGATAAAAAGTGAAACATTCAATGAAATGAGTCCCAACAGTACTTTTAGTTTGAGATTATATAGTCCCCCCTTGAAGCCTCATGTTTATTATGGTTAATCTTACACATAGCCCTCTAAACAAATGAAAGAGCCAACAAGTTTTCATTAGGGACCAGTTGTCACTCGAGATGCATAAATGAAGTAGAGATTATTCCCAATCTCTTCATCTAGTGTCGAGGCAATATAGCTATCCATATTGAAATCTAGAGAAGAATTCTCCCCACAAGAGCTTATTTGGAATGGAAATCTCCTAGGGGAGGCCAACAAAGTTCACACTAATATGATGTAAAATACAATTAGAGGTCTTTATTTAGGGAACCCTTAGCGAATGAGAAGAGAACAAATGGAGTCAATATTGGATTAAGCCTTGGCTTTTTGTCGTAGATGCTTGTTGACCAAGAGGAGACCATCATTGAGCAAGAAGGCAAAAACTCTCTCCAATCTACGAAGGTCTATCTCGAAGGAGAGGGCAACATAGTTGCAAGCAAGGAAGCACAGGTGGTCGAAATCCTTCTAGCACTCAAAGGACAAGGTTGAATTGGCAATCAAGCAAGATCAGCTACATGACTGCTCGAACTAACCCCTTCACTAGTGTACATTCGGTCCACAACTCATGTAACTTGGAATAGTCCTTGAAGTTAAGACTACTATGGTCTCAATAGAGTTACTTACTGCCACAGAATGGGCACCTGCCCAAATTTTGAGAGAAATTGTTTTGCACCTTCTTTTCTTCCATTACATCAAGGCAATACAACGCTTTCTCAAGCCAAATACACGAAAATTTTTAGGCATAACTGTAATATTTGTTCCTATTTTTCAGTTCTGGTTTTTGTTTCATTATCTCTTGAACTGTTACGTAGCCTAACGTAGACCCTAACGCTTTTCATGTGTCGAAAGCCAACGCAGGAGAAGCCAAAAGCTGATTTTTGTCAGCGTGAATTTCGTATTGGTGACCTAGATAGATATAGTACCGCGGTGATATCGTGCATCCGCACTCGCAGGATGGACGCCCCGGACATGGATACGGTACTACTCCTAGGGAAGGTCCTGCTACTGCTGAGTATTTGCCTTGTGTTTGTGTCCGAGTGGTGGTACAGGCGGCGAATAAGGCAGGCGTACTACCGCCATCGCATGACGAACATTAACGCGGATGATGCAGATCGCTACTCTTCAGCTGCTACTGCTCGTCACGCAGCTCCGATGGCGTCGTTCGTGGTGAACGTCGCGGCTATCGAAGCTGCGCTGCCGTCGATGCTTTTCTCGTCCGCCATGGCGGCCGCCGAAGCTCCAGTTGGTTCTGTTGCTTTAATCAATTCGTCAGACGGCCTGAAATCCACCCACCATCAACGACGTGCTGCAGCTTCTGCTGCTGACGATCGACGACGACAGCTGTTCGTGGACCGCAGCTGCGCCATCTGCCTGAGCGCCTTCCAAGCGGATGACGTTATCAGGGTCCTCCCCGGCTGCACCCATGGCTTCCACAGCTCCTGCATCGACACCTGGATTCAAGCCTCCTCCTCCTCCTCCTCCCATAATCAATATCCTGCTCCGCGCGCTTCGTGTCCCACCTGCAGAAAATCTATGGACGTGCTGAACCGTATCTTCGTGCCTCACCACCTACAAGAACCCACTGAATCTGCCACTGCCAACTATATACGCTACATTCTGTAACTAATCCAGCTATAAGAGCAAGAGGGCATCTCTTGAAGTCGGTCCGATAGTATCATTGTAGAGTCTGTCCAAACAGGAAGAAGTTGCAGCAGTTGAACTCGACGTAGCAAGACAAGGATCCGTGTCTGATTCACCACAGCTTCCTGCGCGCTCCTGCCTGATGCTAACTAATCAGAGTTTGAACTTCCTTCGACCTGTGTCCATCATCACAAAAATCTTCAAGAGATGAACTGTTACGTCTATGCTTAGTGGCTGCAAGTGGCCAATGACCACTATTGATGATTCAAATGAGAAGATTTGCGAGAGGGCATAGGACAATGAGCAACATGCTAGAAGGATATTCGACAACTATTTTCGATATCCAACGTAGAAGAGAACTTCAAATGATGTCAGTAAGGCGATAGATAGGAATACAAGAATGATGGGAAAATGTTTTTTGGTGATGAAGCTATACTTTCAATGTCAAAGGTTTCTGGTGACACTAACTAAGAAACATGAGGGTGTACACCGATTCCCTTTTGCTTTTTGGGTGAGTAGTCTATTTTTTTCCTCGTGGTGTCATTTGAGCTCTTGAGAGTCAATCGAGCAGTCGAGTTTTCTCAAAGCCATTAATATCTTTTTCTAACAAGGGTTCGAATAGTAGGACAAACCATAGTCTAGGCAAGTGGTATTGAAAGTTCAACAAATCATCACGTGTCGATACAAGAAGTAACATGACAAAATTTGCATCGCGGGAGCCATATGTCACCCTTGATACTATGACACATACATTGCCTAGTCAAAGTGCATGCCATGGCCAAAGATGATCAACCTTCTACACGTGGTGATCTATACCTATGATGATAATATAGGCAATACTCATCACATCAATGTGCGTCTCCTTCTTCCATTTCAAGTGAAGGGCCTAAATCCTATGCTAGACGCTCATACGCCACTTCTTTAATTTGGGCAAACTTGGACACATGCTTGGGTTGTTTAGTTCTAGAGAGAGAAAGGCTCTCAACCAACCATAACTGAACTACCATAATGATGACAATAAATTTGTATGTTTTTGTGTTTTATATTACTTTTAAGTTCTCAATATAGATATTTTTCATGTATTTATGAGGACTATTTATTTGATACATAAAAAGCAAGAGGTCAATCGATTATTTAAGATGATGGATAACAATATTTATGTAACCTTGCAATCCCTTATAATCTCCCTATTGTTTTGTCAAGGTTCTCAAATTCTTCGATAATCCCCTTTCTTCTCTCCAAAAAAGAAAGATTACACACTATATATGACTATTCAACCTCCTCAAGTTTGAGAGTGTGTGTGTGTACATGCGTGAGTGAATTCAAACCTTGGTTACATCCTTAAGGCATTTTTCAAAATTCAAGCCTTCTGCAAAAACCAAAAGAAAAGGAAAGAAAAGAAAACTGGCCTCACATTTATCTTTCTTTGTAAGTTTTCTTTCACTTCATCTTCTATATGAAGCTCTTCTTTAACATGGCGTAGCTTTCCAAGAGGACACATTTAAATCTACCTCCTCTTATTCACTCGCAATAAATCAAAAACCAATGACATAGTTTCTTTCCTCATATTTGTATATTAGTTTTTATCAACAAACCCATTTTAATCTCCTTTAGGCAAATAGAGCGAATTAGCTCTTTGTTTGCTCTTTTACTCATCTCTAAAACTCAATCTTGGACTCATTATGGATGTTTTGTTGGTACTTGATTTTACTTTTGTAGATATGGATATGGAGACATACAACCCAAATCTAGATGAAATGCTCTTGTTTAGTGATGGTATCCCAAATTAAGCTAGCTCTAGTGAGTTTTACAACACTTTTGCAATTATGGGCTCAACACAAAAATAAACAATTCGACAAGCACCAATAGTAAATGAATTATGAAATATCTCATTGAAGACATGACTTTGGATGACAATCAAGAGATTGTAATATTAGCAAAAATCATTGTATTGTATCAAACCCTACATCCATATTTGTGTCCATCATTTTTTTAAAGAACTATGCATGGCACATATCTTCTATTTTCTCAAAGGTCTCCATCTTATACTATGACTATTCAAGAGCTATATTATATGTAAATAACTTATAAAATAACTTGGAATAAACATGATAATGGTTATAAGCTAAGATAAGAAAATTGAAATTAGTGACCTTTAAATAGTAGTTATATCACTTTATTGATCTACTTTTTTTAGATAACAAGATCAACGTAAATTGACACTTACATACATAAATGATAATTTATGCATTGATATCACTAGTGTGGCCGGTACTTGCGTTTGCATATGCTTCTAATAATAATTTAAAATTGGACATCAATGGACATCAGTTAGTCCATTTGTCCAAGATATAGGATATCTATCTAGTCATCTTGCTAGTTAGCGTATTCACATTATAGACCACTTGTGTATTCTGTATGTTGTATTTTCTAGTTTTATTTTCATAAATTATTATTATAAAGAAGAAGAATGAATATGAATCTTGACTTCCTATCTTGAGTGCATTCTCCATGTGTTGTGTGTACCTTGCAAGACATCGAGCTCCTCTCTCTCCCCCTATCATTTTCTGGTATCAAAGCCTCAGTTCATGCAAGGAGCTATAAGCCGTAAGTACAAGAGTCTACAAGGAAGCCTTGTGTATACCTTGCAAAAGCTCAAGCTCCTCTCTTTTGATCCTATATCTTTTTATGGTATCAAAGCCTCATCCATGAGAGGAGTTGTGAGCCACAAGTTAAGAGTCCACAAGGAAGCCTTGGTATAGGGCATACCTACGGAGATCTCTCTTATCAAGTCACCAATTGACGAGCCATTTTCACTAGATTGGAGCTATTGAGGAAGTGTTAAAGACCCTTGTTTGTGCTTGTACAATTGGATTTGTGTCACTGAATGCATTTTGGCCTCCGTTTGGTAGTTAGAGGTCGTTCCCATCTAAATCTAGTAAGCTTTGAGAACTTTGCAAACTTTCTCATTTGGTAAATAGATTCCAAGTATTGGGTGTGATAGACAATATTATTTGTGGACCGTTAGATGTTATAAGCAGTACTGAGCATATGTTTCTGTATTAAGGCTAGTACATGTGACAAATTTTCTAAATTAGTAAGCTACTAATAATAGCAAATTTTTGGGTCTTGATATGCAATGTTTAACGGGTTTAATTAGATTGTTAGTGAGACAAGCTTGGTAAGAATAGCTTCTATGCTTAAAAGTTGAGATTAACCAATTTCCTTATGATAAAGATTCGTGGAACTATATTGAATGAGATAATGCAAAGGCTCTAGATTTACCAAAGTTGAATTATATACCTTAGTAGGCAAAGCTATTTGAGGAATGGAACCATGGTGTTTGAGAAATTATCATGTATTGGATTTCCATCAATATTAGTGATAATATGATTGGGTATATGCAAGATGCAGACAATCTTGCACAAGCGCCGGTTTAATCAAGCACCTATATTGCAAATGGTAGAATCTATCATCTAGACATAATAGCAAGCACAACGGAAAGCATAAAATCTTGACAAAATCCTATATGGGCCATTAAATACCACTTTGGCCATGTTATGATAGTTTATTATGTAGTAGCATAAAAAGCCCTCTTTGCTACTCCAAGTCCACTCTACTCTTGAGTCTTGATGGTGCTTGAACCATGCCTAGTGATAGAGAGCAAGATTCCATCAAAAGATGCATTCAGAATCAAGATTGAAGCTTCCAACACCATGGATATCATGCTACTCTTTTTTATTCTATTATTCCCTATCAATTTCAACAAACAAACATAAAAAGAAACTCATACGTTGCTACCCAAGTGCATCCAAAGAAAGCTCTTAATATACATCATGCCTCTACATCTCGTATATAAGCAAAAGTGTTTACATGTAGTAACCACATAGGAGTTATATGCTGAATTTTTAATTATAGCAATGCATAGGCTATTGCATACGCTATCTTCATTGTCTATTTTAGTCCCAAATGAGCCACAAAGTCCTTCATTTGATGCCTCAAGTACTGGGCTAGGTTTGGGGGTGTATCAAAGAGTGCCTTCAGCCCTAAGCTCCATGATCTTTGATAAAAGAGATGAAGAAAGTTCACTACTATTGTATGCCTTGTTCTGGATAGCAAAGACTCTTCCACATCAATCCCAAACACTCTCTTTCAATTCCTTTTCCACAAGCTTTGATGACTGCTCTTTTTTCCCTGGCTTAAGTGTTTCCATTAGATGCATGTCTTTCTCCTGCCCTACTTGCTACATTTGATAAGCAACAAGGTGCTAAAAATTCGCACATTTTTCCTATCCACAATTGGTTCCCAATAATCCCCTTTATTTTCTTCTTTCTTTCCCCCTTAATCTCTTGCTTTTTTCCCTTCAAATTAGTGCAAACCCCTTTCATACTTGGCTAGCCACTTTGCTTTGAGTTTTTAACTCTATATACACATTCCACATACACTTGAATACCTTGCCCAAGTTATTTACTTTGCATGTCACATTGAATCTTTGTCATTTTCATCTTCTAGTACAAGTGTGTTTTTTGTCAAGCTTGCTTAGGTGAGCTTTTTAGGGATTTCATTATATAGGTGAGCTTTTACATCCATTGTGACCCATCCAAGACTAGTAAATGTCAAGTTATTAGATCCACTTGTAAATGGAAATGTAAGAATATGAATGTATTGTTTATAGTAGAATAAAAAATTTTCATTGGTCATAAACTTTACATGATATGTGCTTTTATGCAAAGTTAACTCGTGTTTCTTTTGTGATGAATCATTATAAAAACAACTACAAGGACACTAAAAGGTCCACAATTGGTCTATTAAATCCTCATTAAATCAGCCATAACAATCAACTATAACCACAACTTGACTATCAAATGAGAGGCTTTGCTATAAAGTTCAAAAAGCAATTTAATTAACCTCCTCCTCAATGTCTTTTTCTTGTGCTTATGCTTATACTCCCCACTTTGCAATCAATATTAGTTGCATCTTTGGGGTGGGGCTATGACTTCTATTTTGTAGCCCCACATATGATTTTATAGAGAATGGATAATATACTTAAAATAAGAGGGTGAACTAGAGTATTGTATGCTTATGTGTACATAGATGAGTCTAACTCTTCTCCCCATATACATAGACGTGTCTAATTCTTCTCTCTTTCTACCTATTTAAAATTAGGGTTTTAGTTCAATGTTCCAAATAGATTAACCATGTAAGGTTTTAATACCATGTTCCACATACAACATTCTAAGAGTGCATTCAAGTTATTAGATAACAAAACCTCAATTAGGCCCTTTGTAAAATTTATAGGCCAATAATTTATATATATTATCTATATTGATATACATTATCAATTTATAGGCCAGCACTTGCATTGCTTCATTACCTAGTGCTATTTATCTCGTCTAATAACCCACTTATACATTTATTTTACCCCACAACTCTTGTATGATGTCATAGTCCCCCATATCATATCTAATGATATTCCAAGCATCTAAAACCTGTCAAGAGGTTGAGCCCATGCCATTCTGTTAAAGACTATATCAAGATTTACAAAGAAATAATGGAGTGTATGGCTCTATGTCTTGGCCTTCTAGATCATCACACTGATGTAATATGAAAATTTTTACTTCAAAATCCAACCTATCTATGGGTGGAGGTACCTTCCTCTTTACTTTATCACTCACCTATACTGCAAGTATTGCTCCACATATCTTTGGCTAAGGTTTTTCCAACCATGATGTTCATGTTAACTTCTTAAAACTAATTAAGTGATAAACCCTTCGTTAGGTGAACAAAGCCCATGGCTAATGAGAGAATGGGGTTGGGCTTTAATATTCTTAGTTCAAGAATCCATGGGAATAAAAATCGCAAGTGCAAAGCTGTGAAACATACGATGGGGCTTATGTTATAGTATCTCTAACCTAGAACCATTTATACATCCAAGACACCCAAAACTAATCAAATGCATTCAAAGCTAACCAATACACTAACTTCTTCCTTTCCTCTTCCCGAAGGGGAAGCCCAAGAAGACAATGGCTGATATAGAAGAGAAGAAAGCTAGTCTTCTAATCAAATGAATTCAAATCTAACCAACACCCTAATCCCTTCCTTTCCTCTTCCCGAAGGGAAAGCCCAAGAAGACAATGTCTGATTTAGAAGAGAAGAAAGCTAGTCTTCCCGATCGGAATAGCCTCGTGAAATGGTGTCCACATGAAATAATTGAGAAAGACTCGTGTTTAGAGAGATTATCATCATATCCGTCAAAGGCTCTCATTCTTTTTTTCAGCAATGTCCTGTCTATGCCTTTCACGCAGGCGCGCGCGCACACACACACACACACACTCTCTCTCTCTCTCTCTCTCACACACACACACACACACACACACAGAGGCAGATCATAAGATGTTGCTAGGATTTTCAACTGCCACACAGATAGGATTGATCCAACGGCCATGCGCCCAACGGAAGACCAGGCGCCGAAAGATTGAAAAAGGACTGCGTGTGCCTGTGCAATCGAAGGGGGCTCCCATGATACTGGTATGGCATGTTAGTACCGATCAGGAGAATCGACTGGGCGAAGCAGTCCATCGGTGCTCATGCAACCGCTCTGATGCCAACATGTGGTCGTTGGAGTCACATAGCTACATCAGTATAGACGAAATTGCTATCTTGGTACTAGAGAGGCAGTACCTTGCCTCCAAAGACCATTTCGGAGCTCCCAAACCTCCCCAATGGGATCCAATGATTGGGCACATAGCGCTACATATTATCCCTTCGCATAGATTGTATAATTGAGTGAGAGTGTGAGAGAGATATTTAGATAGATAGATCATGTGTGTGTGTGTGTGTAGAGAGAGAGAGCGTCCTTCCCGAATGTAGTGCACAACTCCTTGTCATATTGCATTAAAGACTAGTGGCATGGCATGCTTTATGACTATCCGTACGACTATTTAAGTTTCTATTTAAATTTACCATTGTTCTAGCTTATCTAATTCATAGTTAATCACGCCATATGATTCATGCTCACGGCATTCTTAATTATTCAGTTAGCATAGAAAATAAATGCCATGAATAATGCCATGAATGCTGCCTGCCAGAGTAAAGTTGTGTGTTAGATAGAGAGAGAGAGTGACAAGGGAAGAGAGAGAGGGGGGGAAGGGAGAAAGTCATGGGGAAGATAAAGAATGAGAGAAGGAGAGGGAGAGGGAGAGGGAGACGGAGAGAGAAAAATAAAGAGGAAGGGTGAGAGAGAAATATATATATATATATGAAGAGAGGAGAGCGAGAGGGGGAGAGGGTGACTACTACTATCCTTATTTCTCTTCATTCTCTCTCGCAACCAAAGCTTCTACATGGTGCTGCCATTTCTCATGTCCATTCTAATGTTTTACAACTACTATAATTATCCTACCATTCCTATATTGCTACTTAAGATTTATTAGTACACACTCTTCTCTAAATTTCCTCACATCTAGATAATGTGTACCATTGTATGTAGACTCGTGAATGAAGAGAAGTGTGAGCAACAAGTACCTTTGTGAGGAGGAAAGCTTAATATCATTAGAACATTCTTATACGGCCTTTTCCCACCACCAAGGAGGTTCACCAACCTCAATGCCATTAATTAATGGAGATTTGTAGTCCTACTTGACAAGGGACTGGGATATCAAGGGAAACAAGTATTACATGCTTGACCTCTCCCTCACCTCTCCCTTTTTATTTGTGAGTGTTAAACTTCAAGCTCAGCTTTCTATCTTTGGTATTGACGAAGGAAATTCGGTATGGTAGCCTCTATACTATGCCAAACTCCCTTCTACCACAAAGTGAATGAGGTAAGGGCGCCACCTAGTCATGGAAGAGCGAACTAGGACACTATGCAAGAGGGAGAGGAGATTGTGAGGGAGAAGAGAGGAAAACTAAGAGAGGGAGAGAGAGAGAGTGAGTGAAAGAGAGAGAACTACAAAAAAATAGATGAATCAATAAACTTAAGAGACGGAGAACCCTCGGGACATAACCAATATACACAATATAGACACCAATATCATGGACTTATTACATTGTAGAGTATACATAAGCTATAGTAAGGGAAGGAATTGCATAAGCTCATGAGAGAGAATGGGGAAGGCTCAATAGGGCTGAAGAAGGCCTCTTGGCTCTCTCTCTTCTTGCAAATTACAAAGGAGAAGGCCTCTTTATATAGGCCTTGAGGGTGTTTAGGGAGGAGGTTAAGATATAATAGAAATTAACACCACCAAAGCTGCATTAAGGCGGTTCCACCAATGTGGAAGCTCCATCTAGATGTTTTGTTGACCAATTTGTACTTAATCAAGCTCCATCATAGGTGAGTTGTCTCCATTCTCCCTCCCATAGCTTGAGTTCAAGAGCTCTCCTATAAAAAAATACAGAGAATCTTCATAAAATAAGATCATATCTAGCAATAATAGAGAGTGAGTAATGAGAGTTCATACATTACTACTACAATTAAGGATGATTTGAGGGTGATTTAGGAGGGGAATTCTAATGGTTTATTAGCTTTATAGAGAGGAGAAGAGAGAAAAAGGGTTAGAGGTTTAATGAATGATGTTTTATGGAAGTGTTAAGTGTGGGGAAGAAAGTATGGATGTGTATAAAATTGGAAGGTGTTGTCCACTGTAATTGGAAAAAGTTGGCATCCACCATTTTGGCCATATCTCTCGACTCGTAGCTCCAAAAAAGTATAAAAAAATACCAGCCAAAACTTCAGCTCACGCGCTACAACTTTGATGTTGAAATTTTTTTTTTGGATCGGAGTGGAAGTATTTTTAAAAAATCTTACAAAATCATATGCCTGATTTTTCTTCCACTAATGCTTCCAAGAAGGGTCCCATTTGGTTGAATTATCATAAGGTTCCAAAGTCATGACATTATGAGCCTCACATGCCCTTTGGATGGCTCCAAATCCTTTTCTTTTCACATTATACATTTTCCCTTCACCTTCCTCCATTGATCTTTACTCTTCACCCCCCCTTGGTAAACCGGTCCATGAAATATTTTCATCCAGTGATTTCTTGGATTTCCCAAGAGGTTGTTTCCACCCTCTTCTTTATTTCAAAGCTCCAAATGTACAAAAAATCAACAAAGTGTTAAACAAATATTTTTTTTGTGATTTTCTCGGATCATATAGCCCCCCCCAACCTGGCTAGAGATATTTATGCCTCTAAATACTCTTTGGTATCTTGAGCTAACCCCACCCTGATGTGATGGGGTTTTAAGTGCCATCCATTTACCCTGGTCTTGTGAACTTTTCCCTCAATGTCTTGAAGTTTGTAGGAGCCATTGTTGAATTTTTTTGTGACCCAAAACGGTCCCTCCCACCGGCAGAGAAACTTGCCATCCTTTCTTTTATCAAAGCGATTGTCATATCGAAGCACTAAAGATCCCTCCTTGATGTTTTTATCTGTTAGCTTCTTGTTGAAATTTTCTCTACGCTTCTCACCTTCCTGGGAGTAGTGGTTGATGGCTTCTTCACGATCCAATTGTAGCCTCTCTAGGTCCAGTAATCTTTGATGTAACTTCTCCTTTTGAGAGCCTACTGTGCCACCTAATACCCAAAGGCTAGCTTATTTCACCTCAATAGGCAAAAGAGCCTCTTGTCCATAAACTAGATGAAAAGTGTGAACCCTAACATGGTTTTGAAGGAGGTTCTGTAAGCCCATAGAGCTCCACTAAGGTGCTTATCCCAATCCCGAGGCCTTGAATGTACCTGTTTGCTGATGATTTTACAAATCATTCCATTTACCTTTTCCACCAATCCATTGCATTGAGGCTAGTAAGGGGTAGAGTGTCGTCATTGAATATTTAGCTTTTGCATGAGTTCACTCACCACATTAGCTCTAAACCCTGGTCCTCTATCTGATAGTATTTCAAGAGGGGTACCAAACCTACAACAAATGTGGTCAAAGATGAATTTACTCACTTCCTTAGCAGTGATTCTTCTAGTTGGCATAGCCTCGGCCCATCTAGTCATGTAATCTACCCCCATGATAATATAGTCTTTTCCTGATGGAGTGCATGGTAGAGGTCCTATGGCATCAATTCCCCACTTCTCAAAGGGTCCATAGACCTTGATTGGGGTTTGGGGTTCTGCTATGAGCCGTCGTGGTCCCGATTTCTGACATTCTTCACATGTTTGATACCAATATTTGACATCTCGGTGTAGACTGGGCCAAGTAAAGCTGGCTTGTAGAACCTTTCTACTTGTGATGCCGTGTGCAAAGTGGCCTCCACACACATCATCATGGCAAGCTTTTAAGATTTCTTCAATTTCCCATTTTGAAGGCACTTTCCTAAGCACACCATCCTTACCAAGACAATACAAACTGTCATTTACCATGCGATATCTTGTAGCCTTCCGAGCTAGCCACTGTCTTTCTCCCTTAGTCAAGTGTTTGGGAGCTTCTCCTTATTCTAAGAGATGTAGAATATCTTCTAAGTCTTCCTTGCCTTGTCGAAGTGGGGGTTTGATAGCCACTGCTCCCACCATTGACTCATTCAGCTTTGATGATGCTAGATGGTCGGCATCTTTGTTCTGGTCTCTTGGCACATGATGTACTTGTGCCTCCCTAAATCTTCTCATAAGAGATTTGGCCTCTCTCAGCCAACCGGCAAGTACAACCTAGACTATCCAGTGAGCTTTGCTAGCAGACAACTCACTAAGATGGAAATGAACTACTCAATGATAGAAAGAGCGGGCTTGGCCATGGTGTTTGCTATGAAGAAGTTTCGGCATTATCTATTGACTACACCCTTTACCTTTTTTGTGGACCATCAAGCCTTGCTATATCTAGTGAATAAACCTTGCGCTACAGGATGCATAGCTCGGTGGCTCCTTCTGCTTTTGGAGTTTGACTTCTCTGTGGTTGTACGGAAGGGAAGTAGCACTACATGGCTGACCATATGTCACACATCCCCACAGGAGAAGCCCTGGAGAAGGCATTGCCGATGAATTGCTAGATGCCCATCTCTTTAACCTTTCCAACAAGAGAGATTAATTCAAGGCCGATCTAACGCCATATTGGGCAGATGACATAGTCCAAGTGCTTGAGCACGGACTACTTGAACGACCGATAGAGAAGGCAAGACTGAGGTGACTCATTCTCAAGATCCAACCCTACCAGTTGATAGCAGGCCAGCTATATCACCTAGGGCAAGATTAATTGCTGCGCAGATGCATGTGCGAGCATGAGATACACGACATGCTCTCAAAGGCACACAGCGGAATTGTTGGTGGAGACTTTAGTGGAGACATGACGGCCCACAAGGTGCTGTAGTCTCAACTATGTTGGCCAATGTTGTTTCGTGATGCAGCACGATTTGCTAAGCATTGCGACGAGTGTCAACATACAAAGGTCCTGATTCACAAGGATCAAATGGAGTTGGCTCCAATCATTGCACGACAACCCTTCCACAAATGGGGAATCAACTTTATAGGACCATCAGCCCCGTTGCACAGTATTCGCAGGCCAAATACATCATTGTGGCCACAAACTAGCTCACGAAATGGACAGAGGCGAGAGCAACACGAAAGAATGATGCTCGAACGACTACCAAGTTCTTGTGAGAGCAAGTTACCTCATGATTCAGTTGCCCCATCGAACTAGTCAGTGATTGACTAGGGCACACACTTCATCAATAAAGTGATAGCGCATCTCCTATCCACCTTCCTAATTATCCATCGGAAATCCTCTCCATACTACCCTCAAGAAAACGGCCAGGCAAAATCCATGACTAAGATTCTTTTCAATGTCCTAACCAAGGTAGTCTCTGCTTCACGCAATGAGTGGGATAACAAGCTGATGGCAGCCTTGTGGGCTTATCGCATAGCTTATAAAATGGCTGTCGGCTAGACCCCCTTTAGGTTGACCTATGGAACTGAAGCAATCCTCCCTGTAAAATTCTTCATGCCTAGCTTGAGAATCACACTTTAGGAGTGATGGGAAGGAACGGAGGCATGGACGCAACGCCTAGTTGAACTCAAACGCCTCACCTTCTAGCCACTCATGTGCTCATATGTGAGAAGGCATGACAAGATGGTTTGACAAGCACGTCAAGCAACATGACTTTGAACAGGGCGACTTAGTACTCCTATACTCAGTTAAGGGACATAAGCAAAAAATGAAGTTTAGGGGTCTTGGACCTTTCAAAGTTCATGCAATCAGCAGAACGGGCAATATTGAGCTCGAGACTCTAGATGGTGAGGGAATAGGCTTCTTCAATGGCACTCTTATTAAGAAGTACTATCCTCCCACACATCCTTTGCATGAGCCACCAATGTTGGAACCACCTGTCAAAGTGCGGGTAGCCACAATCATTGAAGTCGATGAGGAGGATGAGGAAGCTATAGAGCCCGCATACCTGCACATCATGGTCATTGCCAAAAGCGAACATGCGCCTTCAATGTCTTGATCGATGAGGGAGCAGAATTCAATGTCTTGACTTAGGATCATTGGACCCAACTTATCAAACCACCATTACAACCCACTAATGCCAAATTAAGCCCATATGGGGGCCGCTCATATGCACTTCTCGGCAAGTGTAGGGCCGCCGTTTTCTATCGAGTCTGAGACTGTACCAATGATCTTTTATGTGTTGACAGACGCCAAAGACGCGGGCACGGAGTCGCTGCTAGGGCGAACCTTCAAAAAGCAAACTCGTTGCAATGTTGATTATGAGTTGTAGTGCATCCACCTCGCCATAGGCAACATTCACATTGTTATAGCTTTTAGGAAGGGTTGCGCGACCTCACCACAGTCCGCAAGGCCACCGATAAAAGTATAAGCAACCAAATCTAAGGAGGGGGTAGTGCTCGGCCACCGCCCACCAACTCTCAAGAACCACTGCTCATGGCAGCAAAAGCTAAGGCCCAACAGCCTAGGTTTCAATGGAAGCCTAAACAACCGCAACCGCTGCCTAGGAGTCGACGCACACATCTTCATAAGACCCAAAGCTCTAAATCTAGGAAACCAAGGTGCAGTCCAGAAATTGGAGCATAATCAAGCAAAGTCCCTAAAGCCCTCCACGCACAAGGCTACTATGAGGGCAATGCCTGGATATGGATCCCTAAAGCCCACACGGTCAAAGACACCACTCATAAACCGCCCTCAAGCGTGATCACCCCAAGTCCCATAGAACCTCAAAACCATAAGTCGCATCACTTTCCAGACCCACATCCATCAAGCTCATCCATGCACATGCCCAAGAGAGTCAAACAAGATTATTGGCCCAAACGACAGACATCGTCACATGAGACATCACCCGCTATAGCCAATCCGACTACAATGATCCATTTTGAAGGTAGCAGTCCATCAGATGTAGCTGCTACTTCCCCAGCCCTAATCCAGGAGGTCCAACCGCAATCTCAAGAACACCCACAATGGCAACTATTCATTGTCAAAGGCTCTAGTGCTATCAAACCCCAACCACTAGCACGTCTTAAACCCTCTTATGAGCGAAAATCATTTTTGACACTAGCCTTAGATCTAGCCGAAGATACGGGGGATGACATGGTTGATTGCATATTAGACGACTAGATGCCACTTTCAGAGAGCTAGCTCTGCGCTACGATCGCTTGGACCTAGGATTGTTGCCCAAACCTTTTGCAATCGAAATTCGTAAGATGCCTTGTTCTTGGGAGAGGTTTGAACTTGCCTTCACAAAAGCAGCTAACTCTGCTCTACTGAATTACTCAATAGTAAGATCTCTAAAGAGCAAGCCCTCAAACAACGCCTCATCACGTCATATAATCAGCGAACCACTTCTGCCATCACCGACCAAGAAATTGTAGAATTATCAAAACATGCTGATACTAAATCCCCGTTCTTGAGGCACTGGTACACTCTTAGGTTGCAATGGGAAATTGAAGGGTGCCAAGCCATGACAAACGCTGAGCAGCGCCATGCAATCAAAACAATAGAGTAGGACCCCACTTACATCGCGCCAACCTTGTATAGAGTGTTAACCACTCTTTTTGGCCTTACCTTGATCGCCTTGACTGAGGAAGAGCTACATATTGCTAGCTGTGTCTCTTTTGGTGAATTTCTAACAAATATTCTCACTTACATCGCACACGTGGACACTCGACCTTTTGATCTAGACTACGAAGCTCAGTTAGAGTACAACCCTGATTTCTACACTTCGTTCCTATGCCGGTAACTCCTAGACCTATTGCAAAATGCCCCTGACCTCCTAACCTTCAATCCTAGGAAGGATTCTTCTCAAGCTGGAAGGGGAGGGGGGTGAGGTAAAATGCATAAACATGTAAACAATGAGCCAGGTAGGAAAAATGGCATGATAACTTTGAAATAAAGGGCAAAAAGTTAAAGTCTGAAGGGAAGATTCTACATTGGATGGGATTTTAATGCTTTCATTCAATAAACATATAGAGTCTTTCTTTTTAATTATGATTTTTCCAGCGAATTATTAATTTGGAAGCACTAATAGAAACTTGGGATCATGACAGGAACAAAAGATGTCGCAGTAAGACCACGCCCACTGACTTCCATTCACGGGGGAGGAAAGAACATAGTACCGCATCACCCTTAAAAGCCGCGCCTACAACCGGCTCAAGTTCCGAACCATTCATAACGTAGAGGGTGTGGTGGCCAAGGAGGAAGCGGCCAAGGAGGAAGCGGCCAAGAGAGTCATCAAGCAATGCAACCTCACCAAGTACCTTGAGAAATTTGTGCAAGAGCCTGACCACACGAAGTGTGTGGAGTTTCTCAGGACATACGACCTTGATAATAAGTGCGGCACTGTGACGGTGGGAAGGGGACAAAATACTAAACAGGTGCAGGTTCACTTAAACCTAGCCTTGGTGGAGAAGGCGTTGGGATTGGAGCCGAAGATAGATAAAAAGCAGAAGAGGGATGTGTATGCCATCCTTAAAATGAAAAAAGAGGATGTGCTTACTAATGACGACATCAGCATACAGGACATTCTTGATGCGGAAGCCAGACTACATGCGAAGCTAGTGCACGCGCTCTTCTCCTGCCAGTGCTGCAATGCCTTAATGCATCGAATCAGTATGCCTCTGTGCTACAGCTCACACCTTGAATGAGGTCGACTGGAACGGATATGTACGCAAAACCATTGACCAGGCGGCTAAAGCACTAGCTTTAGAAAGTACACCAATAGGTGGGGAGTCCCTAGCTCCCAAGGTCACAAAAAGAAAGAGAGCCTCATCCAAGGCCTTATTCATTGCCTATGGAAGCATTTTGACTGCACTCATCCAAGAGGTAGTGAAGGAGACACAAGATGCAGAAGAAGGAGAAGGAGAAATGCCTAACACGTCACCCCCTCACCACCACCAAGAGAGGTCCAGTGAGACAGGACCGAGAGTGATAAGGAAGGGCAGGAACAAAAAGAACAATCGGGCAAAAAGCAGGCCAAGAAACCCAAGAAGAAGATGGCACAAAAGAAAAAGAAGCAAGATGAAGGCTACAAGAAGGAGAAAGAGGATTTGGAGAAGGCAAAAAGAGAATCCCTCAAAAAGGCCGAGGAGAGGGAGAAGAAGAAGAAACAGGAAGAAGAAAAAGAAAAGGAAGAAGTCAATAAGGCTAAAAAGGTGTCGAAACAGGAGGCCGAGAAGAGGAAAAGGAAAGAACAGGAAGAAAAAGAGAAATTGGAGGAAGAGTACAGGAAAACTGAAGAAGAAAGGCAAAGAAGAGTTGCCGAGGAAGAAGACGAACTGAGAAGGAAGGAGGAGGAGGACTTGGCCAAAGCTACACGTTGGTCAATCGAGCAGCAGAGCAGGGCCGATGATCTGGGAGCCTGGAGCCCACTGAGGGAAGAAGGGCTTGGTTCTAGCACGTAGGTACCACAAATCACGCTGCCCGTTGTCCTTGAAGGCAAAGGCAAGGCCCTTATCCATCCTATCCCTACCCTCATGGTGCCTCCCACCGAACCAACCACCCTCACCCCTAGCATCCCCACCAGTGCAGAGGTTTCCAACTTTGTGGCATGGATACAATATTTTATTAATAAAGAAATGGCCCAGGGAAAGAGCATGGAGACCACGGCCACGGGGCAAAAGAGACTAGCCATAGACAGATGCTAAGTTGAGACAGGACCAGAAACGTCAGAAAGTGGAGGCCTCGACCACTCCAATCCACACAATAGTGACGCCACCAACCAATTATGACGAGTACGTCGTCGAACAGCTCTCCCAACTAGAGAAGGCTGAGGAGGAAAAGAAGATGGCGGTGGCTGAGTTGGTGGCGGAAAAGGAGTCGGTAGCTTCATTCTAGCTCAAAAAGACCCGCACAATAGCCATGCAGCAATGAGAGATCTTTGATCTCAAACAGGAATTAAAGGCCAAGGAGGACATGGAGGAGAGCTATAAGCAGTGGGAGGATGAAAATCAGGAATTGGTGCAGATGTAGAGAGAGTATAAGCTCCTCTTGATGAACATGGGGAATTGGAGGCGAAAACTACCAACATCGAGCAAATGATGGAGGAATTGAATGCCAAAGAAGAGGAGAGAAAGCAGGAGGGAGCAGCAGCAAAAGGAGATCGATTCTATGATTGATCAGCTACACTTAGGAAAGAAAAAGTAAGAGAATATGAGCAGGGAACTTAAAGACCAAGAGCAAAAGCTTGTCACCCTGGTACAGAAGTAGGGAGAGAGCATGGAAGAAGTGAACAAGAGAGCAGATGAATGGGTAGTGTAGAACGAAAAAAGGGTGAAGACACTAGCACAGTGCCTCGCTTTGGTGGAGAAAGAAAAAATCCTCGCAGAGAGTAAAGAAGAAGCCGCCCAAAAAGCCTTCAGTGCCTAGCAAAAGGCCTTCATTAACACACTAATGGACACCACCCACCCAGAGGAAAAGGAGTCATTGGAGGTGGTACAGAAAAAACTCAGCATCGCACGCAGAGCTCTACATGCAGGGTTGCAGATGCCACCCCAACCTGCGGAGGTTAGGCTGAGCCTAGAAGAGCAACGAAAGTACCTGGTACTGGCTGGCCCTAACCCTCCAGGAAGTTGACACAATGAGCTTTGAAGAAGGAGCACAACAAGAAGACTGGCAGGGGGAGGAGGCTAAGCTTGAATTTGATATGGGAAGATTCAGAGAAGAGGTGGTTCCACAACCCCCCTCGCTGCATTCCCAAGAGCAACAACAAGTTGGTCCATCTACGAAGAGACAAGCCGCACTCAGGGAAAGACGGAGAATGTTAGTCAAAGAAACCAGGAAGAAACTAAGAGCCAAATCAGTCATGCAGCTGTCCGCACCCCTCCCACCGTGTCGTGATGACATCCCCGTTGGATTCCACGCAGAGCTAGTAATTTGGGAGCGGAAAGAAAGAGAAAAAGACCCATTCACCTTCAGCTTTCTCATGCCCAACAGCTTGCGGAGGGTCCTACCACTCAAAGTGATGGAGGAGGTGATCGCGACTGGTAGTTGAGTGGGACAGAAGTGGCTAGAGGAAAGGGAGAGGACCCCCACTCTTTGGGAAAATGAAGAAGCTGAGTTTTGAAAAAACAAGGTGTTTGAAGTACCATATACTGTACAAGGATATAACTGCCAACCCCTCTGGAGAAGGCGGGTGTGCGACATTAGCACATGCTTGCCTGGATGGCTTTTTGCAACACCCTGCCCTATGAGAGGAACAAGCCCACGTTCATGGCATACCCTCATAGGGTAGGTGTGGATTTTGTTGCCACCCTCCATGGGCATTATGATTTTCCTATCATCTACAACTCTAATGCTGCCTCCTTTGAACATGCCCTCCTCTTCGACTCGGGAAGCCTAGATGATTCCATGATGCGTTTCCTTGTGAATTTCTCTTTATGCCCTGATCCAGCCTTTGTAACTACATGTAATTATCTTAGGTCACTTAAGTTATTACTTAAGTAGGACCCGACCCCACAAGAATGTGGCCTGTCTCCCCTCTTCTTTGATCCTAATGCCGTCGACAGTTGTGCCATGGCACGTATGATGATGAGGGCTAGCCTCCTCCCCTCCTTTTGCCTAGCTCTCCTATAAGATATGAATGACAAACAGTTCACTAGATGCAATCATCCTTTCCTCTCCACCACCTCCCTCCATGTCCGCATGAATCTGAAAGGATACATGCAAAGCTATCAATTTTTGAGAAAATCCATCCGACCCCCTTCTTCGCCTAAATCAAACAAGGAGAATTAGGCACTCGTTGTCGTTCTATCAGTGTAATACTATTTATAATATTTTTTAAATTGAAAAGAGAGAAGAGAAAAAGCATAAAAGGAAAAGCAAGAAGGGCATTACACACGGAATGGACAAAACGACTCACTTGCAAAAGCACTTAGCACCACATAAAGCACGATCACTGCACCTAGGGGTCCTCAAGTTAGGCATATCTGGTGGCTTCAGTCGGCTGGCTCCGCTCCTAAACCCCTAGCCCTTTTTGCTTCCCCACTTCACGCTTAGGGCCCATCAAGGGGAGGACATACCTAGGGAGGTAACACTCACCTATGGTTAGACCTGTCACCCTAAGCTACTGGTACTGCACCTCCCTTTGCACAAATGGGGTCCTCAAGTGTGGGACATCACCCAAGCTAGCCTGTGGTTAGACCCAACTCCCCATTCCACCAGCACGAGCACAATACACTACACAATAAGATAGACACCCCCCTTAGGTAGAGCACTGGACCTTTTCCTTCCAGGAAAAGGCGACAAACCACTGACTTCGGAGGCCCCCGTCATCCACTTGCTATCCATTTGGCTTCTCCAACAAACCTCATTACCAAGCTTCCACGAGCACCGGAGTTTACACGTGGCCCTACCCTCACACGACTACTTTGCCAACTACCTATTAAACCCCAACAGCAGAGCCAAGAGTGCCATGGGACTGGCACCCATCTCGGAGGGGGGTAATGTTAACCCCAAGTCAAGAAGGCAGAGAAATGAATGAAAAAGAAAGAAGAGGATGGAAAAAGAGCAAAGACACGCAAGCGGCCTCTAAAGCTAAGCTGGGGCCAAAAGCGTAATTTTAAATGAAAGGTGCCTCAAAAAACTCCAAAAGCTAGTGTAAAAGAGTACCAAGCTCCCTCCTATGCCAATTGTAAAGTATTAGACGGGTGTATGCTAGAGGCATAAGGCTAGAAGAGAGAAATAGAGAAAGGACCTTACCACAATGGCCGGTCGTGTAAAAAAAGGGGATGGGTGGCCATGGGATTTTAGGCTTTGTATATAAAGTTCAAAAAGTGAATGGAAGCTCATTCTTTGGTGTGTGGCTAACAAGAGCTCTCTTCTTCTTCTTCTCTTCTTCTCTTCTCCTTGCTTGTGTGTACTCTTGAGAGAGTGAGTGAGAGAGTGTGAGAGAGTGAGTGTATGGGAGTGAGGGATCAAGAGGGTGAAGCTCTTCACCATATCTTCTTCTCTTCTCTTCTCTTCTCTTGTGTGCACAACTATGGTGGATGGAGCTTGGAGATGGAGGAGGCTTGAGGATGCTTGAGCTAGCATCTAGGATCGTGGAGCTACCGGTGTGTGCGAGAGAGAAGGAAACTCATATCGGCATCAAGGTAAGCTCACTACACTCGTAGGATCGACGGCGCGTCCGCTAGGTGAGAGAGAGCCATTAGAGCTTGCTTGGAACGCTTGAAACAATAAGCAGTCCGTGGGTCTTGGCGGTTGAGTGAAAGCTCCCACAAATGTGATTGGTATTGTCCCTGTAATTCCCATATGACTTGGTCATTGCAAGACCTAACCCTCTTACACCTTAAATATTGTAGGTGTGACTAGTATTTTTCCCATAATTCTTGTATGTCCTGCTCATTACAAAGAATAGTTGAAAATGCTATTTTTTGAAAAACACGTCACTTTTTTTAACTTTTAGGCTTTGATATAACTCATTTCTTGTGCTTTAGATACACCCATAGTTCTTATTAAGTTATTAGTAAGTATCCTATAAGCACATATTTGAAATACTTGGGTAAAAGCATAGTTAGGTGGACCCACTATTTTAGTAGTTTTAATCAAACCAATTTTAGAATATAATTGGGATAGTATATGCTCTAAAACAAATTCTTAGAAGTGTTAAAACTTATTATATTAATTAATGTCATTGAAAAGTACTTTAGTATACTTATACATTGAGTCAATTAGCCTATTTCATGAATACATTTTGTGAGAAAAGTGTTGTCACAATGACACTGGTTTTGGTACCACCTAACCATGCTTTTACCCACTTTTTTAGATGTCTTTCCCTTGCTCTTTGTTCACTACATATATAGCCACACAACATCTATCCCCTCAAAACCTACATATCCTTCCATACTATGTAACCTACATACATGAAAAGGCCAAATATTCATCCCCCAAAAAATCATGCATATCAACATATGAATACCTCTAGAATCAAAAATCTAGATAATCACCTTGCGTAATCCATGAAAAAATAGCTTCCTCTTGGATCATAAACCCATACACTTAACATCTATAAAAGTATGCAACTAATCCAAGTAGTCTCTTGGATCATAGGGCATCAAAAGCTCAATAAAAAACTAAAATCACATGTAGCCATTTGTATTCTACTCCAAGGTGCTATGGCTATCAATTCCATGCTAGATCAAGAAAATCTAAATGGAGTCTTAGATGAAGCAATATGCATAGAAGACCTACACAAGGAGAAAACTCATGACAAGAAAGAAAAAGGCATTGAATTTGAGTCCCACTCCAGTAGAGGAAAACTTGAGATAGGTAACACTTGAGCTCAAAATCTCATGGCCAATGTAATGAAACAACAACAAGAGCTCTTGAAAATCATCAACTTATTCAAAGATACTAGACCTTAATGACAAAATGTGTAGTGCATCCATTGCAATGGCAATCATTTACCATTTGAATGCTCTTGACGACTGAGTAGAACACTTGGACTAATTATGGGTGGTATAATCACGAGGCATCTACATGTGGCAACTTTCCAATGTTGCACCATATGCCAATCATAGGCTTCCATACTCAAGACCTCAATTGACGGCTCTTCCTACTCCTTCTGAATAACGTCGTGCAGCTCCTCAAGATTACATTAATCCATCAGGAATCCCACAACCTCCGAGATCTATCATAACTCACCCAACTAGTGATGCCCCCGTCTACTATGTTGAAGAGCTTGCCAAAGATGATTATTATATCCATCCATTTTTCTCTTATGATGAAGAAGGAAATGCCATGCTTATGGACTATATATTGATCTTGATCATGATGTTAAGACACGATAGATCCTTGAGGCTTGATGCAACCCCGTGAGACTCTTGCCTACTGCTAGACTTGTGGCCCAACTCAATCACATATCCTCATGGTGCTTGCAAAAACAAGAACAACCAAAGGAGAATGAAGCTGATCAAAGGTATCCCGAGTGTGGAATCACTCACATGTATTCTGATTTCCCGAAACTGAAAGCTAGCTCTAGCAAAGAAATAGTACCCATTGTTCCCCTCGCTCACTTTGTAGTAGAAATGCTGAAAGATGAGGATGTGATTCCCATCCCAATTAATGCCATTACCCAAGTGCAAGCTAAGTTAGGTGGTTTCAATATCCTTGGCCCAGCTTTGATTATTGGCTCTATCATTGGAAAGAAGAATGCAAAGAAGTAAAACCAAGTGTGCTACTCTCAAGCTCAAGAGTGATGGGGAGACCTGAGTTCCTATAGTTGCTTCCAGTGATGTGCAAGCTACATCTGCTCCACACACTGAACTAGATGAGCCAAAGTAGGTGATTACCCTAACCCTGAGCATCAATTTAAGTTAATTAGCAAGGTCAAGAATTGCATGGGAGAGGCACAAGCTAAAATTAGGGTTGAAGAAGACAATGACAATCTACATCCACATGGCATCAATAGCACACTTCCCTTGCCCTCAACAATTGGCCCTAACACCTTTGGAAGATTTTTTATTGAGGTTGGTGCACAATTTCTTGCCCAATATCAACCAAGAAAGTTATAGTATCACAAAGTAGTGTTGGGGGCAAAGGTGCCTCCGCCTAGCTACCTGTGTATTACTACACAGACAATACCCACGCCTGCACATTGCAGGCAGTAAGCGCCCATCACCATCACTTTATTCTTTAATATTTTAGTGATAAATGAATAAAGGGAGGGCTGGTCATACATTGTGACTATTGGAGCTCCCACATTGTGACTCTCTCTCTCTCTCTCTCTCTCTCTCTCTCTCTCTCTCTCTCTCTCTCTCTCTCTCTCTCTCTCTCTCTCTCTCTCTCTCTCTCTCTCTCTCTCTCTTGCTCTTGCTCTCTCGTGCAAGCTTTGATCCTTCTCACCTTTGAATTGGTATTAGAGCATGGTTTCTTGAGCATTGGAGCTTGGTCTATGCCTCCTTTAGCATTCATTCGAATCCCTACACCATTGATTCTCACTCTTGGTAGCCATATCCAACTCCTTTGAGCTTTGATCACTCCCTGTCGACTTCCCAAGCACCTACCCGGCCCATTTGAGCACCCTCAGGGCATTCCTTTAGAGGCATTGGAGCTCTGTTTTGTTATTTCACTTCAATCCTAACATATGATTATTGATATCGAGAAGTGCTTAAAAATAGCCAAAAATTACAAATTTCAGGGGAAAATAGACTTCGTCGAAGGTGGTAGTGGCAATCAGTACGATTTTAAGCGGCAATGCCCAAAAAAGGCTTAGAAGACCCACTAACGACAGTTGATGAACTTTCATAATTATTTGGCATGTCAAACGAGACCTTAGGAGATGCTCGGCAGTGGGGGACTTCAAGACAAATGCCCAAAATTTTTCGGATCAAAATTCGGACACCGAGCGCGGAAGAGGGAGTTTCCGGGAGGCCAAGGTCCAAAGGAAGTGTAAATGGACTTAAAAGATGCCAAAGGTTATGACCTTTGGGAGTTCCCTTTAGGCGCCCCCCAAAATTTTCATGTGAAGGGGGGGGGGGGGGGGCATTTTTTTTGCCGCCTGCTGCAGAGAGGGCACCATATTCATGATTGATGGAGAGGGGGGGCTATGGCACTCAAAAGCAACCCCCCAACTGATCTTGGGCATGTTCTACTCTTGATCTACACTTCCTATTGCTCCATTCCGCTCCTCGAATGGCTGCCTGGTTGTGGAGATCAGATTTCAGTATTTCTCTCTCCTCCCTCTCTCTCGTGCAAGGGGTAGTTCCTGCATGTGAAGAAGGATGAAACCCGGTTAATGAATGCTCATGCGACATGGTAATGGATCGCTTCCAAATCAAAGGTGGGCTGAAGATGGCAGTGAACAGGTGGGCTAAGCATCAAATGGGCCCTGATTTGCAGACCCGCAACAAGTTTCAAAACCCGAAATAATGAAAAAATACACGGTAATGACATATTTACAAAGAAAATGTCTCTTTTTTCGCATTTGATGAGGTTAGCAATGTTCATATGGGCTAAATTTTGATGGACATGTTGTTTGCTGTTGGTTTTAGTATTTCATAATTAAAAAATTAGAAAATATACACTTAAAGTTTGGGAAATAAATGAGAAAAACCCAAAAAACATGGCTTTAAAAGTAAAAATGGGATTTTTGGGCTTAAAATCGGATAAGCATGAAACAAAACACTAATAAAGTCTACATGTTTGCTGTTTAAGGACTCAAGAACCAGAGCTCTAAAATAATGCTAAATTTTTTCCATTTTTATTGATGAAAAAATAAGAAAAAATGAGAGAAAATGCTCTTTAAAAGGGGAAAAAATAGGAAACGGACGAGAAAAATTATGGAAAATTATGGATGTGTCTCTGAGTGTATAATGAGGATAAAGCATGAGGTTTTGCCTCAGGTTATCCCCATTTATATGTTTTTGTGAGTATTTATTGCTTATTTCGTGCGAAATACACATGAAATTACCCTTTTACTACCTATGACCGCAAGCAAAACTTTAAACGATAGGGAAAGAGGGGAGTTTGGCGCTGAAATATGTTATAAAATCTGATGTATTTGCTGCATTATTAATGTAGAACGACATTAAGTTAAATAAAAGGGAAGTACATCACGAGTGTAAGGCTTCGTGTCTTCTCTCATCTCAACAATTATACGTTAGTGTATGGAAACATGAAAAGAATGGATTTACACAATGTAAGAGGCTTTTTTCCAATTTTTGAGCACTTAATCATATACACATTTGCAACAAGCATCCTTAAATGGCATCAATTACAAGCTCTTAGACGCATAGCACTTAGTTTCTTTACGACTTGACCACGTAGAGAAAGTGAGCAACCCGGCTGTAGGTTTAGACAATGGGTCAAAAGGGGATGGATAAGTGAGAATAAGTGCATTCCTAGAACGTTAAATATATTGGCACTAAGATGGGAGTTTGTTTCGAATGTGTCTATGTGTGGAAGCAACGCATCGAGAGGCCAATCCCTAAGATATAAGAGAGCTACAATAGGGCCACAGTAATCAGTTAGTGGGGTGCCCTTGTGTCTGTGATGTGTGGCATTTCATTGCCGATGTATATATAATATCCCTCTAAGGAGACAGGGAAAATGGAACATCCATTGGATTACAGACTATAAACGCGCAGTGATTAGTGTTTAGGATAGTGTATCCCTCGACAAATGCTCCTGGCCCATGACTTAAGTGTTACAAGTAGCTCTTCGAGTGCAAGTAGAAGTCTTAGTACTTCTATACTTCCAGTTAATCAACCCACAACAAGTGGGAGTCTAATTTTGCCTACACAAACTCCTGTTGTCAATCTGGTTGTAGCCATGGCACAACCTATAGCAATTCCAGCAAGGACACTGGATTTGCCGGCATTAGGAGCATTGTTGCCCATTTTCCATGGGTTAGCAGAAGAAGATGGAGAACTCCACATTAAGGAGTTTCAAACACTCATGTTCAATTATCGAATCCAAGACGAAGAATACCTAATGATGGTGCGCAGATCGGACGCAGAATGCTCACATGGTGAATCTCGGAAGGTCCCCAAGAACAATGAACTCTACCTTTTTGCACAAAAAACAATGTAAAAGCATGCACGACAAGAGGCAAGAGACAAATTGGGTTCAATCTCCCCCATGCCTTGTGTGAGCGCTTCACAAAGCATGTATTTTATGTATATTTCCAATCTTCATGCTCAATAATAGCCCAATTACAAAAATATGACAAGCTTTTAGCTTTTGAGTTTGCTTTCTACAAAAATAGGAAAGTAAAGCTAATGGACGGTGCCCATAGAGTCTGGCACGCCCAATCTCAATGTCCAAATAGAAATAACATATCCGTGCGCATAGGCGCATACAAAATAATAATCAATAATCGATGTCTCAATAGACATAACAAAATATAGGCGTGGCGCCTATCAAAATATAATCCAAAGGTCGAATACTCGCTAAACTCCAATGCTTTCCTCCGCCACTGCTGCTATCTCTACACATCAACTGAAGCATTCACAATCGTTAGTAAAATAATACAATTAAACCGACAAAAGTGAATACCTAGCAGTCTTCAGCTACATAAATAAATCAACTGGTTAGAAATAAATCCTAACCTTAATTTATTACGAGTGCGCACTCTAAACTCATAAACGTTTATTAATTTAATATGCATTTTGCGGAATCACCCGCTATGGAATCACCCATGTACACACTAAATTAATGAAACGCCCGAAAAGGACAGGCGTCCCCATCAACTTCTCGCACAAAGAATCCTCTTTGTGTATGAGCCCCGGTCATCTAAGTTTACGGAATCCACCGTAAAACCTCACGGAATCCACCGTGGAATATGCCTCCTGGCATCATACCCCCGGGGTGGGATAGCAATTGACCTCAATTGCTATTAGCTCAATGTGGAGCTAACAGAGTGGGGAAAGCATTTAAGTCTCTAGCGTGCATCCATTGTGCTTCCTCTACAGGATGGTTCTTAAATTTTACTAGATATCTAGAATACCTTCGGCCAGTTCTAGTGGTCATGTAGTCAGTGTCTATGATGGCTTCTGGTTCAAGTATTTCAGTCTCTTTTCTAGTAAAGGTGGGTTTTCATAAACAGGGTGGATAGGTAATTGGCCTCTAAATGGTCTCAATAAACTAATATGAAATGTATTATGAATTTTCCAGTGAGATGGCAATTCTAGCTTGAATGCATTATCATTAATCTTATGAATAATTCTAAATTGCAGATGAGAAATCAATCTTTGTGCCTAGATTTGCAAACAGTGTAATCCAAAAATTATTACAAAATCTAGAATCACGATCTGAAATAATCACTTTTGGCAATCCATGGTTAGTAAAGACAGTTTTCAAAAATAACTGTGCTACTTGTGATGCTGTTAAAGTTTTCTTACATGCAATGAAATATGCTTGCTTACTAAATCTATCTACAATTGTCCAAATCATGTCATGGTTAGATTTAGTATTTGGTAAACCAGTAATGAAATCCATAGAAATATGTTCCCAAGGTTTAGATGGAATAGACAAAGGCATTAATAATCCATACTGTTTACCATGATGTCTCTTTATTCTTTGACAAATCAAACATTCAGAAATGAAATTAGATACATCTGCATCCATATGCGACCAATAAAAATCTTCAGTTAACATGCGTAATGTAGATATGATACCTCTATGACCTTGATATGGGGGACAATGAATTTCATTCAAAACAAAAGATTGGAATGGAATAGTAACACACAGTCTCTTTTCAAAAAACATAAATCCATCATTATATGACAATGAATCAATAGGAATGAAATTATTTTGAACTAATTTTTGCCAATCAGAATGAAAAGTAATATCTTGGTGATATGTATCTTTCATAGCAATCAAAGAATCAAAAGATATGATAGAAATATTATGAATTGCAGGTCTTCTACTCAATGCATCAGCAACTACATTTTCTTTTCCAGGTTGGTATTGAATGATAGGATGAAAACTTTGAATGAAGGAAGCCCATTTGATATGACGGTCAGAAATTTGGGGTTGGCTAAGTAGATGTCTAATGCTTTGCTGGTCGGTCTTTATCATGAATTCTGAACCCATTAAATAATGCTTCCATTGTTTTAATGCTTGTACAACTGCTAATAGTTCTTTGTCATAAGTGGAATATTTGAGCTCAGAGGGTTTCAACTTAGAACTAGAATATGCTATTGGATGGTTGTCTTGCATTAGTACGACTCCTATTCCTGATCCGCTAGCATCGGTCACAACTAGAAAGAATGGTCTGTTAAAGTCAGGCAATTGTAGAACAGGGGCATTAGTTAATGCACGTTTCAGTAAATCAAAGGATTTCTGCTGAGTTTCAGTTCATTGATAAACAATTCCGAAGTTTGGTTAATGGTAAAGCAAGTAATGAAAAATTACGTACAAACTTCCTATAGAAACTAGCAAGACCAAGGAATGAGCGTAATTCATGTACATTTTTAGGAACAGGCCAATGCAATATTGCATCAATTTTCTTAGGATCAACTTTAATTCCTTCTTTTAATACAATATGACCTAAATATTCTATTTCTGTCTTAAAGAATTCACTCTTTTCAGGATTTGCAAACAATTGATTTTCTTTCAGTAATTGAAAAACTAATGATAAATGCTCATAATGCTCTTTTTCACTTTGACTAAACACCAAAATATCATCAAAGAAAACAATCACACAGTATTGATATTTCAGAAAGATACGGTTCATCATTCTACTGAAAGTAGCAGGTGCATTAGTTAATCCGAATGGCATGACTAAGAATTCGTAATGGCCAAACTGTGTTTGAATGCAGTCTTAAATATGTCGGATCTATCTAGTCTCACCTGATGATATCCAGACTTAAGGTCAATTTTACTAAATATAAAAGATCCTTGTAGTTTGTCCATAAGGTCATCAACTCTAGGTATAGGATACCTATTCTTTACAGTGATCTTATTTAATGCTCGGTAGTCAATACACATACGATAGGTATTATTCTTTTTGTTGACTAAGAGTACAGGTGCACCGAATGGAGAACTGCTAGGTCGAATTAAGCCTCTATTTAGTAATTCTTCAACTTGACTCTGGATTTCTTTTTGCTCTATTTGATTGTGCCTATATGGTGCTTTGCAAGGTGGTTGTGTGCCAGGAATTAAATCAATCTTATGGTCTTCTGGACGTGAAGGTGGTAAACCTGGTGGTAGGTCTTCTACAAAACAGTCCTTAAAATATGCAAGAAATTCCTTATGCCTAGGATGCATATGATTTTCCTTTGCGTGCAATTCATTCACCCAAATGAGATATGATTTAGTATTCTTGCGTAGTGCACGTTTTGCTTGAGTATGCGAAAGCAGTGGAAAAATATGAGATGCATGCATACCATATAATGTAATAGTTTTTCCTTGAAAATTAATATTCATTGTGTGCGTGGAATAATCTATATTTGGATTATGCTGGTGTCTCCATGGCATTCCTAGAATAATGTCGCTTGACTGTAATGGGACAACTAAGAAATTTCTTCTTTCAATATATGAACCAATTTGAATTTCCAAATCTTGTACTTCTTGTGTGCCATTGTACCTAGTGCCTAAAAATGCAGCTTTTATGCGATAATGCATAGTATTGTATGCAATTTCAATTCCTTTACCAATTTTGCTGAAATAAAGTCATGGGTACTACCGTCATCATGCAAGATAGTTCTTTCTTTTCCATGCACCATACATTTCATAGTCAACAATGAATGTGGAGTAGGCATACCTGGTAAAGTGTCGGAAGTAGTAGTAATATCATCCTCATCTTCAGTGAAATCTGGCATATCCTCATGCTCGTCTTCATCCATAGCTCCAAGATAGTTGATATGTGCTGGTGGCTTCTTTGAATGACAATTTGCTACGAGATGCCCTGGCTGGTGACATTTGTAGCATACTATTGGCTTGGCTTTTGTCACATTATTTGCAATGGCTGGAAGTCTGGGTACATTTGGATTTGCTTGTGGAATAGGTTTTGGATTTGGATTGACAGTGGATGGTAATGCAGGTGGTTTAGGCCAATTCTTGCGGAAAGATGGTGATGAGAAACGACCTGGATTAAACCTTCTAAAATTGGAATTGAATTGTTTAGATCCATAATTACCGTTGGCTTGGAATTGCTGTGGTCGTCGATCTCTTCCGCGTAACTTATCTTCAGTGTCATGAGCTAGTGAGATGGCATCTTCAAGGGTAGCAGGCTTGAACATGTTCACTTCAGCGTAGTAATGTCCAAGAAGTCCAGACATATACTTCCGCTTATGTGTCGTCTCTGGTACGTCTTCAAGTATGCGTAGCTGTAGGAGTGCATTCCAAAAACGCTCTGTATACTGTGGAATAGGCTCACGATCCCGTTGTTGAAGTAAATCCCATTACTTGATAGCCTTCTCATGAAATTGCGGTGGAAGGAAATTCTGCATGAACTTCTTCTTGAAATCTTCCCAAGTAGCAGGACATTCTATGCTCTTGCGTACTACAGTCCACCATAGTGATGCTCTATCTATCAAATGATTAGTAACACACTTGATTTTATCTTTTTCTGGATAAGTTTCCTCATGGAAATAGTCATCAAACTGGCTAATGAATGATAAAACAGTCTTCCCTTCTCGTATGCCATTGAAAGTGCGAAACTTGAAACTTCGTTTACTTATCTTGGATTCCTTGCGAATGGTTTGTGCTTCAAGAGTGGCGTCGATGGTATGTCGAATCAAATCTTCAGCTTGAGGTTCTTCTTTATCGGTGGATGCTCTTTGTAGTTTTGTCAATTGCGCTTGTAATGCTTGCCTAGCCCTTCGCTCTTCTTCCAATTGTAGCATGATTAGATCCAGCTTTTGTTCCATGGCAGCCTCAGGTAGGTCTTCTTCAGCCATAGGATCATCCATATGTGGGGTAGTCATCTTGTAAAACTCAATAAACCTTTCTCACTCAAAATCAGGTTAGCGGGATGAGCGTAGCTCAAATTCGGGGTTACAAGGCTATGTATTTTTGGGTATTTCTTTCTCAATTTTCAGAAAATCTGCAATATTTCTGTCTCCGTTTGCTGAAAGTACTTCAACGAACTTGTAGATAGGTAGAACACCTTGCTGCGAATAACTTTCCAGTTCAGAGTTTTTGCATATGAACAAGTCTTCTAGGAGTTTTAAGCACTAGTCAGTTCTGATTTAGTCTGACTTGCAGAGTTGCAGACTTAGCAGACTTGCAGAGTTGCTGACTTGCTGAACTTAGGCCGACTTGCTGAACTTGATTTCAATTGACTTGCTGAACTTGACTTTGGCAGCGCAAGACCTGAAGTTTGTGGACTTTCTTGTCCTGTGTGATTTGCAGAGCTTGGCTTAACTTAAGGAAGTTAAGCTTAATAGCTTAATGACAGCCGTCGTCAATTTCGTGGGGGTCCGTTTTTTCGCCGCGCGAAAAATTCGGACCTCCTCTGAGGCCACGATGAAAAAAATAAGAAGCTTTTAAGCTTCTTAAGCTTTCTCTTAGCTTTTGCAATGAAGTAATGATAAAATTAATGAAGCTTATCTCTGTAACTCCACGACTTGATGATGGAGATGTATGCGTGGTCCTCCGCTTGCAGAGCCTGGTCCTTCGCGATCTGACAGTAGAAACAGGGGTTCTTGATTGCCAGAAATCTGCCTGTATCGACGGTTCGCGATGAGATTGACTGTAGAGCCCGTTTGTTCCTGGAGCTCCGCCTTCGCCCGAGATTGGTAGCGATTGGAAGCTCTTGATCTCTGCTCCGCTCTGATACCACTGGTGCGCAGATCGAACGCAGAATGCTCACATGGTGAATCCCGGAAGGTCCCCAAGAATAATGAACTCTACCTTTTTGCACAAAAAACAATGTAAAAGCATGCACGACAAGAGGCAAGAGACAAATTGGGTTCAATCTCCCCCATGCCTTGTGTGAGCGCTTCACAAAGCATGTATTTTATGTATATTTCCAATCTTCATGCTCAATAATAGCCCAATTACAAAAATATGACAAGCTTTTAGCTTTTGAGTTTGCTTTCTACAAAAATAGGAAAGTAAAGCTAATGGACGGTGCCCATAGAGTCTGGCACGCCCAATCTCAATGTCCAAATAGAAATAACATATCCGTGCGCATAGGCGCATACAAAACAATAATCAATAATCGATGTCTCAATAGACATAACAAAATATAGGCGTGGCGCCTATCAAAATATAATCCAAAGGTCGAATACTCACTAAACTCCAATGCTTTCCTCCGCCACTGCTGCTATCTCTACACATCAACTGAAGCATTCACAATCGTTAGTAAAATAATACAATTAAACCGACAAAAGTGAATACCTAGCAGTCTTCAGCTACATAAATAAATCAACTGGTTAGAAATAAATCCTAACCTTAATTTATTACGAGTGCGCACTCTAAACTCATAAACGTTTATTAATTTAATATGCATTTTGCGGAATCATCCGCTATGGAATCACCCATGTACACACTAAATTAATGAAACGCCCAAAAAGGACAGGCGTCCCCATCAACTTCTCGCACAAAGAATCCTCTTTGTGTATGAGCCCCGGTCATCTAAGTTTACGGAATCCACCGTAAAACCTCACGAAATCCACCGTGGCACGCAATCCACCGTGGAATATGCCTCCTGGCATCAAATGATATTCTTTAACATGACGTTAAAAGGAAGAGCGACAGTATGGCACCATGGTCTCAAAGCCGGAACCATAACTAGCAATGCCCAATTCTTTATGGCTTTCCATAGAGAGTTTTCCCTTGAGAAGGGTGGAAAATATTGGTTGCATATCTTGAATGTAACATGCCAAGAGCCAAATGAGAATGTCTAGGCCTAAGCCAAGAAATTAAAGCAAGTTCTTTGTAAACTAAATACTTATATCCCCATTCCAACAACTGCCCAGTTACAATATTTCCTACATGGATTGGATTTTAATATCTAGGTGCAGTTGAGTAGTGTTGCTTTGGCCGACATTGACACTACTATTACCCAAGAAAAAGGAGTAGAGTCGCGCTTGCAAGTGGCTTATGCAACAAGGATAAATTGGAATGGTAATAACTTGGCCGTGACCAATGGGAGTCAAGGGGATCCCATGTCAAACACGAATGGAAGAGGAGGGATCATGCCGAATTTGCCTATGTTACCAGCTCCTCCTAGCATGATTATGCCCATGGCTAGTCAGATGGCCTCACTAAATAGTGGGGCCTAAACAATGAATCCTAATGTTGTCCTAGTAGGTCAACAACCCATCTCTAATCAAGTGGTTAGGCCCATGGGAGGACAAACTGACAATTGCGGCTACGAGTCGAGTGCGTCCAATGTCCTTGGTGAAGTTAAGGACATGATGAAGCATTACACTGACATGATCTCTGAACAGTATCGACAAATAGTTGTGGATGTCAATTTCCTTAAGAAGCAACATAATTTGATAGGAAGTCGATGCCCTAAAGAGGGTGGCCCCTCAAGATTCAACTGCAAGTGGTGTGATAGCCAACATTTTCCTAGGAATTTCTCGAATGTCAAATGTGATATTTGCGGAAAGTCTGGCCACTTAGCTGCTACCTGTTGGAGAAGATCAGTTCTCTCCAACAAGGAAGTAAAAAACGTGGTCCAGTTAACCATCACGCACAAGGAAATAATCTCCCGCAAGATGAGGTACCAAGATGACAAATACTGCAACGAGGAAAGGCTATTGTAGAGGAGTTGCCTCATGGCAATGAAGTCAGCCTTATTGAGGCTGTATTTGTCAATGATGCAAAAACTTCTAATCTACGAGCCGTAACAAGAGGGAAAAATATTAAAGAGGGTAATAAAGGAACTGTAAAACGTGTCGAGGGAAACCCTAAGTAGGATGCTAGGGAAAAGCGAGTCCTGAATCTGAATATGGAAGGTGGATCTCTAAGGCCTGTTGACGGTAAATTAGATCCCAAGAAGGATAGAGAGGTGCCAAGAAAAAAGAAAAAAGTCAAGAAAGAGGCACTAAAGCCGGCAGTCCAACGACCAAAGGAAATAATGGTTTGGCACGAGAAGAGAACTTTGGCTAATTACCATGACTTTGACCTAGCAAGTTCTCTTTGCGAAGTCAAACCAGATGTGAATCTCCTGCAATTGATTAAACTTTCTCCAGGAGTATGCAAGGAAATCAAGAAAATCCTGCATATTAGGTATATAGTAGAACCTTTGGGCATAGCTAGAGTGGGAAAAGATTCGTTCAATCATGCTAAAAAGCATTGCCCCATGGTTCCAGCGTATGTGGATGGAATATTAGTGGAGCATGCTATCATGGACACTAGATCCTTTGTCAATATCATAAGTTCAGATTTGATGGAGCGGCTAGGTCTCGAAATTCAAAAAGATGGCTCCACACTTCTTAGGATGGCGGATGATAGTCTAAGACAACCAGAAGGTTGCATCACTAAAGTCCACGTTACTATTGCAAGCATGGAATGCTATTTGGACTTTAGGGTGATAAGGTTTGCAGGACGTCCTAGCTATCGAATTTTACTAGGAAGGCCTTGGATTTTACGAACAGACTGTCAAGTCGATATACGTGCTGGTCGAGTGATTCTAGGTCAAGGTGCCCATCGTGTAATAGTGGATACTTACCCTGAGTCTCCTCAGAGTGAGAGAGCTCCTTTGTCCTCCACTGAACTAAAAACAGTAGATGATCCATCTAATAGTGAGACATCATTGAGCGATGGATCTAAGGAAGGGTCCACTACACATGATATTTATCAGATCACGTTGAATGAGCCGATAGAGCCTTATGATCGAATAAGAGATGCGGATGTTATTGAGCTAGACCTTGGTATGCCTAATGATTCACGGCCAATCAAATTGGGTTCTATGCTCAGTTCGGAAGAGAGAGGACTACGTGTCCCTGATTCAGGAGTTTTGCGACATCTTTGCTTGGAGCAATGATGATCTTAGCGTTATTCCTCCCAGTCTAGCTGTGCATACTATTCTTGTAAAGGAAGGTACCCACCCGGTACATCAGAAAGTAAGGCTTATGCCTTTTGAATTAAGGGATGTAAGGCTTATGCCTTTTGAATTAAGGGATGGGTTGTTCGAGGAACTATAGAAGTTGCGAAAAGCCGATTTGATCTTCCATGTTCAGCATACTGAATGGTGCTCACCAGTTGTGATCAGGAAGAAGACGAATAATCAGATCCAAATTTGCGTAGATTTTAGAGAGTTGAATAAGAAAATTGTTAAAGATTACTACCCGTTGCCGTTTATTGACCAAATTTTGGATCAACTAGCAGGTAGGGAAATCTATTCGTTTATGGATTGCTTTGCAGGGTATAACCAAATGGCAATTGCTGAGCAAGACAAGCTAAAAATGAAGTTTATTACTATCTTCGGTACCTTTGCATACCATGTGATGGCATTTAGGTTATGTAATGCTCCAGGTTCATGGCAGAGAGACCTTTGGTGACATTTCCCCCGAGGAGTTGTAAGTATTCATTGACAATCTAGGGGCAGCCACCGTAAGGGATAGACAGTTAATTATCTTACGGAAGTGTTTTGAGCATTGTTGACAATTTTGCATAGCTCTCAACCCACTGAAATGTGTCTTTGGAGTTCCTTATGGGCTCTTGTTAGGCCATGTGGTCAGTTTCGTAGGGATTTCAACTAATCCTAAAAAGATCAAGGTCATAGTCGTCATGAGTCCACCATGTACTCCAAAAGAAGTGCATAGATTTCTGTCATCGGTAGGGTATTATCGAAGGTTTATCAATGCCTTGGTAGAAAGAACGTTGCCACTGACGAACCTATTGTCCTTTAATTGTCAGTTTTCATGGAGTGATGCTTGCAAAGTATCTTTTGACGATGTAAAGCAGGAGCTTGCCAAAGCACTGGTTTTGAAATCACCTAAAAGGGGTGAAATATTCTCTATATTTTTAGCAGCTACTATGTATAGTATCAGGTGTTGTTTGGCCCAAATTTGGGAGGAAAAGTGGTACCATCTGACAACTTTTGCTAGTCAAAAGTTGGGCATATTAGAAATTAACTACACCTATATGGAGAAGTTGTGCCTTGCGATGGTATTTGTGACCAAAAAGTTCAGGCACTACATTCTTTATAAGAGGGTGGCTTTTTATACAAAGGCGGAAGGGCTTCGATTATTGTTGAATAAGTTATAGCCGCCTGATTGTTTAGCAAAGTGGTTGATCACTTTGCAGGAGTTTGATTACGAGATTAAGAGCAAGCCATCGAAGCTTCAGGGCATTGTCGAGTGTCTTGTGGATTTCCAAGAGCCAAAAGAGGTTGTGGGTGGCTGAAGGATGTGACATGGAGACATTGTTTAAGATTGATACGACGCCTATTCCCTCCTGGTATGCTCCTATAACGCACTATCTTTCTATGGGAGAGACTGGAGCTACTCTATCAAAACCCGAGAAGAGGAAGATTAAACAGTAGGCATTGAAATTTTCCTTGATCGTAGGGACATTATATTGGCGAGGTGCTGGTGATATCTATCGTTGATGTGTGATGCCTGACTAGGTTCCCTTTATTTTGGAAAGGTTTCCATGACTCCACTTGTGGAGGGCACTTTGTTGGGCGATTGACAACATAGAAGGCTTTATGAGTTGGTTATTGGTGGCCATCCATCTTCTAGGATTCATTTGACTATGTTAAAAAATGTGATACATGTCAAAGACATGACAGCCGAGAGAATAGGAACCGTCCACATACGCCTATTATGGCTATCCTTCCATTTGAGAAGTGGAGCATCAATTTGTGGGACCTATTATCCCATCATCTATTACTCAGAAAAGATACATTATAGTAGCAATTGATTACTTTACAAAGTGGTCAGAAGCATGGGCGACGAGGCAGGACAATGCAAAAGAGACTCCTAGTTTCCTACTTCAGCAGATCATTTGCCGTTTTTGGTCCTCCAAAGGAAATAGTATCGGACCATGGAACTCATTTTTTGAATAAGGTAATTAGAAGCCTGACTAAAGCATGGAGCATTAAGCATAATAAGACAACCCCCTATAATCTGCAAGCCAATGGACAGGTTGAAAATACCAATAAGCAGCTTGTGGGTATCCTATCCAAGATAGTCTCTGAAAAGAAACGGGACTTGGGCGTATAATACAACGTTTAAATGAGCCACTGGCCACACCCCATTCAAATTCATTTTTATGGGAAGGAGTGTGTCTTGCCCTTAGAAATTGAGTTTTCGACCATAAGATTCGGGATCAATCTTTCTTTGGGTGATGAAGATGCCTTATTTGAGCGGTTTACGACTATAGCCCACTTGGACGAGCTCTAATTGCAGAGTTTGTTGCACCACGAGGTAGCTAAACGTCGGATGAAGCGGTTGCATGATCTAAAGGTGAAAAAGTATACCTTTAAAAAAGGGCAATTAGTTTTATATTACGATGCGCGTAGGGAGCTATTCCCAAGAAAGTTGGAACCTAGATGGGATGGCCCTTACAAGATAGTTTGGATAGGTAAAAATAAGTCCACGATTTTATTAGCTGATCTACAAGGAGTCCAATTTGAGAATAAGGTTAATCTTAATAATATTAAACCTTATTATTTCTAAATATGCTAACGCGTTAAATGCATTGCAGGTCCATGCTGGGGCTGATTTGAGACTTGCAAGAGAGCTTAAACTGGTTGATGGGGTGGTTAATCCCTTATTTGGAGCACCCATATCTAGAGCAAAGATATCATCAAGGGAGGCTTATTTGGTGGAGTAAGGGATAAAAAGTGGTTGAGCAAGAATATAGAACCTTTGTGTGGGAGATTAAAGTTTTTTGCCATCACTGTTTACAAATTTTGACAAGCATCCCTGTTGAGTTTAATGAAGAAGGTGGGATGGAGCCGTCAGTCCATCCTCTAAATATGTTGAATTTTAATTATCATACTTATGAATAGGGGAGTTCCTGATGTTTGGCTGTGTAAACCCATTGTGGACATACACATTATACTTTGATGGAGCATCCATGGGGCCCCATAGAAAAGGGAGTGTTGGAGTAGTTATCCGAGATCCCCAACGTAGAGTTACAATGAAATTAGCTGTTTATCTTGGGGTGGGATTCACTAACAATATGGCGGAGTATAAAGCCCTGATTATGGGATTGAATATTGCCAAGAAAGGTGGCATTAGGCAGTTGTTAGTAAAAGGGATTCCCAATTGATCTTAAATCAACTTAATGGGACATATACAATCTGGAATCCTCTTCTTCGTATGTATCATCGAACTGCTATAACCCTGCTTGATGAATTTGAGAGCATATCTCTTCAGCTCATTCCACGTTATTGGAATCAGTTTGCAGATTCATTAGCCAATTTTGCTTATGAAGAGGACCTCTTTTTCAACTGTGGTCCTAGTCCGGATGTTGTTATTGATGATGAGACGAGACCTGGTCGCTTGTGGGGAGTGTTATCAGACCACACATTATATGGCAAGTGATGGTGGATATGGGTAATGAGAAGAGTAGCCAAGACCCATCTACCACTATTATCTTGGACCCATAGGTTAATTCGATGACATGTTATGTGTACGCCTCTTGCGGTATATGAAGGAGGTATGGGTCATAACTTGATGCATTTAGTTTAGGGCTGAGTGCCCTATTTTTCCCCTTGGAGTCGAGCGTGTGTTTGTATATCTGCCTTGTTCCAAGGAGGGATCTATATGATCAGGTTTGCTTGATTTGTTTTGGGCAAGAGGGCCAGTTGTTTTCAAGTTTTAATGCTCTATTTCCTTAGGCTAGAAGGGCCATCTAGTTTGTAGTGAAATGTGCTATTCCTTTAGGCCAAGAGGGTCATTTGTCTATTTGGTGTAGGTACAGTTAATGGTTTTTTATTGTAATGATTGCATCATATAGGTTAACAAAGTCGCTGGAGGGAGCCTTTGCTGCAAAGGAGATTCTTGTGGGCCATTCTAGGTGGTTTCGTCCGAGTCTTTTCCCTTAAGTAATTAATGATATATGTGTGTGTAAGGTTTACTTTCTTTTATTTGTTGGGGACCGGCACCGAGGCATGAAGTCCTAGGATTAAGCTCTCTATGTTTGGGGAAGGTCTGAGTAGTCATTGCCTCCTGCAAGGCATTGTCAGGCATTGTAAGATCTATTTTAGATGGGAGTTCTAGTGACCCTGTTCTACTAACCTACTAGGTGGCCATTCTAGGAGTTTCTGTTAGTTGTGAGGCAGTTAGAGAAGCCTACTAAAATAATGATGGAAAGAGACAAAACCCTAAATATCTAAAAGACAATATATGAATATACGGAGGTGTGTAAAAACCGGTTCTAACCCCTCGGGGTCCCTTAGAACCCCCTTTCTATTGACCTTCACAAACACCCTCTCCCCCCCTTTTTTATTTCACCCAAGGCCCTTTAAAAGCTCATTTAACCTGAGAGTTAAGCCCTTCTTCCCCCCTTTTGGTTCCCCACAAGCTTCCACTAGCCCGAGTTCTAAAACCCTTCCCGTGGCCCTTTCCTATTGCTCTCTCAATAAGCGGGTTCTTGTTACCCGAGATCTTTTAAAATCCCATGCCTTTCCAAAGCAATCTTTTACACCCCTTTTTCCTTGAAGTTTAAGGTTTTTTTTTCAATCTCTCATAGCCCCGCAGTTTAAGCCCTTAGCATTTCCACAAAGTCATTCTTGACTATTGTAAGGTCCTAATCGTGAAATCCCTACTTCAAGGAGGAAACCTATAAAGCCTTCTAAAGCCAATTCTGAAAGACAGTGCAAGCAGTCACAAAGGGAGTTTTGCATTCGAAGGAGACGGGCCAAGATCATAAGTCTGCGAATGACCAAGGCAAGAAGGTCGAAGTCTCGATGGCTCCTAAGAAGGCACAAGGCGCAACCGCAGGAGGATCATCTCCTAACATCCATGTGGATATTTTACCACAAGTCCAAGTTTTTCTTCCTAATTTTGATTAACTTCATAATATTTCCATTGTGCATAGATCATTTATGGAATTAGGATGCACTTTTTTGATTGAAATACCTTGGCTAAAGAAAGGAAATAACTTCGATCAAAGAATCTATCATTTGTATTAAACGAATGAAAAAGAAGAGCATAAGATCTCTATGCAATCCTAGCAAGTGGTTTTTATGCATTGCAAAGTAGCGAACTTAGATTAACTAATGCCCATCATTACAAGTCGAAATAATGATAGTACACTTCAATTATGCATGGAAAGAATAAATCGCATGTCGCATTATTAGGCATCTATCCTTTGAAATGATTCATTAAAAGAAGGTTGCTAATCATCCATAGGAATTTGCAAGGTGTGGAAATGGTTCTTAAGCTGTGTGAAGTAGATTAAACCCTAGTCAATTGGCTTAAATCTCAATCAACTACGTAAATAGTTACAAAAGGTTATGTAATGCTCATTCGGCGTACGAATATCTCATTTAGAAAAGAAGTTAGAAAAAGGTTGCATAGTTCACATAAAACCCTAACGCTTAGTAGCATGAATCTTGAAATGCATGTTCTATAAGAATCAATAGAAGATATGCCGTAACTTAGCATATGCTTTGATTTTAACAAAAAAAGTAGGGTTTGTAAACCTACTCATACGTAGGCAATGAATCACGTGGTTACGAAAATGGTATCATAAATTGGTTAACCTAAACCACGAGGGACGTACTTGCGAGAGACGATCTAGGGTTTTTACCCTAAGGATCGCTCGCTAAAAGGATGAAACTCGATTTGAATTTGGAACCCTAGGACCGACAATGTCAGCCCAATGCAATCAAGAACAAATTGTTATGAAGACACCCTAATCCTGTTTCCTATCTAATCATGATTCCGTGATTAGAAAACACTGTTTGATGGGTAAAATAGTCCCATGGTTTTTGATGCGACACTCGTGCAACAAGTTGCAAAGTCGCATGATCTTGTGAATTGATCCTTACGCAAGTTTATCTTGCAAGAGGATGAATAATCATCCTGATATAGTACCTTTCTTGGGTAAAGTGACCAAGATACGAGGATTAGATATTTTCTGGGAAGCAAAGGACAAATCAGTAAATTGGAATAACATATTTACTACTAATAGAACTTAAGGTATTGATTAAGTCGGGTTAATAGGGTACGGCCCTAATCTAAGGATATAAGGGTTAACAAACAAACCCTTGGGGATCTTTCCAAATCGCAATTGATCTCATATCGAGTGTTGGATGCATTCGGAAAGAAGGATTTGCTCCTTAGTAGTTGGCCAAAATAATGACCACTGGAAATGATTGTGCTTGTAACAGTTGTATAGAGCACTGTTTGCTTTGTTTGCTCAAGGAAATTAAAGGATGAAAAGATATCTAATGCTTCAGGTTGAAGGCTTGAAGGGAGAGGCAACTTCAGTTACCCTCGACTGCGTGCTGACCCTAACCAGGGGGGTTGTTAACCGCACCGGGAAGGTGGACCGAACCCGCTGCGAGAGGTCTCTCCGTTGAGCGCTACTTGGAGCAGGAGGATGCTTGGGTGCTAGAGGAGGCTCTGGCCGTAAATCCCTCTCCTTCCGGGCCCTACACAAGAGGCCAATGTGACTCGGGATTGGATCTCGAGGCCCACATACTAGTCTACGGGCGAAATCTTTGATTAGTAATTCTTGTGGATTGTTGGATAGCCTTTGGGCGGATTATGAATAAGCCTACGGGCTGGATTGTATAAATGTATTCCAAAGATAAATATGATAAGCTATTGAAAAGGAACTTGTTTGACATTGCTTTTCTATATCAAGTGCTATGATTACGTGAAGGAACCAGTGCTTAATAGGCTAATTAATGAAGCTGATTGATGCATGTCCAACTAAATGTGGTAGGTAATTAAATAACTAAAACAACCTGAGGAAAGTGCGTGGATGTGGCCATGGGTCCGTCCTATGGATGGGTGGTCCCGGTTGGCCAGGAACTTTTCTCAATCATGATGGATAGCAAGAAGATCATTTCAAAGGACACGAACAGCAAGGGCACTGACCTAGAGCCTAAGTTATAATAATCCCCATTTACGCTATTTTAGGGAAACGGAATGGGACTATGCCTTATGGCAGAGAGGTTGAGCTTTGCATCCCTCTCGTTTTCCATTCTCCTTGAACCAAGTGCAGCATGAATCTGCTTCGAACCTGGCGTTTTTGCGTAAAGTAGTTCGCTCGGATTCGACGCTAGTTGCCGTTTAGGAAATGACCATTATGGAAAACCTTGATTTAGGTCGGCGGTTCTAAGTGCGGGTCCTAAGTGTGAACGGCCAGAATACTTCCGCTACGTGGTAGGCGCGGAAAGTCCTAGATCGCAAACCCCGTGACATTCCATGGGAGTGTCGGGCAGAGCTTTCTAGACATCCTTTCCAATGGACTGCTAAGACGTGTCCTGAAGATAACATGTAGACACCTTACAATTTTATTAAAAGATAATCAAATGAGCAAATGTGACATGCACATGTGAGGTGCAAGTTAATTATTTCAAAATGTGGGACCTAAGACCCCAGGATATTAGTTCATGCTAAAGGAAAAAGTTGTAATAAGTTATGTCTGACAAGTACTAGATGGTACTGAGTGTCAAAACTTGGCATGAAATATTTAATTAGCCATAAATATCAATGGTAACATTAGGTAATCAACATTAATTAATTAAATTAATATTAATTTTGAGCTAATGAGTACTCAAGTTAACTTGGGTGATAAATTGGCCTAGGCAATTTAATTATTGGCTAGTTAGATAACTTTTCTAGGTACAAAAAATAATTATTAAATTAATTTTTGGCATTTATATTCTAAAAATTACTTTAACAATATATATAATATTGAAAATTCAATTTAGAAGGCTCCCACTTGGCAAAACTTGTCCATGCAAGTTTGGGAAAGTTGAATTGGGGCCAACGGGAGAAGGAAATATTGTTTTTGGATTTTGGATCTATTGAAAAGAGAGATTGGGCTACTGCTACATCATATCTCAACCACCATTGGAGACCATTTTGGTGAAGGCAATTGCATATTCCTTACCAAGGGAAATTGGATGATTGCAGCTAATGCACTTTCTCTTGAAGATTATAGCATTTAATGCTCGCTTTGCTATTGGTGAATCCATTTGAGATTGGAAAACTAAGTTAATAGCTCAATTTCACTAAATTTTTACAATAAATCTCTGAATTTTCTCTCTCTATAGAATTTTCTCTCTTTCTCTAGCCATTTTTCAACTTTTCTCAAAGTTTTATAGCAATCCAACCATTGGAGGTGGAGATCTTGGTGAATCTATGTTGTAAACCCCAATTTATAGCTAGAATTTGCATTTGACATCCACCTCGAGAAGCATGCCTAGATTTTAATGTTCTAGACTTGAATTTTCAACGCTAAAATCAATGTATTTCAGGAGGATTCAATAGGCTAGCTAGCTAGCATTGAATTTGGGCCTAATTTTTGTTCAAGGAGCATGAATGAAGGTCAATCCCCTAGCAAATCAAGGGGGCAAATTTGATTTGAAGGCTTGCTAGTCATTTATGAGAGCAAGAGGCCTTGGATTAGTGGAGGAGGTTGCAGAATCTCAAATTTCCTCCATCCATTTGCAATAAAATTTAAAACATACCACAAGGGGTGCCAAGTAAGTGGTAAAATTTTCATTTTCACTTTATGTGAATTTTATACTTGTTATAATTAATGTTAAACTGGGCTTTCTACCACCCTTTTTGAGAGGGAAGGCTAATTTCATGGTTCCATTATGAGGATACAATGAAATCCCTTGACTTGATGGGCTCAAGGAACCTAATTGAAGATCAATAGTTTATCTCTAGTGCTTAGCTAAACACAATTTACACAATGCATCTCACTCTGAAAATGCATATAGTGAAGGCGAAAATGCAATGCCTAATCTTGGAACAGGCTTAGAGCATGGACAACAAGGAGAAAATGTGATTGTTAACAAATAACTGGGTCCTTCAAGGCCATAAGATGCTAATGACCATCAAGGAGATGATGAATATGATGAGTAGGTCAAGGCTCTATTGAACCCATCAATTGACATCCTTGTTCAATTGGCCAAAGATCCATAGTTTAAGAGATTTTTTAATTCTCCCAAATAGGATAGCAAGGACAATAAGAATATTGTTAACCCCATTAAAAACCAAATGTAAATTGAGAAGCAAGGAAATATCCAATAAAGGAAATGATTTTTTAAATCCACATCAACAAATGTAAGTTGAATAATGTGATCTACAAAAGCCCAAAGCCAAGCTCACTCTTGTGCAATTTGTGATATTTTGTGAGTAGAGTCCCATATAGCTCCTATACCACATGCCCAAGGAACTAAAAAGAGTGGAAATCTTCAAAAGGATGTATACAAGGAAGGAAAGATAATGGAACAGGTCATTCAAGTGTGTGCCAACTTTGTGTGAGTTTTCTTTCTTCAAGTTTCTCCTTCTACTGCTTTGAATGCTCGAGTGCCATTGAGAGAAGGAGTGAGAGAGAGAGGGAAAGTGAGGGAGAGGGTGTAAATGTGAGAACAGGAGAGACATAGCATGAAGCACTTGGTGGTCCTCTTCTTTTTTCTTATCCTTGCATTCTTCCAGCATTTTTCCCACAATGATAACTTGAGGCTTGTGGTGATAAGCACATTTGGATCGAGAGCTTGTAGAACAAGATAGCTACACATGTGAGACACCTTTCAACTTGCAAGAGACTATGTTGGTGAGAAATCTTGAGGTGCGTCTACTAAACTCTCAGTACTATTGGAATTTGTTACTACTTTTAGCTAGTAGTTTTGAGAGAGAGGTGAGAGCTTGTTTGCATCAAATGGTTAAACTCCTAAAACAAAAAGAGCTATGCACTTATCCCATCATCGAGAGCATAGCTAAGACTCCACTTTTTGGCTCCATTGTTGTCAATGCCAGAAAATCAAGCATTTGAAATGCTTGCTTCTCTACCATGCATAGGATTAATAAGAATTATGTGAGAAGCATTATGCTCACACATTAGTGGCATGTGAAACATGCATGGCTAGATTATAAGGAAAATAGAGAGAGTTGGTGTTGATGTTTTTCTAATTGCAATTGATTAAATTATGTGATTTGAGTGCAATCTTTAGTATGAATAGAAATTATTTAGAGAAAGGATACATGTTAAATGCTAGTTGAGAGGTCCAAGGGAAGAACACAATAAATTGGAGAGTTGAACGTGAAAGAAGATAAGATTTCCTTCTGGTGGATAAAAGGGAGAGTTGCATTTGAATGTCATTGTTCAAGTGCAATAAGTGTTCGAATGGAAGAAAAAGACAGTAGAAACAAACCCAAATTTAATTTTTCTTTTTGGATATTTTAAAAATAAATAAAATGAAAGGCTATATCCCTTTCAGGAAGAACCGCGTGTTTTAACATGGAAGTAATAGAAAGCCTAAAACTAGCCAAGTGGCTAGGGAGGAAATAGAAGGAGAGAAGAAAGCGCAAAGGAGAAAGGAACACACATATGAAAATTTATTTTTGAATAGAAGTAAAGCTGAACAATCGATGCTTGGGGAGCTAAAGAACTATAGAGACAAGTGCCTTCTATTGACACCTTGTACCATGGGATCAGAGACTTGCCATCAAATGGAGAGTCGATTATTATCTCTTGATCATTGCTCCAATTCGAGTCCCTTAAATTAAGAGCATAGTTAAATCAAGGTTGGTTGTTAGCTTATAAAACCCAAGTCAATAGCAAGAAGTATTAATTCAATGGCAAGGGGCTTGATCCCAGTGCTAGGAGTCAAGTTGGACCATTTAATCACCTTGATGCGATTGAATGCCTTGAGGATAATGAAGAAAAGGGTGGACACCAAAAACCTAGTTGAATGAGAGAGGGGAGAGTCAAAGAAAGGTTGGGTACCTATATCAAGATTATGCTCTTTGGCATGAAACAAGAATAAGAATAGCATGTGAGTCGAGAGAATAGCATCAAACACCAACTATCACAATGTATGGCTGGCAACCATTCGAATGAGCTTCTTCTTCATTTGCTTCTCAAATGGTTGGCTTCCACTCAAGCTTCTCCCTTAAATTGGTATCAAAGACAACCATTTGAGGAGCTTCTCCTTCAATTGCTTCAACCTAGATTCAAATATTTACCTCAAGGTTTCATGATAGCCATGGCTTCCTCACCCCGAGGTATGCATGGAGTTCTATCTTCTTCCTGGCTTATTGAGGCTTATTCATATGATACTATAGACCTCATTGATCATTGTCTTAAGGTCAAAATTAGTCAACACAACCTACAAAAGAATTAGCATAACAAGTGCGATTTGTGCCTATTGTGCTTCCATGTTTACTGACTCATTGCACCTCTCCTACAGCTCCTAGAGCTTCCAAAACTTGACAAATACCTTTACAAACATCCAAAAAATGTGTGGCTTACTCCCAAGTATCAGTTGGACAATTTTGGATCAGCCATTACTTTAGTGTTTGATACAGACCTATTATATACCTTGTGGTCAGCAATGAATGAGCTCCATTATACTTGATTGATGCTTTGGGAATGCTATTTTGGTGCCTGGATGGTTTGGTTATGCTTTGGGATGCTACTTGGATTGTTTAGAGCTTGATGAGGGTTTTTTTTTTAGAGACTCTATTGTAAAAATAGTTTGGACATCAAGCTTTTAAACTAGGAAGGTTATGCCTATTGAGGCTTGATGTTATTCAATGATGCCACTTAAATGTATTGATGTCTAGCATTGATACTTGATCTCAAACATGGTTCTGGAATGCTTTGGGATTCATATTTGAGTCACATTTGATGTCATGGATCTTTGGCTACTTGCTTCAGTGATTGCCATTTTACAGGTTTGAAGACTCACTGGGTTTTATGCTCCCAGATGTATTAGCTAATATCTATGGGCACTTGATTGTCACATACTTGATGTATTGAGCCTTGCATTGCTCTTTTACACTTTGGATACCCTTTAGTGGATGCACATTTGAGCTATTTTCACTTACTTGGATACATTGCATTAGAGCTTTAGAATTTTTATGCAGTTGAGTTTGGTCTATTGAGACACTAGGACTCTTGCCTTATGTGCATGCTCTCTGCATGCTCCCTTGGATACTCTTGGATGTAGTTACCCCTAGTAGTGGGATGATTTGATTTATATGCTTTGGACACTAGCACTCACCTCTGTTAGTAGGATTCAGTGATGTATACATGTTTCTCAGTTATGTATTGAGCTTCATTACTTTCTACTCCAATCAATTGTGTATTTGTCAATTGTGTATTTGACATGTCTATGTACTTGACCTTGAGATCTCTTACATACATGATGTCTATGTCTGTAGGGTATATTGGTTATTGACTCCCTTGAGTTTATGACAAATTTTAGTACCAATTGTATGCATGCTCACTCCTATTTTCTCTTATTTATCCAGGTTGTTACCCAGATATTCCTGGTAATGAGAGCTTGATATTTTGTGATTATTTGCTAGTGGTCCTGGTCATATTGCTACATTTATTACAATAGTGTCATAATTATAGTTTTTAGCATTGTCTTAGAGAGTAGACATTGTGCTTTGGAAGTCTCTCATTTGATGTTGGTGGATAGCTCTCTACTTTGGTATTTCCTCCTGTTTTGACCTTGGCACATTGACATATTATCATTATGGCTAGTTCTTCAAATGATAGTACCATTTTCAATACTGAAGAGCTTGACGGCATGAATTTTACCTATTGGAAGATGTACATATGGTAGGTATTGGTTCAAAAGAATCAAGTTAGGCCTCTTAAAACTAAGAGTGTAAAGCTTGAAGGCATGTATCAAGATGATTAGGATGAACTAGATAAGATATGTAAATCCACTCTTATACTATCATTATCTAAACATGTTTGTTTCAATATTGTGGCACCTAAGGATAATTCCTAGCAATGTATTGATTAAATTTATGAAATTTTTATGACAAGAAAAGTCCTGCATCACATATTTATTGGTTGAAACACCTCATGGACATTCACATGAAGGAAGGGACTAGTGTGTCTACACATTTGAATAAATTTAATTCGATTTTCAACCAGTTGACTTCATAGGCCATTGAGTTTAAGGATAACCTCCCTCCATTGTTCTTGCTTGTGACACTTATTGAGTCATGGGATACTTTATGTACTACCATGTATGATAATATGCCTAAGAATGGCTTGAAACTCCAAGATGTTGAGAGTGCTTTACTCACATCGGAGATAAACACAAAAATGTAGATATAGCCCGTACTTCTCATGCATTGACTATTAGGGGCAGATATGATAGTAAGGGTGGTAATGGCTACCATGATAGAGACTACTTTACCTACCTGGCAACCATAGCCAAGCAACTTGGAGCTTTTGTATCTCTCTCCACAATCAATATTTTTTGATACGTTCTTCTAGGCATATCTTTTGTGACTCAAGGTCCATCTCTTTGTTATGTTACAGCAGGAGATTGCTCATCATAGAGCCCAGCATTGTCAATTCTTACAACTTCTGCCATGTGTGTGTTTGCTATACCCAGACCTTGCCAACTTTGAGAAGCTAGATCTTGCAATAGAGGGCATAACCCTTCATGCTGTCTTCTACAAAGTTGTTCCTCTACTCGATGTGCTTCATCATGGCACAAAAATCAATGTGATCCATGTAGAATAAGCCCAACATTTTGAAAATTTTCCATCGCTGTCAAAAAGCGCATTTGGCTGATTGTACCATCACTGCAAGCTATATGTGTCAAATAGATGTCAAATAGAGACCTGTGACCATAGGGCTTTTTAAGACCATGGTCTAAGCTTTCTCCTTACTGATCTACACATGGAATTATTAACTATACAAGCTGAAATCAGAAAAAACACAGTCGGCTGTGAAACCCTAATTTGGTGGAAGCCATAGCCAAGTTACATCTAGCTCATATTTTGGCTTTTTTTCTTCAAGCAAGAGTTTGACCTTCAAGATCCATCAATTCACTAAAGCTCCAACAAATATTTAAGCATTTAATAAGGAATATTAGAAGGCATTTCCAAGCTGGCACACAAGAAGTATAACCATCAAGATAGTGCTTGTTAGCACTAAGCATAGTGTGTTTTCACACTACCTTCTTGTGTCCTTTGACACATTAGGTTTCAACTCTTTTTGTTGGTCAAAAAGTCAAGGATTTGAAGTTGAGTTTCAATGCTTCTAATGAAGAGTAACATGTATCTTATGGCCCATTTACACTACATAGAAGATGTTACTCTACCTACAGGAAGACATGGAGCTGCCTATATCCAAATGCCATCAATGTATCCATTTGAAGACCTTGAAGAAATGTAAGTGCAAAAGTTTGAAGACATTTCTGTTGCCTCAAAGATTGTACCTTTGCTTGAGGGGGACCATAAAGAAAAGAGCCAAATGACTAATGCAAGCAAAGTCCATGAAAAGGATGACCATGAAGGAAAGATCAAAGAGAAAAAGAATAAAAAGAAGAAGCAGAAAAATCATGAAGACTCTAAAGCGGCAAGAAAAGTGAAGAACAAGTACAAGATCAAAAAGAGCAAGTTGGACTACTTCGACAAGAAGACCTACAATGAATTAAAGATCTGTGCCAAAAGTAATGTTGAAAACTGCAAGGGTCTGCCGGTCCGGTCCTTGATCCAAATTTTTACTCACTTTTTTAGCCTTGTAATGTCTAGCCCAAATGTATTTATCATAAGCTTGTAAACTCCTCATGTAGCCTTGTACTATAGCCTCTGTAAGGCCCCTGCTACTACAGCCTCTGGATGTCCAGCATGTTTTGTGGTACCCACACTTAGCCTTTTCTGTGATAGCCTCTGGTGTTTTGCCATGTTTATGGTGTGCCCACACTTTGCAGGTGTTGCTTTCACCAAAGCCTCTACACACTTTGTACTTTTTGGTTGTGATTGAGGAGGGGTGTTGAGATATTTACAATCACACCTAATGTAGCCTCTTTGTATGAGGCACTTTGGGTTGAAGACATGTAGGCTGTAGAAATCCCATATGCACAGAGAGGGAAAAGCTGTATCCATCCAACAACTACAAAGCATTGTACTTGATTACCATTTTTCATAAGAATGAATACATGATGATGATTTTATTTATTAGATAGTGTCAATCTTGTACTTGTCAGTCTAATACACAAGATTGTGTTTATGAATCCAAGCTTCAATCTTGGAACCTAATTCACTTGTGTAACAGTCATGTCCAGTGTCTCTGTCATCATGACTTCATTCTTCTTCTTCCATCCACCATAGCTACATTGTCATGTCCTAGATCCCACACATCTTTCACAAGAGAGCCATTGGCAAAGCAGCTCAAGTCTCTACCACCACTTCATCAAGCATGTATGAGATATATCTTATAGTTTTTTATCTCACTCTTCATCCATTTTTTGAGCTCCATCCTCTTTTTTGAGAGAGATTGGAGAATCGACCCTCTCTTGGCATTGATTGAATCAAGGGAATGTATTAGCCTACTTCGTCATCTACTCAATCATTTATTAATGCATTCACGATTCAATTAATCCCTCTTTTTAGCTAAGAATCATATTCCTAACCATAACTATTGTGTTTGTTGTGACTTTGAAAGTAAACCCAAAAAAAAGAAGTAAAAGTGTTAAGTTAAGCAATCACTCCACTGAATTGCTAAGGTGACACCCTTCCCCATCCAAATTTTCTACCTTGCATCTCATCAAAGCTAAATGTCTATTTCCAAAATATGCATTTAATGCTAGTTTATTAGCTTAGAAATCTCCTTCAATGTCTCTTTTGGCTGATGTAATCAAGGTCGATGCTAGGTGAGATGGCAAGCCAATAGTGGGGTGGTGAACCCCCCTTGCCATTAACAACCCTAAAGGGGTGCACAACCCAACTCGAAGTGGAAATTTGCACACCCCTCAGGTCTCAAAGCCTAAGAAAATTTTTTGAGGTGTAGGTGCAATCTATCCCTACCCAGAAGACCATTGGAAGAAAATCTAAAATGTATATGGGATGTATGTCACACATGTATTGGCAGTGAGTTGAATGTATGCCACTTGGGACTCTTGTTGAGTTTGCCAAATCATTGCAGGCAGTCACAAGACATATATGGATGCTATGTTATGCTTTGAAGGTTATGTATATGCTATAATCAATTTTCTAAGGCATTTGCATCATAAAAAGGTCAAATAGTATTGATTTGGACCATGACAAACTATGAGACAAGGTGCAGGTATTCCAAGACTCCTCTAGAAAACCTATTATAACAAAAGATATTTGAAGGATTGAGCTGAAACCCCATAGCTCATTTCAAAGAGGGCTTTATCCCCTTTGAGTATATTTAGAAAGCTCCTTGATGAGAGCTCCATTGGAGAGTTACAACCACTTTTGTGTGCAATGGTCCTATGGGAGGCTATAGTCCCCTTTTGTAGAGCCACAAAAAGTTGTTCACAACCAATTTTGAAAATTCTATGTGCTAAAACTTTTTGCATAAGCTCAGAGAGTGCCACTCTTCCCTCCAATTTGAATCATAAATTCCTTGATTCGATCTCACTAAGATATCTCAAATTTTGTGCAAGAGGGTCTATTTGGACAACACTCAATATGGCAAGGCAAAGAGGCAAGGCAAAGGCCCAAGAGGAGTTTCAACATGAAATCAGGGATTCTCAAGTGTTAATGGATGACCCTAAATCCACCCAAGAGGACCATGAACACCATATTAGAGAATTTGGCAATCTCCCAAGTTCCACTTCCAAATAAGGAATAAAGATTTGGCCAAGTGCTAAATCTTAACCCATGCTTCAAAGTGGGACTTGGAAAGACAACCTTTATAGTATTAGGGTAGAATCCACTTTCAAGTAAGGGGATAAGATTTACTCATGTGGCAAAATATTAACTATATTGGGAATTTCCAAACTATATGACAAACCCACAATATAGTATTCATGAGGAGATGCATGAAGAAATACCCCTTGAATTGGACCGTTACTTTATACTTAATCACACATTGTGCCCACATGCAAATCATCATATTAAGAGGTATATATTGATAATGGCCATGATGACTAGGCTGATATGGAACAAATTTCAACTCTTGTCTCGACATTGGCATCCCCCTTGATGCAAGTAAAGGAGCATCGGTCCACTATCTTGAGGCCAACCAGCCCCCTCCCTTGGAGATCATGCATGGCTAGCAAGGTGTCATTGGGATGATGTGCAGTATTTCCTTCAGCACCTATGAGATGAGTGAGACATAAACAAGGCATGATGAGTCTATCCTTCCATCCCCTATTGCCAATCTGCCTAGCCCTTCCATGAGATAGTTGGCCACTAGAAATGGCAACTATATGCATGCCAAGATTCATGGATAGCCCACTTCACAAGGTACTTATGGACAACATGGTATACATGGCACTCATGGGCAGCATGCACATTGGGTAGCAAGGCCCTAGTGTTCAATTTGGGAAGGATGGGATGTATGGGTGACATGCCCCATATGGTAATCATGGGCAAAAAGGCTCTTATGGATAATTTGGCTAGCACGGCCCTCATGGATAGCATATGCATGGGCACCATGGACCACATGGAATGTATGGGTAGCAAGGCCCTAATGAGCTAGGTAGAAAAGTCTACATCATCTTCAAGACATAATGATTGAAAAAGTGAGCATTTGTTTATTATGAAGAATATGGTGAATGATGTTGCAATAAATGGAGCATCTAGTTATGTATTGTAAGTTGATTTTGGTGCATCTATATGACCATCCATGTTGAACGGTTTGGAGAGATGCATTTACAAAGTCCAAGTTATGTAGAGATGGGTGATGATTCATGTCATTGGATTTTACATATTCAAAAACTTTGTTTGTCCTTACATGATGGCTAGAAAAATGTTCATATGATATTTTATATGTGACATCTATTACAAATAATCTGATTTCTATTGATCAAATAGTAGATCAAGGACTATAGATTAGATTTAACACCAGCAATTGTTTTATTGAATACTTTAATAATAAGTACATGTTGATTGCAAAAGGAAGTAGAGTTGGTTGTATACTTAACTTGGATGCTAGAATTTCTACTATAAATACTACTATGTATACTGAAGGCAAAGATATGGCTGTAGACATTGAAATATAGCACAAGCATATTGGACATGCAAATTTTTAAATGCTAAAATTGTAAAAATTACACGATGCAGTGAACAGAATTTGAGAAAGAGATAGAGATAGAGAGTGCACAACAGATAAGAGGAGAATTAGAAAATTTCTTTAGCTCCAAACAATTGATACATAGATGGCTCTATCCACCCATGCGCTTCCACAGCGAAGCTTAGATGGCGATCTAGAAAAAAGATAGGTGAAGGGCTCAAGGCTAGCTGGAACAACTCTGACTGGGTAAAATATAGATGATCGATGGATGTGAAGGGGTTTAGCTTTTATAGCCCGTGAAGGCGATTAGGTAGGCATGATTGACCTACCATATGAGCCTCCACTAGCCAGGAATATTCCAAGGAATATTTCCTTTACTGTATGGCCGAGGGCGCTGCCCTCAAACCCTCGCCAGGGGGGCCGCTGGCCTCCCTAGGACCGCCCAGCTAGGGGTCACTTCCACGGCCCCTAGACCCCAAAATAGGGGCCCCTTTTAACTCCCCGCAACTCGATGCAATGTGCCTCGAGTTGCTACTAGCTTAACTACTCAGTCCAACCCAATGATTAGACCCACAATGGTCACCTTTTTTCCATCCGGTCACATAGACCTCATCTGATATACAAGTTAGGACTCAACTAATGTCCGGGCTCACATTTGGCTTCTCCTCATAATGGGGACCTTACAACTTTGAGCACCATGGATCATTGGTGGCACCTTATGAGGGTGGGGCATTGAGCATATCTAACAAAAATAAATGTAATAAAAAAGGTTGGTTATTGGTTTTTCCACGTTCAGAGTTCTAGAATTACATAAAGTTTGTGAAGCATGTTAGTTTGAGAAGCAAACAAGGCAACTAGTTTTGCATGACTAAGATGTAGGTAAGAATATACTTGATGTTATGCATATTGATGTTTAGGGGCATACTTAGAATATATCTCTTGGTGGAAGTAAGTATTTTGTTACATTCACAAATGATTGCTCTAGGAAGCTTTGGATATATTTCGTGAAGGAAAAGAGTGAAGTGTTGATAACTTCAAAACTTTAAAAGATATTATTGAAATATAAATAGGCTTGAAACGTAAGTGCTTGAGTAAGATGAAGGGGAAGAATATCTCTCTAATGAGTTCAATGCTTTTTTGAGATCTCATGGAATAAAGTAACAATTTACATATAGGTATACCCCATAACAAAATGGGTTTGCAAAAAGAAAAAAACAAACATTGTAGAAGTTGCATGGGCATTGAAGACTGAAAAGAATATGCTCAAGTAGTTTTTGTGTAAGTCTATTCATACTACTATCTGCATTTTGAACACGTCTCCCATAGGGAATTTTATTTTTGTGGGCTTTCATTTTCGTTCTTTTCTAATCAATCTCTTTTTTTCGAGCTTTTTCGTGCAACATATCCATTCTGCATATAAATAGTCTTACTTAAAGAGTACGACACGTTGCATTTACATGAACACACATCAAGAAAACAAAACCAACCGAAAACTAGTAAAATATATTCGTGTCAAATAGTCGCAAGGTACACTCTTCCTAAAAACAAATCAAAGATCCCAATGCATGTAATCTCTTAGACAAAATCGGGCATAGTCACATGACAAAGTGTATAATAAATATATAAAAGTAGTAACAAAATGAAATGTCTAGAGTCTCTCGAAAAAAAAACACACACTCTCTCAGCATGGTACCGGTCCACACACTATGGTGGACAAACACTCCCCATAGAGCACATCATCTATTTCTAGACGCATGCAATGTCTCATCTCCTCTGCACTAGCCCGCGCCAAACCACCACACCCCGCAAACACATCCAAAACATAGTCGTAGCGTTTCGTAAATGTAGCTAGTAACCACCTAACCATATCACCAATCACATATCACCAATCAAGATACAGAATCTTTGCGGCCATGCAAGCAGAAACAATGAAAATACCATACAAGGTAACCTGAGAGCAAAAACATGCAAGACTACTTACCGAAAGAAAAGATGAGACCTCTCTGCTCCGCTTCTGACAATGACACCATCAACGTCCATGGGAAAGACACAATCATCCATCATGTAGCTACGATACGCTGGAAAATCTTCTCCCCAGCCTCTCTGTCGTAGCAAGGCACAACATGACCAACACGATGCCAAAGACACACAGTAAGATCAAGTACCTATTCACGAGTGGAAATAGAATAAGTGATCCATGTTTTTATTTAAAGCATGTAACACAAACTTTATTTAGAACATACAACCATACGTTCAACGTATCCAACTTTGTTATCTTACCGCCTCTCTAGTAACGGGATGTCGATAAGCCTTGGAGTCACACATGAGTGTCCAAGTGCGGTGAAGCACAAGCCCCACTCTTGCCGCATCCGTAATAAACTCACCTATATGCTCTGCTAAGCACATAGTGACTAAGAATCCCTGGTCGGCCAAATACTCGCAAGCAAGGTCCATACAACCCATAACTAGACCATTTGAGAATGTGTTCCACTTGGGAATAGTCATGCCCTCTACAAACAACATTGGCATTATGATATATGAGAAGTGAGTTTGATGTATGAGAAGCATAACTTACCCAATGGGATGGGACCTAGAGCATCCACAAGCAAGCTCGTAGGAAAATCCGCAAATATCAATCGAGCCACCTCTTGACATGGAACTCCATCTTTGCTATAAATATGCATCTTTTGTGTTGCAAAAAACTTGTTGATGCTATACACAAAACAACATAGTCATTAATGCAAAGTAAACGATGATGCAATGCTATATGCAACATGTAAATTGATGTTCTTGCAATATGTAGTTGTCATGTCTACCTATCAAGGGCAAATCTATCAATTTGGGTCACATCCACTAATAGAGCATCGACATATGTTTGATACTGGAACCCTGCAACAATTATTTCAAAGTAATTTATTTTTAATAATCATACACGAATTTCAAGTTAATATAAGACTTCTCACCTACTAAACGGGTCATAGGTCGCCTCTCCCAATTCTCTCGACCAAGAGATGAATCTGCAACAAAGGAGGTGGTGGGCGCCATAGAGGACTCTGGCACATTTTTTCTCCCTGGATCACCTTGAGTACCTTGGGTGGCACCTTTGGTAGCCTTGGTTGCTTGCTCCTCTACAGTGGTGGGTGCGGTAAGCGGTTCATGAGTATCAACTCCCTCCTTGAATCCTACATAGTATCATTCACCCTTAGACTCCCATGCATGAGCACAAAAACTATTGCTACAAAAGTGACGAGATGTTTACATAGATTGAAGTACTTACTGTCATGCAGATCTTTCTCTTGCTTAGGGATAACCCCCACACGGTAATCCAGCCACCAAGGGCAAACACTTGCCTCCCATGCCGTCAATTTTCTCTCACGTAATGATGGAGAATACATAGTGTTCTCGTCACGAACATAAATCCACTCTCTTGTGAATTGCGGAGCTGCATCCAGCCTCTTCTCTTCTACACATTGTAGTATCCACCTGCAACATTCTTGCCAATTACGCAAGCAAATGCATGCAATCTAATGTGAAAATCAGATACACAATCTAATATGAAAATGCATGCTAACCTATAAATCACACGTTTGGCTGAAAACATAAGCTCTGGCATCTTCTCTGCAACATCTGAAGATTTCACTCCATCCAAGAGGTGTACAAAATCCTACACAAGTTTCACAAGCGCTTAACATTAGCACATATACATTTTAAGAAAGAACTTAAGAAAGCAATATGAATGCACTGCATTGAGTCAACCTGCATGACATGATTCTTCATGTTAAGCTTAAAGAACTCCTCAAATGAATCTGGTAGCTGTGGACCTTCTACTTGTATCCTATCAATCTGAAGTAGTGCCTCCGAATGCAAGTGACCCCAATATGTCTCTTTCTTCATGTAAACCCGAAAGAGCTTATAATCACCAAAATGTAGGTATTGGGGGTCTTTGGCCTTTGTGAGACTCATAAGATGCAACAATATTTTTTTCCTGTGATGCACAATAATATACGCAAATAGAAAGCATTGAAGAAAAAAGCATCACATACACACACCTTGTGTTATATATACAAATTACCTTTCCGCAGGGATTTTTGAGCTTGTGAGATAATACAGCTTGTCTCTTGTGATCTTGAGCATGCTTGCATCATCCCACTTTAGCCCAAATAACAACTTAAAGAACTCATCACAATTTTGGGGATTAGCAATGGATAGGTATTTGTAACCCCTATCCTTAAGGCGCTCCTCTTCCACCCTTGTAGCCTTCTCCAAACGTTTCTTCCTCTCTACCTCATCTAGACCAAGAGCCTCAAGCTTAGCAGTTTCTTTTGAGATGAAGACATGAAATTCATCCTATCATTCCAAAAAAAAAACTAAATTAGAGATAGAAAAGCACATCTCATACAAGTGAGCCATAGAAAGAAAATCACCTTCCATACAAGCTGAGATATTAAACCGCAAGGAGAGTTATACCATGGAGCAACACCATGATAATACCTTGCCTCTATACTCATCTCAACCTCAGCCCACTTCCTCATGGCCGGACTCAATCTATCTAGAATGGAGTCTTTGTTTGCAATACCAAACTTTTGAAACATATACACCTCATGCGCAATATTTGGAGTAACATGAGCTCTGGAAATACTATTGAAAACAAACAAAAGCATAATATGAGAATGTAAGTGTAACATATTACAAAGAGGAGCATAGTTAAAGGAAGAAGACTTACACGTTGGTGGTGTCTAGTGCGAGTAGTAGCTCTGCTTCCTTTGCCTTTGGCACCTCAATGAATTGGCACCGTACACTAACATGGTAGTGAGCACAGTCGGAGTACTCTATAGTTGAAAACCAACAAACATAAGAATGGGATACAAACATTCAATACTTGCATGTATAGTGGACAACTTACTTTCTTTGATTCGTCTCCACCACGTTTTAAGCCTGTGGTTTCCATCCCAAACCAAGAACTTTTTACCCTTAAGGTCTTGCCACTCTCTTCCAAGAGCCCTCTCCAAATCCTCATTTCTTTGACGCCATATTGGACCCCATTCATCTAGATTGCTGGCTGTCACAAACATGGTCTCCCCTCTCGGACCTTCAACTGACACAAGGAAGTGTCCCATAGTCTCAAGATAACTAATGGAATCAAAGGAAAGAATCAAACCACTGGGCATCATCCATAGCAAATCTGACTGCCTCATGAGCCACTAATATGCAAAGAGGCACAAGAGGAGGCATCGTCCTCTTTTTTATATAAAATTGACTCAGCACATCCTTCATCAGTCCTAGAGAGACTTGCTTGCCTAAGTTCCTTGAGTGCTTCTTTTCTTTTTCATCATCATTCTCCGCTTGATCACTATCACCACTCACCTCTTCTTTGTCATCTAGACTATCATGCTACACATTAGTCTCTGTAGGAGTAGATATTAATAAGTAACAATAAAAAACAGCAGCATTAAACCAATCATATTTAATACATAACACTGAACAAAGCATCATATGTAAATGAAATGGATACATAAGTGACTACCTGTGTGCCCCGCAACCCCGTCAATTGTATTGGAGTCCCCATCCACTTGTGCTTTGTCATCAATGTAGACACATCTTTTTGGACCACATCCTTTCTTTGTTGAAGGAGTGTCCACTGATCTCAAACGCGATGATACTTCTTGCTCTAAGATCCGCCCAGGAACACATCCTGAACGTAGCTTCATACAGACTTCACGGCTACTATGAGGTGACACACATTTCTTTCTTTTTCTAAGCACTCTTTTAGGTGCCATAACTTTCTCTACACACTTACAAATAGATACACAATCAACCTCTTTAAGATTAACAACACAATCAATCTCTTACACAATCAACCTCTTTAGGCCACGGGACGAAGCCACGGACGAAGCCACACGCTTGTGCATAAGCCCACGGATCGTCCGCACGGACGCGGACGATTGGGGTGCTTCAATCTCTTACCTTGTTCTCACGAAGCATACGGGACGAAGCCACACGCTTGTAGCCATGGGATGAAGCATAAGCCCACCCAACGGTTGTGCGGACGCGACCATAAGCCCACCCAACGGTTGCGCGGACGCGACCATAAGCTTCAATCTCTTACCTTGGAGGCCCATCGGACGGCATACGGGATGGCATACGGGACGGTTGCCACGGGGCATAAGCCCACCCATCGTCCGCATGGACGCGGACGATTAGGGGACTTCAAGGTGTTACCTTGGAGGCCCACACGACGGCGCATAACCAAATGACGGGACGGCATACGGGACGTTTGCCACGAGGCATAAGCCCACCCATCGTCCGCGTGGACGCGGACGATTGGGGGGCTTCAAGGTGTTACCTTGGAGGCCCACACGACGGCGCATAACCAAATGACGGGACGGCATACGAGACGTTTGCCACGAGGCATAAGCCCACCCATCGTCCGCGTGGACGAAAAGAAAAAAGAAGGGAGGTGGAGCAACTGTAAGTTCTCATAGACCGCGATACGTGATGGAGTCAAGGCAAAGGAAAATCAGGGGCAGGCCGCGAAGTATACAGTTTGACGATGGAAAGATGGAAGAGATATGTATCCAAGAGGATGAGGAGATACCAATCAAGCCCTTTGCAAGTGGAGTAAGTGCACCAAATGCGGAAACGTCAACCCATGTAGAAGAGGTAGAAGTGGCACAGGAGGAGTGGGCTTTACGAAGGACACCACCTAACTGTGTGAGAAAGTGTTTTGGTATGGAGGGTAGAAAGAATTGCAGCAGCAAATTACAGAGTCGGCAAGTGGGGTTAGTCGCACCATGCTTTTGGTCTGAGAGAGCCTATAAGAACAAGGCCATTGCACAATGGATATGGTTCTGTAATCATGATGTCAAGCATACAAACGCTGTGTAGAAACAAGTGATAGCATCACCAATTGTTCCATCTTTGTGGCCAGTTGATATAGGAACAAATATATCGAAGGAAGAGTGTAGCAGCCTAAGACAGGCTGGTTTCAAGTTTGCCTGCTTTACAGCACCACCAAGGAACGAGAAGAGCAAACCTCCTATTTCTACAGAATGTGGTTCAAGCGGGAGAAGACGCAAGTGGAGACATGGAATTTCCAAAGATGCACAAAAGAGAATAGAGGCAGCTGGTTGCATGGTTGTGACATTCTTGGAGGAGGTAGTGCAACTTGAGAGACAACATTCAGTATTTCAAGTCTTGACAGAGAGTTGTTATGATGTGCATATCAAAGAAGATCCTAGGTGCACTTGTCCTGATTTTCAAAAAAGAGAATCTACCCAAAAGGCATTTCTTGCTTGCAAACATATGCATTATGTGTACATGCACATACTTGGCCTTCAACCCAAGGAGCACATGGTCATACATCAGCCTACACTAACCCCCACTGACCTTGCCTTTGTGTTAGGGCAAACACGTAAGATATGCCCTGTTATGTAGCAGGCCCAACGTAAGCATGGCTCATTCATTGTTCTGGAGGATTCATCATCATGCACTTCATTAGGGCGTGACATGTCCTTTTTGTTACATGAAGATCTTGGAACCTTTCTAGATATTGTACTCCTTTTGGGTAATGCAAAACTTTGGAATGTTATTATTTTTTGTGATTATTCAACACCATTGCTCCCTTTATTGTGAATGGGTTAGTAATGCATGATGTGCAATATATGTTTGACATGTCATTTGTAGAAAGCATCCAAGGTTGTTTCAAAATGCTCTAAAAATCAATTTCAATTGCAAAAAGCACGAAATCAAAAGCTCACAAAAATAACACACCCTCTCCCATAGTTGCAGTTCATGGTATGACTCCTAAAGAAAGTTTTCATAGTAAGAAACATATTGTATCATAATTGAAAGTGTTTGTATATATTTATATACCTGATGAATTAAGAAAAAAATTAGACTCGAAGGATAAAAAATGTATTTTCATTAAGTACTCTACTGACAAAAAAGAATATCATTGTTACAACCCCATTAGTCGTGAGTTAATTTATGTGATAATGAAAGTTATTTTTTATCTATTAGAGATGCATTAGATAATGTTGATGATCATGATAGTCATGTGCAAATAGAAATGCATGAATCATGGATTCTTAGTGGACTAGATATATCATCTAGCAGTAGATCTATAGTCAATCCTTGGTCTAGGAGACTGAGGAGAAGCCCCACATCTTCAAGCACATCTACTAGTGTTGTGGGTAATAAAAAAGGTAAGATAAAAGTGTCAGATGGTAATAATGCATCTACTCGTCATGCAGTTATTGATGGAGACTCTAGTAGCTTAGAGAGTCTCGATGATGAACTTGATATTCCTTCAATCATGACACTTGGTATATAGAGAGGTCATGGTAATGTAAAAGTCTCCATTGTGTAATCTGGTGGTACAAAGGTCTAGTAGTGTGAGATATCATATTAGAATATTTGGATTTCAGGGTTATGCAAATCACCATTATGCTTATATGGTAAAGGTAGTTGAGGGTGTTAAGCCCACTTCATTTGAGGAGGCTATTGGTTAAGCTCATTGGGATGCAACAAAAGATGAGGAGATAGCTGCATTAGAGGCTAAATAATACTTGGTATCTAGTACTATGTCCTAAGGGAAAGAAAGATATTGGTTGTAAGTGGGTCTATAAAAGAAAGCACAATGCATATGGTTCTATAAATAGATTTAAAGCCATGCTAGTTGCAAAAGACTATACACAAATATATGGCATAGATTATGAAGAGACATTCACTCTAGTTGCTAAGATGGCAACTGTCAGATGTGTTATTGCTTTGGCAATAGTTAAAGATTATATTTTATAACAAATGGATATGAAGACTATGTAATTGCATGGTGATTTGCGAAAAGAGGTGTGTATGGAGCAACTAGTAGGTTATGAGGATTTAGAGGATCCCATATATGTGTGCAAGTTAAAGAAGACACTCTATGGGCTAAAGCAAGCACCTAGACTGAAGATTAAAGAGTATTTTGTCAACATTGGATTTTATGTCTCTAATGCAAATCACTCACTTTATATAATAAAGGGTGATGCATGTTTAGTCATCATAGTCATCTATGTGGATGACTTGATTATTACATGTGATATTGGGGTAGTGGGATCGCTAATGCTAAGGGGATTTTTAAAAAACTTCTAAGATGAAGGATATGGACGAGCTGAGATACTTTCTTAGTATTGAGGTGGTCAAATGTACAAATAGTATAAGGGTGTCCCAAAGGTAGTATGTCTTGGATATATTATCCAAGTATGGTATGACAATATGTAAGCCTCTTTCAATGCTATTTGAGAAAAATGTAAAGTAAAGTACTGATGTTGGAAATGACATAGAAGACTCTACTATGCTCACAAGAATAGTAGGGATTTTTATTTGTATGAAAATCACAAGGTCAAACTTGAGCTATGCTATTGGACTCATGAGTCAGTTTATATAGGTACCTACGAAGAATCATTTGGATACACATAGATGCATATTGAGGTATGTGAAGTCCACCTTGCACTGTGGACTTTTCTATGAGGCAAGTAAGGATACACATGTGTTTGGTACATACATGTAAATTGGGCTAGTCACAAGTGAAATAGAACATCTACCTAAGGATTCATGTTCTTCCTTTGTAGTGTAGCAATTACTTGGAGTAGTAAAAAGCAACCAATGGTTGCTTTATATAGTATAGAAGTTGACAATAGAGGTGTTTCCATGTGAGGTGGTATGGCTTCAAAAATTATTGGGTGATTTAAATGTGCAAGGAGATGATCCAATTCTCATTAACTGTGACAACATGAGTAGTATATAGTTAGCTAGGAACCTAGTGTTCCATGCTAGATAAAATACATTGAGGGATATTACCATTTTGTGCAAGAGATGGCACTTGCAAGAGAGATGGACTTGGTATACATGATCAGATAGCTATTATTTTCACAAAGGCATTAAGTGTAGAGAAGCTTCAAAAATTTCAAAGCTTACATGGAGTTACAGAGATGCAATTGAGCTTGAGGGGGATTGTTGAGATGGCAAGCTCAACATGTGTATAATGTATTTCCTGGTTAGATAGATCTACAAATCTATACTTAGCATGTTGGTGTTTGTTATGATCCTTATATGGCCATTGACTTATCACTTACTATATTTGATTAGTTACACCTACATACATCTAGCATACTTATAGCACTAGTCTATTAATAGAGTTAGTTATAAATTTTTTGTCTTAGTAGGCCACTTTTTTTTATGTTGTATCTTATCTATACTTTGTGTACATTACATTGTGTGAGGAAAAGAAAAGAAAAACCTACTAGAAAATGTTTTGGCCTTCATTTCTCTTCTTGAGTCCTTGAGTGAGCTTCCTCTTATATGTATTATGTGCATTCAACACAATAGCTCAAGCAAGTTCCCCCACCACACAAGTCTTGATATTGTGTCTCCATTGTATTCTCTCAATATTCTATCAATCTCTAGTTATTGCATGATGAAGGCTAGCAATATAAATTGGGCAGATGGATTGGTTTTTTAAAATGGCATTACAAGTAGACTATTTATACTCAGACAAAATATGATTGCTATGGCCATATATTTAATATTTTTTAAGAGAGGAAACTAACTCATCTGAGGCATTTTGGTGCATTGTGCATATATTTTTTAAGGGAGGCAATGCCAAAAAATATAGAATACCTACTAAAGTCACTTAGCGCTATTGTGCCCTCCCCAAAAGAAACAAGTTATGCCACGTCCTAACTAAATCTAAAAGAATAGTAGCTAAATGGATCATACGCAGTTTTAAAAAAAAAAGATGATGACTCACATATAATTCTTAATCATAATCTCAACAATGTTGCACTAGAAGAGTGTTCAAATGGTCAAGGAGCATCCCCCTTCATGCCATAAATTTTAGCAATGTTAGTATTAAAGGGAAACATATGCCCCCTACTTAAAGGGTTGTGGTTTGTATGGGAATAATATGAGAAAGAAGGGATCATAACGGGGTCACTCATGAATATATGTATGTATCATTCGAGTTCAAAATAAAGGGTTTTAATATACTATTTTTAAACATTTTTACATATAGAAGGGTATCATATAAAAGGGTTACTTATATATTGAATAAAAAAGGTTTGAGTTTTATTCAAGAAAATCTCATAGATAAGGATATTTATAAATAGGCCTTGAATGCATATGATATAAAGGATATGCATATATAGTGAACCCTCTGAGAAATGGATTAAGTTGATGTGCATGTGCAGGAGCTGGACAAGTGAGCAAGTTAGTGAGAGTGACAAAGAGTACAATTCGATTTGGGTGTACCGACAATGTGTTGGTACACAAAGAATAAAATGTATTTATACTTGAGGCATGTAAGGGTGCATTCACATGTACAACTAAGTAATTTACATGTACTATACACGGAGGTAAATAAAGGGCCTTTATCCAAACAACCTCCCACTTAAAGGTCCGAAGTGAATCTCTAACCAACTCCCACTAGTCGTATGCAATGCTCATGTTGACTTTTAGTGAGAACATCTGTAGGGTTGTCCTATGTTTTGATCTTGGTCAATGTGATTAGACCATATTCCAAATTTTTTTGATAAAGTGATATCACACATCTATATGCTTTGTGCATGAATGATACATGGCATTCTTAGCTAGATACATAGCACTCTAGCTATCACATCCCAACACTACAGTACCAATAGACATGCTAAGATCCTCTACAAGTCTGCTCAACCATATAGCTTCCTTAGAAACTTCAGTATAGCTGATATGTATTTAGCTTCAATAGTACTCAGTACTACAATGTTCTGCAATGTGGAGCACCAAGAAATGGCCCCACCAAGAATTGTAAGGCATACGTGCTAGTGGATCTACGATGCGCAACATCACGACAATGAGTGTCCAAGTCACCTGCCATGTCTACATCACAATAACCTTGCAAACTAAGTGCACCTTGCCCATAGAAAATACACTCTTTGTGTACCCTTTAAGTATCAAAGAATACACTTGTTGACAGTCTTCTAATGTGTTTTGCCAAGATTTGACATAAACATGCTAACAACTCCTAGTGCATGAGCAATGTTTGGATGAGTAGCAACCATAGCATACATAAGAGAGCCACAAGCTGATACATAAGGAACTCCCTTCATAGCATTGGCTTCCATGTTATCTTTTGGGATATTGGCTTTACTAAGCTTAAGATATGGAGGTAAGGGTACCCCAAAAGGTTTAACTTTAGCCATGTTAGATCTCTCCAATACCTTTTCAATGTACTTTTCTTGAGATAAGAACAACAATTTTTGCGTACTATCCCTGAAAATCCTCATGCCTAATATATGCTCTGCATTCCCCAAATCTTTCATGGAGAAAGTTAATTTCAACTGATCTTTGAGAGCATCCAAGGTAGTCTTTCATTTCCCAGCTAGGAATATATCATCCACATACAAAACAAGTATGATGGGGCTACCATCTGTATCCTTTTTCATATACAAAAAATTATTTGCATGGCTGCGTGTAAACCCATGAGAGAGCATAAAAGTGTCAAAATTTTTGTACCATTGTTGTGGTGCTTGCGTCAGCCCATACGAGCTGTGTTTTAGTTTACACACCAACTGCCCTTTTCCAAGAACTACAAACTCGAGTAAGTTACTCATGAATATATGTGTGCATCATGTGGGTTCAAAATAAGGCATTTTTAAAATACCATTTTTATACATTTTTTACACATAGAAGGGTGTAATATAAGGGGGTTATTTACAGATTGAATATAAAAGGGTTATGTTTTATTCATGATAAATTCATAGATAAGTTATTGGCTGCTGTAAGCCATTTGTAGCATGTTGTTCATGTTGTATAGTGCCTTCATTTTCATTACCAGCACTTGCATTTTTATCATCAATAAATATATCTTGATGTCCATGACCTCCTTGCACCGGTTGATTATATGTTTCAACCTATGGTACAACACCATGAGGCTCATCATTGGACGTAATAGGTGGCTGCAAATTCTGAAATTTGACCTTTTTCATATCTTCATTGGAGGCTAAAGTACCTTTCAAAAATTTTACCTCATTAAACACAACATTACGGCTGTGAATAATTTTCTTAGACTAAGGTAACCACACTTTGTAGCCAAATTCACCCTCATCACCATAGCCCATGAAAATGCCTTTGGTGGATTTCAAGTCAAGTTTTCTTCTCAACTCATCTCTAACATGCACGAAGGCATCACAACTGAATATTCATAAATGGTTATATGAGGCTGATTTTCTAGACCAAAACTCCTCAGGGATGCCATTATTTAAGGACCTGTTTGGAGAGCGGTTGCAAATGTGAACCACAGTTTTAACCGTCTCTCCCCAAAATTCATGAGGGAGGTTAGTAGTGAATAGCATGCATCACACTCTTTCACATAAAGTCCTATTATATATTTCAACCACCCCATTTGAAGAAGATCTATAAGCTCCCTCTTAATTCCATGCAAGTCACAAAAAGACTTAAACTCACCCCCATTATTAGTTCTTAAGCATTTTAGCTTTCTATCTATCTGAGTGGTCACAAATGCATGAAAATTTTTAAAAACAGCAAACACTTCACTTTTATTTTTCAACAGATAAACCCAAATATTCCTGGAATAATCATCGATAAAAGAAGCAAAATATGTAGCACCACCCAATGATTTCACGGGCATACTACATACATCAGAATGCACTAAGTCCAAGACATTGGAATTACGAGAGACACCAGAGTAGAAAGAATTTTTCATTTGCTTTCCAAACTGATACTCATTACAAAAGTCAAGTTTAGAGCATTTTCCATCAACCCTCTTCAAAGAGATAAGGACATCAAGTCCTTTCTAGCTCATATGGTCGAATCTCTCATGCCATAACTCTAAATGACAACCAACTTCAGCAACTGCAAGTAACTTGCCATTCAAAGTTTTATAGTGCAAACAATACAAAGTGCGCTTCTTGGTTCCTTTTGCAATTAGCATGGAACCCTTTTTTAACTTCCACAAACCACCACCAAACAATGTAGTGTATCCATGCAAGTCAAGCTGACCAACAAATAGTAAACTCTTTTTAATGCCATGCACATATCTGACATCTTTCAACACTAGCTCTTGCCCATTGTCTAAAGACAAGTGTACATTTCCAATCCCATCAATGCTACAAACATGGTTATTTAAAAGATATACTTATCCATAATTACCTACATTGAACATAGCAAAACACTACAAGCAAGGAGTTACATGGAAAGAGACACCAGAGTCTACAATCCAAGTCTAAGTGACACCATCATCAACTAACAAAAGTTCATCAATCACATCAGCCTTGGTAATCTACATATCCTGCATGTGACATACAAGGTCATCATAATCAACTACACATAATACATAAGCCTTCGCATCTGAGAGCTCCTCTATGACTACATTGGAGGCCACATTAGCCTTTTCCTTGCCTTTGGCTACCGCATATGCATTTGTCTTATCCTCTTTCTTCTTTTTATCTCCTTCATTGTTCTTTCTCTCTTGTTCCTTCTTGTAATACCTGCAATCAGGCATCTTGTGGCCCTTCCAACCACACTAATAGCAAGTAATGTCACTCTTTTTGTTTCCTTAGCTCTTGCTTCTATTTCTCTGTCTAGCATTTGCATTTTTCTTTTCAGCCCTACCTCTCACATTATAAGCTAAGTTATTGCCTTCTCCACTAGACTTACATCTAATTTTTTCATTCAAGATTGAAGCCCTCACACCATCATATGAGAGATTGGGGTTATTGTTGAGAGAGAAACCACCAAGGTCTCCCAAAAATCAAGCAGTATCGTGATAAAAAATATCACCCTTAACTTATCAATCAAAGTCCAAATTTGCATCCTTGAGCTGATTTAAATTACCAGTAAATGCACTCAAGTGCTTAGTTGCAGGCTTGGATTCATCCAATCGCATATTCACCAACTTACGCATTAAATGCACATGACTAACAGGTGTGGTGATCTCATAGGTAGTTTTGAGCTTCTCCCATATTGCATAACTAGTATCTAGACCCTTATGTCAAAATGTTATCAGTGGACACCCATCCTTATGTAAGCCACAACCTTTTTGTTTACTCTTGCCCAATCTGCATCAGACAATTGTGTAGGTTTATCTTCCTATAAAACATCCCCATAATCCTTCAAGAACAATATGCCCTACATACAATCTTTCCAAAGGTAAAATACCTGACCATCAAACTATTTGATTTCCATCAAACTCTTGATGTCAGAACTAGAAGAAGTTGCAGCCATTTTATCATGAACACAAGAGTAAATGCATTGGACTACAGAAGCACAAGCTAAACCAGCAAATACATTGTTGTTCTTTTTCAAACAGTTAAAAATCTATGTTTTTGTACATAAATCAGTCACGCCACGTGCAAATACTATAGAAATTTACCAAATTCTGTAGAAAATGTCACAATTCTAGGTCCAATAGTGCATAAATATTAGTCAATCTGACCTAACTGAGCAAAAATTCAGCAAAACATGAAAATCCCCAATTTTTGCGGGTCCAATGTTAAGAAATTTTACTTGAATGAGAAATATTCTAACAAATTTGACAAAATCCCCATTTTGATTTAAGTCAACATGCACAATGTCTGCAATTTTTTACATGAATGTCGCTGTCAAACACAAACGGGATCAAATTTTGGAAAATCCCTATATTTCTAGGCTAGATTCGCACAGATGTGTAATCTCTCCTACCACACTATCAGAGTGTTTGGGGTCAAAAGTCTACCGTAGGAGTAAGAGACAGTAGGGTGAAGGGAGATTCAGGGAGAGGAGTAGACGGAAGAGAAGGGGTTGAAAGAAATAGAAGATGTAGACGAATACTCGCAAAAAGAAATAGAAGATATAGAAGAATACTCACAGAGGTGAAGCCTGTCAATTTATTTTTGTATAATAAGAATATAAATCTCTTGTATACAAAAACATGCATAAAATAATACCTCCCTCTATGATGCTCAAACCATAAATTTGATGCCTCCATTGGCTCTGAAAGGGGGGTAAAATAGCAGGATACCTGTGCAGAATTCTACTAGATCACTCCTTCATCTCCACTTTGGATTGTTGTTCATTGCTTGAAAACAGTGATCGTGCGTCGTGCGATTTCGTCAATCCCTCTTTTTACATAAAATCCTCTCAAAATGGCTGAAAGCTACCTACTTTCTTTTGCATGCCATCATATTCTAGAATTTTTCTATAGTTCTTGGAATTTTTATAAGAGATAATATCTAAAATATCAAAAATTGGCTAAACTTGTCCAAAAATCTAATATTTTTGAACCATGAATACTAACACTAATGTCTAAAATGGCATTGGCTCTCTAGATCAATAAGAAAACCGTACTCTAGAGTTTTTCACATGGTGTGTGCATAGCGGCACAACATCCACCCCCTCCTAACCTGCACATCCTTTGGCATGTGCTAAAGACTTATGGACCTGCGGTGTCAAAAGAAGTATCTTCTGCCATGTCAATGTCTTCACCTTCTACCTCTTCTTCTTCCATATTCTCATATTCATGCTCAATATCCAACTCCTTCAACTCATATGTTGAAGACTCCCTACGTTTAAAGAGCTTGATACATTTTCCAGCCCACTCGAATCCTTAGAGCAGTCCCATTCATATCATTTAATGCATAGATAGCATTATCAAAAGTAAACCTTACCACATATGGACCAAACCACCGCTTTGCTATCTTTCAGCTAGCACTATGCTGATTTTCCAAGCTACTGTCATAAACCATCACCCATTCCCCTTCTTTATATAGCTCGTGGTCGAAGTCTCTATCGCTTGTCAAACCTCTTCTTGTTCTTGATCCTTGCAGTCTTCAACTTTTTCATGGCTATCTCAATGTCTTTAGGCCTTCTTTCTAACTTTCTAATGCATAGAACTAGCAACTCTCTCTATTCAAACCCTCTTTCTATGGTAGAACACTCCAAGTAGCAATAGTCTCCTCAATAGCCATGATTGGTTGTTGTTCATACATTAATTGAGTAGGCATATACCCTATAACTGCACTATGAGTGCTCCTATCAGCGCACAAAGCAAAGGGTAACATTCTTGGTCACTCTCTCATCCTACCCTTGCATGACGTTGCTAATGCCTTACTGATAGGCTGATGACCTCTTTCAATTTTTCCCTTTGCTTTAGGACTATCACCTATTCTTTACTTCCTTCTCTCTCTGATCCCTAATGGATATGATATTTTGACTAGAACCCCTCCGACAATGGTGCATCTTGAGACCAATTTGTGGGGTGTACGAGAGCCATATGACCACATTGATTGGTTGGAGGTGCTCTCTACCTGTGTGTAACAAGGTGTTAATCACATGTATGTATGGTATACTCGCTCTATTGGAGTTTGGATGGGAAGAATAATTGGACTACAAATTGATACAAACACATGATTTATTTAGATTAGTATATAGCCTCCAGACACTTGCATGCGAGGCCATGAGGGTAGTTTGATGAGCATAGGAGACTGGTTAGAGCCCTAGAGCTAATGTTGGGCCCATTTTTAGTCCCAATAGGGGACACTTTTGCCAAGAGATGCTAATAGGTGGCAATTTCTGAATCTTGGTTAATATAGGAAACTAGTTGCTCAGTGTATGCCAAAGAGCATTGAAATAGACCTATTATTTCCTAATAGACACTATCAAGCCGAGATTCAACATCAACAAAGAGACAAATGGGCTAGATAGAGAGTAGAGAACATTAGGAGGCATTCTTCTAAGTGCAGCAGTCCAATATCACTAAGACTGAAAGGTCTTATTGACCCAATTAATATCTCAATTAGTTTATCAGGGGGAGGAAGAAGCTTTAGCATTCCCCTTTTCCTGAAAAGTCAATCTACTTTGAATGGGATTGACAGATGATTTTTAATGCCAAGAAGTACTTAAAAATAAGCAAAAATTACGAATTTCAAGGGAAAAATAGACTTCGTCAAAGGCGGTGGTGGCAAAAATGCTTAAAAGGCCGACTGAACGACAGTTGGTGAATTTTCACAATTTTTTGGTGTGCGAGACAAGACCTTGGAAGATTCTCGATAGTGGAAGACTTCAAGATAGACGCCTAGGATTTTTCAGACCACGATTCGGGTACCGGATGAGGAAATGGAAGTGCTCGGAAGGCCAAAGGCCAAAATGCCAAGTGAGAATGGACTTTAGGAGAGCCCAAAGGGTGTGACCCTTTTGGGATCCCTTTGGGGAGCCCAAAATCAAAAAAACGTTGGGGGGGGGGGGGGGGGGGGGGGGGGGTTGCATTTTTTTTGTGCCTGGTGCAGAGAAGGTGCCATTTTTCTATTTGTGGAGGAGGGGGGCTAGGGCACCTACAAGCAACCACCCAACTAATCTCATGGCTGTTCTACCCTTTATCTTCACTCTTCATCGCTCCAGACCGTGTGTCAATTGGCTGCCTGGTTGTGGAGATAAAAAGCCAATATTTCTCTCTCCTCCCTCTCTCTCCCGCATAGAGGCAATTCATGTGCAAGAAATCAAGAAGAAGAGGGGTTGAAGAATGCTTGTGTCGGATTGCTTCAAGATGAAGAGGAGGCTAAGGAAAGAGATTCAGCACTGAAGAATGGTTTCTTGTCGATCTATGGGTTGCCCAGAATAATTATTAAAAAAACCCGCAACACGCAAGACACACGGTATGCTCCAATTTTACAAAGAAAATTGATTGTTTTTGTTGTTTCATGGTCTAAATGTTATTCATATGCAAAGAATTTTTGTTTGAAACTTGTTTGCATCATTTTTTAGGGTTGTAACTACAAAAATGTAGAACTTGTAATGATTTAGGCCATTATTAATTCTTTAAAACCCGCAATATCATTTTTAATGGAAATGAGTGATTTTTTTCGATTTTGAGTTGGGAAAAAGAAGTGAAAATGGGATAAAATTAGAGAAAATGTTAAGTTTAAGTCAAAATAATAAGCCAATACAAATAAATCAAAAAGACCTATTTGCCATGAATAATAAATAGTAAAAAATAGTAAAAAATAGAGAAAATTGGGGTTTTTGCGCTTTAAAAAATGAAAAAATAAGATTTATGTGCGTGAATGTTTGGCGAGGTTAAAGCATGAGGTCAAGCCTCAGTTTGGCCTTGTCATCTTTGTTATAGTACATGTTTATTGTTTTTAATATACAAAAATTATACAAAATAACCATTTATACCTATGCAACACAGCAACACCTAAACGGTAAGGGAGGAGGAAGTTTGTGTGATGATCTAATTACTGAAAAGATACAAATTCTGATTTCCCTCTTTGTGCATAGCATTTAGGGATCGCTCCATAATTAAAAATAGGTGACTAGTAGCACGGAAGTTCGGGTGCTAGTCCTTAAAGCAGCGTAACACATAATGCTTAGTTAAAATTCATGAAAATGCTATTTTCCGCACCTCACATGGCTGATTTTTTAATCATAAAATGGTTGTGCACAATCTTCATACACCTTGCATCAAGCATGCCATGTGGTATGTCCTGGAATGCATTGCAATTGATTGATAAACTTTGACCAACGCTGAGAAGATAGGAAACCTAAGCTGTGGGTTAGACGAGCGCTTCCATTGGGGAAAGTTTTGTGAGGCAAATCAAAATCTCCTAGAATGCTGAATTATAAAAGAGTGGATTTTGTGCGAATGCCATATGTATTAGCGACGCATTGAGGGGCCAATCCCCGAGGTGTAGGAGAGTCGTAGTGGAGCCACGGCTGATGAACGTTGAATTATGAAAGAGTGGAGTTTGTGTGAATGTCATATATATTAGCGACACATCGAGTGGACAATCCCCGAGGTGTAGGAGAGTCACAGTGGAGCCACAGCAATCAGCCGAGAGGTGCTTCCCTATGTGTGTATTACGAGGCATTATGCCTATATGTCATGGGATCTCCCTCTGAGGAGAAGGAAAGGTGAAGGTTGGACTACACGTTGGATACAAATGTAAAATCGTCATAAGCATTTAGTGAAAGTGAGTTTTAGATGCTCCTGGCCCGCAAGGCTGTGTGGTGGGATTGTCTATCATATGCATGAGGTCTAGCTAGTTCCATAGCTAGTGTCGGCCCATTTTAGGTCCCATCAGTGCTGTGTTTGCCGAGATCCACCAACAAGTGGTGGTTCTCAAATCTAGGGTTTTTAGGGACCGAATAGTTGGTTTATGTCCTCTGATAAGGACCGTCAAGTCGAAATACAAAAAGCAGAACGTGCTAAGAGGGCTAGACGGCGGTTGGAGATTGTAAGATGTTATTCTCCTCGAAGGAGTAGCCCGTTATGCATAAGTGGCAGTGGTTCTAGTAACCTAGGTGTTACGAGTAGCTCTTCTAGTGCAAGTGGAAGTCTTGGTACTTTCCTATTTCCAATTAATCAACCCACAACAAGTGGGAACACCATATTGCGAAATATGGAAATTTTCCATAAGTTTGGGACACGTGGTTAAATCTTTGGATTTGTCATAACTTGAACACTATAACTCCAAATTGAGCGCTCTATAGCTCAATAGATTTCATTTTTCAAACGCTTTCCAATGATAGGTCATATCATATGGTTTTGAGAAACTTATGGCCATGCTATCTGCGTGCCACAGTTTTAGTATTAAAAAAATGGGAATTGGGAGATTCCCAAACTCACTAATATTGTGTTTGGGGGTGTAGTGTTGCCTACACAAACTCCTGTTTTCAATCCGGTTGTAGCCATGGCACAACCTATCGCATTTTCTAGCAGGTACACCGGATTTACCGGCATTAGGAGCACCATTGCCCATTTTCCATGGGTTAGTAGAAGATGATGGAGAACTCCACATTAAGGAGTTTCAAACGCTCATATTCAACTATTGAATCCAAGACGAAGGACACCTAATGATGTTCTTCAACATGATGTGAAAAGGAAGAGCGGCAGTGTGGTATCACGGTCTAGAAGCCAAAAACATAACTAGCAGTGCCCAATTCTTTACAGCTTTCTGTAGGGAGTTTGCCCCTGAGAAGGGTGGAAAATATTGATTACGTGTTCTGAATGTAACACGCCAAGAGCCAAATGAAAATGTCCAAACATATGCCAAGAAACTAAAGCAAGTTCTTCACAGACATAACGCTTATATTCCCATTCCAGCGGCTGCACAGTTGCAATATTTTCTACATGGATTGGATTTTAATATCCAGGTGCAGCTCAGTAGTGTTGCTTTGGCCGATATCGACACTGCCATTACCCAAGCAGAAGGAGTAGAGTCGTGCTTGTAAGCGGCTTATGTAGTAAGGATAAATTGGAATGGTAATAATTTGGCCTTGACCAATGGGAGTCAAGGGAACCCCATGTTAAATACGAGTGGTAGAGGGAGTATTATGTCGAATTTGCCTATGTTACTAGCTTCTCCTAGCATGACTATGCCTATGGCTAGTCAGGCGGCCTCGCTAAATAGTGGTGGAAACCAAACAATGAATCCTAATGTTGTCCGAGTTGGTCAGTGTGGCCAATTCCTAATCAAGTGGTTAGGCCCATGGGATGACAAACTGACAATTGCGGCTATGAGTCGAGTGCTTCTAATGTCCTTGGTGAGGTTAAGGAAATGATGAAGCACTACAGCGATATGATCTCTGAACAGTATCGACAAATAGCTGTGGATGTCAATTTTCTTAAGAAGCAATAGAATTTGATAGGGAGCCGAAGCCCTGAAGAGGGTGGCCCCTCAAGATTCAGCTGTAACTGGTGTGGGGGCCAACATTTCCCTAGAAATTTCTCGAATGTCAAATGTGATATTTGTGGGAAGTCTGGCCACTTAGCTGCTACCTGTTGGAGTAAGATCAGTTCTCTCCAACAAGGGAGTAAACAACCACGTCCAGTTAACCATCGCGCACAAGGGAATAATCTCCAGCAAGACGATGGACCAAGGCAAATACTGCAAAGAGGAAAGGCTGTTGTAGAGGAGTTACCTCATGGCAATGGAGTCAGCCTTATTGAGGCTGTACGTGTCAATGATACTGAAACTTCTAATCTACGAGCCGTAACAAGAGGTTGAAATATGAAAGAGGGTGACAAAGGAATTGTAAAACCTGTCGAGGGAAGCCCTAAGCAAGATGCTAGGGAAAAGTGAATCCTGAATCTTGATAAGGAAGGTGGACCTATTGGTAGTAAAGTCGATCCCGAGGGGGATAAAGGATTGCCAAGAAAGAAGGTAAAGGCTAAGAAAGAGGCACCAAAGCTGATGGAAAGACCAAAGGAGAGAATGGTTTGGCGCGAGAGGAGAACTTTGGCTAATTATGCCAGGAGGCATATTACACGGTGGATCCCGTGAGGTTTTACGGTGGATTCCGTAAGATTTTATTACCGGGGCTCATACACAAAGTAGATTCTTTGTGCGAGAAATCAATGGGGACGCCTATCCTTTTCGGGCATTTTGTTATTTTATTGTGTACATGGGTGATTCCATAGCGGGTGATTCCGCAAAATACATATTTAAATTAATAAATGCTTATGAGTTTAGAGTGCACACTCGTGATAAATTAAGGTTAGGATTGATTTCTAACCAATTTATTTATATAACTGAAGACGGCTAGGTATTCACTTTTGTCAGTTTAATTGTATTATTTTACTAACAATTGTGAATGCTTCAGTTGATGTGTAGAGATAGCAGCGGTGGCAATGGAAAGCATTGGAGGATAGCATGTATTCAAATTTATCGTCAATATTTTGATGGGCACGTGTCTTAGGCATGGTGCCTATATTTTGTCGCGCTTATTTATCAAGGCGCTTGATATTTATTTATTATTTTTGTATGCGCATGGGTGCACGATTTAGATATTTGTATTGGACATTGTATTTGGGTACGCGTGACTTCTTGGGTGCCCATTAGCTTTAATTCTATTTGGCACAAAAGAAAACTCAAAAGCTAAAGCATGCTATTTTGTAATTTGGGCTATTATTTGAGCTTGAAGATGATTAATATATGAAATACATGCTTTGTGGAGCACTCGCACAAGGCGTGGGGGGAGATTGCACCCAGTTGGTCTCTTGTTCATGTCGTGCAAGCTTTCTACATTGATTTGTGTGCAAAAAGTAGAGTTTTTTTGTTCTTGGGGACCTTCTGACGCTCACTACGCAGGCTTACGGCATCCGATCTGTGCACCAGTGGTATCAGAGCGAAGCTGAGATCGAGAGCTTCCAATCGCTTACCATCTTGTGCGAAGGCGGAGCTCTTGGAATGATCAAGCTCTACAGTCATTTTTATCACAAACGGTCGATATCAGTGTGTTCCTGGCAGTCAAGAACCCCCTTCTACACTCTCTGATTTGCGCAGGACTAGCCTGTGGAGGCAGAGGACCACATAGACATCTCCTTCTTCAAGTCGTTTTTCAACCAGACAAACAGTAAGCTCCATATCTCAAAAGATTTAAAGCTTTGAATTAAAGCTTAGTAAGCTTTATAATAAGCTTATAAAAGCTTCAAATAACGAATTCGACGACTAGCAGCAGCAAGACTGTGTTCAGAACGGCGTCAAATCCGTCGCAGATATACTGACGTCCTCAAAAATTTTGATTAGTTTCAATTACTAAAGCTCCCTAATATTCCAAGTCTACTAAGCAATCTCCAAGTCCTGCAAGTCACAGAAGTCATAAAATACTTACTTCAACCACTCCCATAAAGGTTGTTCATACGCAAAAGCACAAAATCATGGTATTGCTCTCTAGTAGACTCTATTCATACTTGCAGACTTGCTAAACCAGTTTCAGCAAAGGCAGAAGGTCATACGCAGTTTCTACAAAGACAACGAATACCGCATACGCAAAGGAGAAAGACCATAAAAGCCAAACAAAATTTATAAGTCTTGTATATCCGCCTTTGAGCTACGATTATCCCGCTAATCAAATTTCGAGAGTGTGAGGTCTTTTGGATTTTACAGGATTACGGAACAACACATGGACGATCTTATGTTTACCTGAACCAACGATGGAACAAAAATTGGATTTGATTATGATGTAGCTCGAAGAAGAACGAAGAGCCCGACAAGCTTTGCAAGTTCAATTGGCCAATTTGCAATGATCTACCACCGACCAAGATGGACCGCAACCCGAAGATCTTATATGATGTACCATTGATGCGACGCTTGAAGCCCAATCCATCCACAAAGAAACAAAGATAAGTAAAAGAAACTTCAAATTTCGTACTTTCAATGGATCACAAGATGGAAAGACTGTACTTGCATTTATCAGTCAATTTAATGATTACTTCCATGAAGAAACATATGCTGAGAAAGACAAAATTAAATGTGTCACTAATCATTTAGTCGATCAAGCATCTTTATGGTGGACTGTGGTCCGCAAGAGCATTGATTGTCCCACTACTTGGGAGAGTTTCCAAAAGAAGTATTTGCAGAATTTCCTTCTTCCTCAGTTCCATGAAAAAGCCATAAAGCAATGGGATCTTCTACAGCAAAGAGATCTCAAACCTATTTCCCAATACACTGAACGTTTTTGGAATGCCCTACTGCAACTACGCATACTCGAAGATGTACCTGAAGCGACTCACAAATGCAAGTTTATGTCTGGCCTACTTGGACATTACTATGCTGAAGTCAATATGTTAAAGCCAACAACTCATGAAGATGCAATTTCCTTGGCTCATGACACTGAAGACAAGATTCGCGGAAGAGACAAGCGACCACAACAATTTCAAACTAATGGTAACTATGGTTCCAAAAACTTCAATTCAAATTTTTGAAGATTCAATCAAAGTCCTTCAATCTAAATATCTATCCACCAACAACACAAAACACATTAGTCCTCCTAATGTCTACCTTGCCCAATGCGAACAACACTACACATTCACATGTGCAACAAGTCACAATTATGTGGTAGATTGATAGACAATAAAAATCCACATAAGATATAAAAATCAAGTCACTTTAAATAAATAATAAAATAAATGCAAGGTGGAGGTAATAAAATCCTTAAATGGATATCAAAAATTGGATTTTAAAAGGAAGTAAGAAGCCTTATAAGGCTTAGCTAAGCCTTAGGGGACTCACATGCCTTTAAATGCTATACACAACTAGGAGAAGGGAAAAAATTAATAATAATAATAATTTCCCTCCCCCTTTTATGAATAAATTATAATCCCCCCCCCTTATCATGAATCCATTGATTGAGCTTTAGGAAAGGGTTATAATAGATGGTGAATCCTCATAAAAGCTTAAGGGGGTATTAATAGATACCACCCCCTTTCCAAATAATAGCGACAAAAAAAATGAAGCTTCTCAGCCTATGACACCAATAGGGTAGGCCACATATGGTCTAAAAGCATTGAGGCTTAAAATTGAGTAGGTCCCTCCACCTTCTCTATAGTTCGTGAATGCCTCCCCTCCCCCCCCCCCCCCCCCCCTTCCATGATACCTAAGATAATGATGGGGAGGTTCAATTAATAATAATCTTCCCTCCTCAAGTCAAAATGGTCAATGTTGTTTGTCACAGTACAAAATGTAGGCCAACACACAAAAGGACTCACTATCAAGGACAATAGTACAATAGCAATTAGTAATTGGAAGTCAATGAGTAGGGATGAATACGAAAACAATAGCAACCCAAATTTTGAAGGTCTTTCTCCACTCTTTGATGGAGGATGTAGCCGAGCTACTATAAAAAAGCAAAAATATAATATTGAGGAACTCCTGTTGAAGTAGAGTAGGTTCCCCTTCCTTTTGATATGGAGAGAAAGAAAACTTTGTGATTGATGAAAAAGAGGATAGTAGTAATTTGGGACAATTTCTTGCTTTGGATAAGGATATGCATGTCCAAACAAAGAAGCTAGAGAAGCTTGAATTCTTGAACCAGAGGACAAAGAGATTATTAAGTAGACAAAAAGGCAATTCCTTGATGATGGCGATGATGATGAGGGATATCCTTATGCATATGGAGAAACCATGATTAACAACACAACTTGTCCTCCAATCACAACCTTGGCTTCTCATAGCAGTGTTCAGAAATTGAACCTGCAATTTATAAACTAAGCATAAATTGAAATTGAGCACAAAGGAAATAGAGAGACAAATGCAGTAGGACAAAAATTGGGTGCAAATTTCTCCCTGCATTAGGAGGAAACTCCCTAATGTATGTATTGACTAATTGTTATTGATCTTGTGCCCAAAATAGAATATTGCATTCATGCTTTATTTTCTTTTTGTGACTTGTTCCTCTTTCCCTAATATCTAAACAAGATCTAAAATCCTCTAGAATATCTTTGGGCTCAATAATAATAATAACGCCCAACCTTAGAAGCATATAATAAAAATATCTAACACTCCAAGCATGCATAATAATACATTATTATAAAAATACCAAGAACAGTTATCCATGCTCCATCCATTGCTTCATAATTTTCATGATTTCTCGAAATTTTTTATCAAAATATTTGTTTACCAACAACACAAAAGCCATAAATCCTCTTGATGTCCAACCAATGCTACACTTTTACACGTGTAATAAGTCACGATTACGTGAGAAATCAATAGAAAATAAAAATCCACAATTATATAAAATGCACATCACTTTAAAATAATAATTATATAAATTAATAATAATAACATATGTTAACATCCATGACAAACATCCTACATGCAAAGTGATATCTAAATGAAAGTATTGCTCCATCTATATACACAAAAATTGAATTTTTGTACATGTCATACAAGGCAAACCAAAATGAAATTTCCCATTAGAAGTAGGTAAGCAAAAAAGTTTTCGTACAAGTAGAGCCATAGGGAGTGTGATATAGGCATGTATTATGATTAGTTTTCCAAAATTACATGCCCAAAATGAATTTTCTATATACCAAAAAGGTATTAGATAGACAAAGGGAATCTTGAAAATTTTGTGGATACAAAATGCGAGTAGCTAAGATGACAATAATTATTTGTTGTACTTAGAGTGATAGTGACCATGGGTTGCAACCTAAGTTATTTGTTGTACTTAGATTGATAGTGACCATAGGTTGCAACCTAAGTTATAAATGAATAATATATATGAAAAGAGAGGTACTAAAGAGCTTGATAGTGTGCCCTTTTGATTAGTGGGGCCAAAGGTATAAATTTGTGTACTCTCACTATCTTTGTGAATAAACCATGTAGATATATGCTTGATATATATCTTTTCCCTCATTAAAATTGAGTTTGGAAGTCCTTACATCTATATGATGGGAATCTTGATATGACCACCTGACATGTATCTCCTCTTTTTGGCTTCCTTAAGAAGATAAAATGAATTCCATATGTGTATCTATCTTAATAACCTATTTTTCAATGCATAGCACATTATAGTTAAGAAGGATATTTCACCCTTGCACTCATTGCCTCTATCACATCTTTGGTCAAAACAATTTCTTTATCTCTCCAATGTAGTGGCCTCACATCTACATCACTATAACCAAGTTGTCCGCATCAACTAGTCATGCTCTCATGGTAGTTAGTTTTTATACTTGGATCCCCCTCGCTTAATCTCCTATATTTCTACCAATGTCCAATTTGTATCTTGCCATTGTCCAATCTTAAGGGGACTTCCCATGAGATTCTTCAAGTGTAACGTGCCCTATTGCTCGTCTATTGGCTGTCCAAGCATGTTTTGACAGTCCATCAAGAAACGAGTCTAAGCGTTGTCGCCCGACACTCCCAATGGAATGTCACGGGGTTTGTCACCTAAGGTTTCCTGAGTCCTCCTTGCAATGGAATGGTGGCAGCCGAACCCACTAGGATCCTCAGAGGCAATAGACTCGGAGGCAAGGAATTTATAGCCAGAGCCTCTGAGTCTATTGGTTTGCCATCTCAACATGCTAGGGGCGCTTTGGCTATAAATTCCTTGCCTCCGAGTCCAAGCACGGGCATTAATGGCTAAAAAAAATATGCCAAAACATTTTTGGTCTGAAGCTGTCCATACCGCTATCTATATTATGAACAGAAGCCCCACAGTTGTAGTGCATGGGATGACTCCTGAAGAATTCTTTACTTGCAAGAAGCCTGATGTATCACACTTGAAGGTATTTGGCTGCGTTGCATATGTTCATGTGCCAGATGAGCTATAGAAGAAGCTTGATCCAAAGGCTAAAATTTGTATTTTTATTGGATACTCTTTAGAGCAGAAAGGGTATCATTGTTATAACCCAGTCACAGGTGAGTGCACAGTGAGCAAGGACGTTATTTTTTATGAGATGAGTAGTTGGTATGCACCTACTCTGCTGATGTATTAGATGATGATAATGATCATGATAGCTATGTGTAGAAAGAATAGCAAGAATCATGGAGTCTTAGTGGACCAGAAACATCATCTGGTACTACACCCACAGTGAATCCTTGGTCTGGGAGACTAAGGAGTAGCCCCACATCTTCAGGTGTATCTATAAGTGTTGCAGGCAAAGACAAAGGAAAGAAGAAAGTGTTGGATGGTAATGATGCATCTAGTAGTAATTTGGGATTTGATGGAGATTCTAGTAGTTCAGAGAGTTTGGATGATGAGCTTGGTATTCCTTCAGTCAGAACACCAGGTGTATAGAGAGCTCATAGTAATGTAAAGGCTCCATTGAGTGATCCAGTGGTATGCAGGTCTAGCAGGGTCAAATACCCTGTTAAAAGATTTGGCTTTGAAGATTATGCAGCTTACCATTATGCTTATATGGTGAAACTAGTTGAGGATATTGATCCCACTTGTTTTGAGGATGCTATTGGTCATGCTCATCGGGATGCATCAATGGATGAGGAGATGGCTGTATTAGAAGCCAATAAGACTTGGGATTTGGTGCCCTTGCCTAAGGGTAAGAAAGCTATTGGTTGTAAGTGGGTTTACAAAGTCAAGTATAATGCAGATGGTTCAGTTAGCAAGTATAAGGCTAGACTGGTTGCAAAAGGCTATGCTCAAACATATGGCATAGATTATGAAGAGACATTCAGTCCAGTTGCTAGGATGGAAATTGTTAGATGTAATCACCTTGGCGGTAGCCAAAGGTTAGAGTTTACAGTAAATGGATGTTAAGAATGCCTTCTTGCATGGTGAATTGCAAGAAGAAGTGTATATGAGCAGCCAATAGCTTATGAGGATTTAGAGCATCCCACATATGTGTGCAAGTTAAAGAAGGCGCTCTATGGGCTGAAGCAAGCACCTAGAGCATGGTTTGACAAGATTGGAGAGTATCTTGTAAATATTGGATTTTGTATTTTCGATGCTAATCACTCACTTTATGTGAGAAGGGGAGATACAGGATTGGTCATCATAGTCATTTATGTGGATGATTTGATTATTACAGGTGACAGTGACAACAGAATTGTTGAATTTAAGAACTTCTTGAAGAAGAAGTTTGAGATGAAGGATTTGGTGAGTTGAGATACTTTCTTGGTATTGAGGTGATCAGATGTGATGATGGTATATGGCTATCCCAAAGGCAGTATGGCTTGGATATGTTATCTAAGTATGGTATGACAGTATATAAGCCCCTTTTAGTACCATTGGAGAAAAATGTAAAGTTGAGTGCCGACATTGGGGATGAGATAGAAGACCCTACTATGTTCACGAGGATAGTAGGGAGTTTGATTTACATGAATATCACAAGGCCAGACTTAAGCTATGCTATTGGCCTTGTCAGTTTGTTTATGTAGATACTTAGAAAGCCTCATTTGGATGAAGTTAGATGTATATTAAGATATATGAAGTCCACTTTACATTATGGACTTCTATGAGGGAGATAAGAATGCACAAGTCTTTGGATACATAGATGCAGATTGGACTGGTAGCATGTTAGATAGAAGATCTACTAGTGGATTCATGTTTTTCCTTGGTAGTGCAGCAGTTACATGGAGCAGAAAAAAGCAACCTATAGTTGCTTTATCGAGTATGGAGACTGAGTATAGAGGTACTGCTATGGTAGCATGTGAGGTGGTATGGCTACAAAAGTTATTAGGTGATTTGGATGTGCAGGGAAATGGTCCAGTTTTCATTGTGACAACATGAGCAACATACAGTTAGCTAGGAATCCAGTGCTCCATGCTAGGACAAACCACATTGAGGTGGTGGACTACCACTTTATGAGAGAGAAGGTACTTGCAGGAGAGATTGCCTTGGTATATGTCAGCACACAAGATTAGATAGCTGACATTTTCACAAAGGCATTGGGTGCAGAGAAGCTTTGAAAGTTTTGAAGCTTACTTGGAGTTGCAGAGATAAAGTTGAGCTTGAGGGGGAGTGTTGAGATGGCAAGCTCAACAAGTGTGGACATTAATCATGGACCACCTGGCTAGATGAGTCTGCACGTCTATACTTAGCATGTTGGTGGTCACTATGATACTCACATGGCCACTGACTTATCACTCATTATATTTATTTTGTTACACCTACCTACAGCTGGCAAAGATATAGTGCCAGTCGATTGGTGTAGTCAGTTATGCACTGTTTGACTTAGTAGGCCATTTTCCTTTATGTTGTATCTTATCTATACTTTGTGTACATTGTATAGTGTGTGGAAAAAGAAGAAAAAACCAACAAGAAAATGTTTTGGCCTCCATGTCTCTTCTTGTATTCTTGAGTGAGCTTCCTCTTGTGTATACAGTGTGTGTTTGGCGCAGCAGCTCAAGCAAGTCCCCCCACCACACAATTCTTGACATGGCATCCAAGTGTCCTCCTACGTTCAATCCAACCCGTGGAGAGACCTCTTATGGCGGGTTCAATCCACGTTCCTGTCGCAGCTATTTAGAACCCCCTTGGCTAGGGTTGGCGGTCAGCTAGGGGTGGTTTGACGCGCCTTCCAAAAAAACATGATTCATTATTCCGATTTCTTTTATGAGTTTGGGGTTATACAATCTTTTTACAAGTGGTGTTCCTAAATTTATAAGCACAAACAATGGTGCAGGCAAGTGCTCGGGACATCTGCTAAGGTGGAGTCCCTATCTTTGACACTTAGTGTTTTTCCTTTTTGCGTTGGCGAAAATTTCCAATATCCTTCGAGGGATAGGAAATACCTTCTTTCCGACCCCACTCCTATGTGATAGGAGCAAGTGATTATGCAATTGGATCTATATTCAATAGTTCTCCGATGGTAGTTGTCCTAGCTTTCTAGCCTTTGGTCTAGGGTTATTTTCTTGGGAAAGCGACACTCGAGTTCTCTTGTATTACATCGAGTTGTGTCATCGTTAAAGGTGATATCTTCAAGGTTGTTTCAGCTTTATCGAGGCCCGATCTAGCATAGAGACCAATGAGTGTTTTACTTGTCTCTAGGTCCTCCTATGAATGTAACAATAGTTTGGCTCATTTACTTTTAAACCCCAAGTAATTCGAGTTAAGCTCTATCCTTGCGTATATAGGATTCATCTTATTGAACTGCCATGAGCAATTAGGTTTAGCACTTCATATGCATGTCTTAACTATCTTTAAGATGAATCCCTAGCAGTGCAACTAAAACTGTCCATGATACCATACAATCTAGATGTGAGTCCTTCTTAAGACAACGATGATGCAATGCAGAGTTCTACTCTTGGGAATTCATTTCAATGCACTTATGCAAATCATAAATAGAGTCTTGTATTTTTCTTTTGTGCAAGGAACATGAAGTCATTAGGCCTAATGCAAGTGTAAGCTACTTCTCTCCAAAGGTTTATAGGGGTATAATACTCGGCTTAGAATTGCAATGACCTAAACATACTTAATCATTATCGTAGCAACTCATGGTCCTCATGGACTTAAGCCTTTACTCCTATCCCCCCCCCCTCCCCCACCGTTTAGGTGTTGCTGCGTTGTATAGGTGTAAATGGTTGTTTTGTGTCATTTTTGTATGAAAAAAATAATGAACATGTACTATAACACAAATGACAAGGCCAAACTGAGGCTTGACCTCATGCTTTAACCTCGCCAAATATTCACGCACATAAATCTTATTTTTTCATATTTTTTTAGCGTGAAAATCCCAATTTTCTCTATTTTTAGCTATTTTTCCCTATTTATTATTCATGAAACATAGGTATTTTCTGATTTATTTGTGTTGGCTTATTATTTTAAGTGAAACTTAATATTTTCTCTGAGTTTATCCCATTTCCATTCCTTTTTCCCAACTCAAAATCGGAAAGAACCACTAATTTCCATTAAAAATGACACTTTCAGGTTTTAAAGAATTAATAACGACTCTAAATCATTACGGGTTCTGCATTTTTGTAGTTACAACCCTCAAACATGATGCAAACGAGGTTCAAACAAAAATTCATCGTATATGAACAACATTTGGACCATGAAACAACAAAAACAAGCAAAATTCTTCATAAAATTGGAGTATACCACGTGTCTTGCGTGTTGTGGGTTTTTTAATAATTATTTTGGGCAGCCCATGGACCGATTAGCAACCATTCTTCAGTGCTAAACCTCTTTCCCCAACCTCCTCTTCATCTTGAAGAAATCCGATCACAACCAGACAAGCATCCTTCAGCCCCTCCTCTTGATTTCTTGCACATGAATTGCCTCTATGCAGGAGAGAGAGGGAGGAGAGAGAAAGACAAAAAACCAGTTTCTTCAATTTTCCACCATATTCTGCAAGAAAAATTGGAGCCATCATATTTCTCTCGAGTAGATCAACAATCTCCCCTTCTCTCTCTTCATCCCCCATCCTCTAGGAGGCATCAATCGTGGATTTGAGGGGGCGCAAAAAAAATTTGTGCCCCCCCCCCCCCTTGTCGTATACAAAAAAAGTTTTTTCCTCCATTATTATATTAAGCTTTAAACCTTTAAAAAAACTAGTTCTAGCTTGTTGGTTTCACACTATTGCAAGTGGTTTTTTCGCTTTTGGAGGGGCAAACGACATCGAATTCGAGATCCATCTGGACGGATGGTTCCGTGGCATCGAAATCTACAAAGCTAGGCCCGGTCACCCTCTTCTCGACTTCCAAATCCAATAGCAGCTTCATAACCCCGAACCTTGCGGGGATTAAATGGGGAATCAAACGACCTCGGAATTGAGATCTGAGACTTGCGTTGGATTCCTGACGTCATTTTGCATTTAGGGAAACTCCAGCTTGGCCATCCACCATCATTTGATTTCCCATGAAAATTAGCACTAGTGCTTTAAGGACTTGCAGCTTAAAATCGTATTGATTGCCACCGCTGCCTTTGACAAAGTCTATTTTTCCCCTCATATTCGTAATTTTTGGCTATTTTTAAGCACTTCTCGGCATCAAAAATCATCTATCATTGGCGACCACGGGATAGGGCGACTCAGCCCGTCGAATCCCACGAATGGATCTACACATAAACAACAAAAAGGAGCATCAAGCTGATACAAAAAATACACAACACAACACATCACAACTCATACCCTACCCCCTGACAAAACCAAGGCATGAAATCCATGAGGAGTAGGCCCAGCATAATCTAATAGAAGGGCCGAAGCTAGTCACTAACCGATTGCTCCAACACGACCAAATATAAAGAACTATCAAAGAGGTCATCCTAAGTGGTGGTCTGGACTACCTTCCTGACTAAGGACAACTCAACCAGAAGCTCCTACTAGGCGAGGACTCCTATAGCCTGATCAATAAATATTTTCTTTTAGCACATGTTTTCTTCTTTTAGGCTTTTATTTTTCCATACTTGGGCATGTAAAAAGGAGGGAGCTGAGCGTAGTGACCAAAGGAGAACAGGGCATCGGCCTCAGGTTTTGTATTGATTCCCAAAAACCTACCAAGCCCTCGTGAGGTGACACTTAATCATTTTCTAATGATCACTTTTATTTTCACTCCAATCTTCTTTTACTTTCTTCTTTTATGGCAAGATATCACCCCAAGGAAGACAAGGCATCGGCCCTGGGTCTTGTCTCGTCCCCAGAAACCTACTAGGCCTTCGCAAGGCAATAAACAACAAAAAGGCAATAAATAACAAATCAAGGATTTTTCTTTCTTTCCTTTTTCTATCTTTATAGGGGTTAGAACCCCTTTTTACACACCTCCGTATATTCATATATTATCTTTCAGATATTTAGGGTTTTGCCTCTTTCCATCATTAATTGAGTAGGCTTCTCTAACGGCCTCACAACTAACACGAACTCCTAGAATGACCGCCTAGCAGGTGAGTAGAATAGGGTCACTAGAATTGCCATCTAAAACAAGTCTTTCAATGCCTGACAATGCCTTTGCAAGAGGCAATGACTACTCAGACCTCCCCCAGACATACAGAGCCTAAACCTGGGACTTCATGCCTCAAGTGCCAGTCCCCAACAAACAAAAGAAAGTAACCCTCACCCGACATATATCATTAATTTCTTAAGGGAAAAACTCGAAAAGGGGATGAAACCACCTGGAATGGCCACAAGAAGCTCCTTTGTAGCAAAGCCTCCCGTCAGTATGACGCAATCACTAAAACAACAAAGCATTAAACGTACCTACACCAAACAGATATAGGGCCCTCTTGGCCTAAAGAAATAGCACATTTCACTACAAACTAATGGGCCCTCTTGGCCTAAAGAAATCATACATTAACTAATTAAAGCTACTGCCCTCTTGGCCTAATAGAATCAAACAAAACAGCTCATAGAGATCCCTCCTTGGAAGAAGGTAGATATACTCAAATACACTCCATTCCAAGGGGAAAAATAGGGCTCTCAGCCCTAAACTAAATGCATCAAATTATGGCCCATACCTCCTGCATATGTAGCAAGAGGCATACGCATAACATGTCTTCTCATCAATCTATGGGTCCAAGATAATAGTGGTAGATGGGTCTCGACCACTCTTCACATTACCCATATCAACCATTGCCTGCCATATAACGCGTGGTCTGATAACATCCCCCACAAGCGACCAGGTCTTGTCTTATTATCAATAGCAACATCCAGACTAGGACCATAGTTGAAAAAGAGGTCCTCTTCATAAGCAAAATTAGCTAAGGAATCTGCAAACTCATTCCAATAATGTGGAATGAGCTGAAGAGATATGCTCTCAAATTCATCAAGTAGGGTTATAGCAGTTCGATGATACATACGAAGGAGAGGATTCCGAACTATATATGTCCCATTGAGTTGATTTAAGATCAGCTGGGAATCCCCTTTTATTAACAACCACCTAATGCCACCTTTCTTAGCAATATTCAATCCCATAATCAGAGCTTTAAACTCGACGAGGTTGTTAGTGAATCCTACCCCGAGATAAGCAGCTAATTTCATTGTAACTCTACATCGAGGATCTCGGATAACTATTCCAACACTTCCTTTTCTATGAGGGCCCCTGGACGCTCCATCAAAGTATAATGTATACGTCCATAATGGGTTTACACAGCCAGCCATCAAGAACTCCCCTATTCGTAATTATGATAGTCAAAGTTCAACATATTTAGAGAATAAACTGATGGCCCCATCACACCTTTTTCATTAAACTCAATAGGGATGCTTGTCAAGATTTGTAAGCAGTGATGGCAAAAAACTTTAATTTCCCACACAAAGGTGTCGTCTTCTTGCTCGATCACTTTATATCCCTTGCTCCACCAGATAAGCCTCCCCTAATGATATATTTGCTCGAGATATATGTGCTCCAAATAAGGGATTAACCACCCCATCAACCAATTTAAGCTCTCCTCCAAGTCTCCAATCAGCCCCAGCATGGACCTGCAATACTTAGAAATAATAAGATTTAAACTTATTAAGATTAACATTATTCTTAAATTCCACCCCTTGTAGATTAGCTAATAAAACTGTGGATTTATTTTTACCTATCCGAACTATCTTGTAAGGGCCATCCCATCGAGGTTCCAACTTTCTTGGAAATAGCTCCCTACACGCATCATAATATAGAACTAACTGCCCCTTTTTAAAAGTATATTTCTTTGCTTTCAAATCATGCAACTGCTTCATCCGACATTTAGCTACCTCCTGGTGCAACAAACTCTGCAATTTGAGCTCGTCCAAGTGGGCTATAGTCGTAAAACACTCAGATAGGGCATCTTAATCACCCAGAGAATGATTGATTGCAAATATTATGGTCGGCAACTCAATTTCTAAGGGTAAAACACACTCCTCCCCATAAACTAATTTGAATGGGGTGTGGCTAGTGGCTCATTTAAACGTCATATTATACTCCCAAACCGCCACATATAATTTTCTATCCCAGTCCCGCTTCTTTTCGAACACTATCTTGGATAGAATATCCACAAGCTACTTATTGGTACTTTCGACTTGTCCATTTGCTTACGGATTATAGGGGGTCATCTTGTTATGCTTGATTTTCCAACCTTCAATCAGGCTTTTAATCTCACTTTATTTAAAAAGTGAGTTCCACAGTTCGATACTATTTCTTTTGGTGGACCAAATCAGCAAATTATTTGCTCAAGTAGGAAATTGGCAATCTCTTTTGCATTGTCCTGCCTCGTCGCCCATGCTTCTAACCACTTTGTAAAGTAATCAGTTGCTACTATAATGTACCTCTTCTGAGTAGTAGATGACAGGGTAATAGGACCCACAAAGTCAATGCCCCACTTCTCAAATGGAAGGATAGCCATGATAGGAGTAAGTGGGAGTTTCCTATTCTCTCTATTGTCATGCCTTTGACAGGTATCACATCTCTTAACATACTCAAAGGAATCTTGGAAGATAGATGGCTATCAATATCTAGCTCTTAAAGCCTTCTGTGCCATTAACTTCCCAACGAAGTGCCCTCCACACATGGAGTCATGGCACTCTTCCAAGATGAAAGGAACCTCGTCAAGCATCACATATCGGTGATAGATATCATCAACACCCTACCAATATAATGTGCCTGTGATCAAGGGAAATTTCAATGCCTGCTGTTTAATCTTCTTCTTCTTCAATTTTGATAAAGTAGCTCGAGTCTCTCCCATAGAAAGATAGTGTGTTATAGCAGCATACTAGGAGGGAATAGATGCCGTATCAATCTTGAACAAAATCTCCATGTCACTTCCTTCAACCACGACCTCTTTTGGCTCTCCAAAATCCACAAGACACTCTACAATGCCCTGAAGCTTCAGCGGCTTGCTCTTAATCTCATAATCAAATTCCTATAAAGTGATTAACCACTTTGCTAAATGGTCAGGCGGTTGTAACTCATTCAACAACAATCGAAGCCCTTCCGCCTTCGTATAAAAAACCGCTCTCTCGTAAAGAATGTAGTGCCTCAACTTTTTGGTCGCAAATACCATCACAAGGCACAACTTCTCCATATAGGTGTAGTTAATTTCTGATATGCCCAACTTCTGACTAGCAAAAGCTATCGGATGGTACCACTTTTCCTTCCAAATTTGAGGTAAACATCAACTGATACTATACATGGTTGCTACTGAAAGTATATAGAACATTTCACCCCTTTTTTGTGCTTTTAAAATAGGTGCTTGGCAAGCTCCTACTTCACATCATCAAAAGATACTTTGCAAGCATCACTCCATGTAAATTCATAGTTAAAGAACAATAGGTTTGTCAGTGGCAACGTTCTTTCTGCCAAGACATTGATAAACCTCTGATAATACCATACTGATGTCAAAAAGCTATGCACTTCCTTTAGAGTACGTGGCGGACTCATGGCAACTATGGCCTTCATCTTTTCAGGATCGTCACAATCCCTAAGGAACTAACCACATGGCCTAGCAAGATCCCATAAGGAACTCCAAAGACGCACTTTGGTGGATTAAGAGATATTCAAAATTGTCTACAACGCTCAAAATACTTGCGCAAAATGATCAACTGTCTATCCCTTACGGTGGCTGCCCCCAGATCGTCAATGAATACTTTCAGCTCCTATGGGGAGATGTCACCAAAGGTCTTGTCGGCTGTTCTTTGCCACGAACTAGGTGCATTACACAACCCAAATGCCATCACATGGTACGCAAAGGTACCGAAGATTGTAATAAACATGGTTTTTAGCTTGTCTTGCTCAGTGATCGCCATTTGGTTATACCCTACAAAGTAGTCCATAAACGAATAGATTTCCCTACCTGCTATTTGATCCAAATTTTGGTCAATAAATGGCAATGGGTAGTAATCTTTAACAGTCTACTTATTCAGCTCTCTAAATTCTACACAAAGACGGATTTGATTATTCTTCTTCTTCCTGATCACTACTGGTGAACACCATTTAGTATGCTGAACAGGGAAGATCAAACCTGCTTTCTACAACTTCTGTAGTTCCTCGTACAACCCATCCCTTAATTCAAAAGGCATATGCCTTACCTTCTGACGTATAGGGTGGGTACCTTCCTTTACAGGAATATTATGCACAGCTAGACTGGGAGGAATACCCTGAAGTTCTTCATAGCTCCAAGCAAAGATATCATGGAACTCTTGAATTAAGGACACATAATCCTCTCTTTCTTCCGAACTAAGCATGGACCCTAATTTAATTGACCGCGAATCATTTATCGTACCAAGATCCAGCTCAATAACGTCCACGTCTCTTATTCGATCATGAGGCTCTATCGACTCATTCTAGTTTATCTGATAAATATTCTCTGTAGTGGACCCTTCCTTAGATCCATCGCTTGATGACGTCTCACTACTAGATGGATCATCTACTATTTCTAGTTCAATGGAGGATAGTGGCGCTCTTTCACTCTGAGGAGACTCAAGGTAAGCATCCACTATTACTCCATGGGCACCTCGACCTAGAATCACTTGACCAGCGGGTATATTGACTTAACAGTCTGTCTGTAGAATCCATGGCCTGCCTAGCAAAACTCCATAGCTAGGATGTCCTGCAAACCTTATCACCCTAATGTACAGATAGCATTCCATGCTCACAATTGTAACGTGGACCTTAGTAATGCAACCTTCTGGTTGTCTTAGACTATCATCAACCATCCTAAGAAGTGTGGAGCTATTTTTTTAGATCTCTAGACCTAACCTCTCCATCAAGTCTGAACTTATGATATTGACGAAGGATCCAATGTCCACGATAGCGTGCTCCACTAATATTCCATCCACATATGCTGAAAACCTAAATCAATGCTTTTCAGCATGATCAAACCAATCTTCCCCCACTCTAGCTATGCCCAAAGGTTCTACTATATACCCTATATGTAGGATTTTCATGAATTCCTTGCGTACTCCTGGAGAAAGTTAAATCAATTGCAGGAGATTCACGTCTGGTTTGACTTTGCAAAGGGAACTTGTTAGATCAAAGTCGTGGTAATTAGCCAAAGTTCTCTTCTCGCGCCAAACCATTCTCTCCTTTGGTCTTTCCTGTCAAGATTGTGGGAGAGAAGGAAGGAGTCTCACTTGTAGCTTTCTTGCTTGCACAATGGGGGAATACACACACAGGTGGAGGCTGAAAACAGTTTTCCTCTTCTTAGTTGTGTAAGCCAAAAAGAACTCAAGTACATAATAATAGAAGAACCCTATATATGGGTCTCAAACCAAACCCAACTAACTAAGGTGGCATACTAATTGAGCCACGAACTAGAGTAGATAAGGATAGTTGTCATCTAGCTATTATTCATGCGCGGTGTACCAACTGCACAACTGACAAGTCAGTGACATAAATGCACAATGGTCACCTTGGCATATCATGAGTGGAGCTCAATATCTCAACACTCCCCCTCGAGCTCAATCCCAATTCCTGCACACTAAGTAGGTCTCTGAACTTGCGTAGCTTCTCTGCGCCCAATGCCTTCATAAATATGTCAGCTACCTGATCCTCTGTGCTGACATAAACTAGATCAATAAGACCTAGTAAAACCCTCTCCCGCACATAGTGATAATGCACCTCAATGTGCTTTGTTCTAACATGATAGACTGGGTTATTTGCCAAGTGTATACTACTCATGTTGTCACAATAAATGAAAACTGGCGCATCTGTAGGCTAATGCATATCATAAAGTAGCTTATGCAACCAAGCTACCTCACATGCAACCATTGTTACGCCCCTGTACTCAGCCTCTGTGCTCGACAAGGCAACTGTAGGCTGTTTCTTGTTGCTCCAAGTGACTGCAGCACTCCCAAAAGAGAACACATATCCACTGGTAGATTGTCTATCAGAAATACTACCAGCCCAATCAACAATAGTGTATCCATGCAATTGTATCTGAACCCCAGTCTCATAAAGTAGTCCATACTGCAATGTGGACTTCACATACCTGAGTATGCGTCTAGCCGCATCCAAATGTAGTTTCCTTGGAGCCTGCATAAACTGACTTACTAATCCAACAACATAGCTCAAATCTGGTCTAGTAATAGTCATATAAATCAAACTTTCTACTATGCGTCTGTACATAGTAGGGTCTTTCAGAAGCTCACCTGCATCTGTACTCAGCTTCACATTCTGCTCCAAAGGAACTGAAATAGGCTTAAAGCCTGTCATCCCATATTTGGACAGCATGTCCAATCCATACTGCCTCTGCAAGAGCCGTATCCCACTTGGTGATCTAATCATCTCAATGCCCAAGAAATAACGCAGCTCACCCAAATCCTTCATCTCAAACTTCTGCTTCAATAGCATTTTCACATGAAGGATATCTTCATCACTGTCACCTGTCATAATCAAATCATCAACATAAATGACAAGTAGTTTAATACCTTTCTCTATTTTTTTCACATAAAGTGAGAAATCTGCCTTGGAAATCTGAAAGCCAATAGTGACAAGATACTGTCCTATCTTGTCAGACCATGCTCTAGGTACTTGCTTCAAGCCATACAATGCTTTCTTCAACCTACAAACAAACTCAAGATGAACATCAAGCACATAACCTGGTGGCTGCTCCATATATACCTCTTCTTGCAAATCACCATGCAAGAAGGCATTCTTTACATCCATCTGATGTAAAGACCATCCCTTTGATGCAGCCATAGCAATGACTGCTCTTACGGTTGCCACCCTTGCAACCGGACTGAATGTTTCTTCATAGTCAATGCCATATGTTTGTGCATACCCCTTGACTACTAATCTTGCATTGTATCTGTTCACAGAACCATCTGCATTGTGCTTCACCTTATAAACCCACTTACAGCCAATTGCATTCTTACCTTTAGGCAAAGGTACCAATTCCCATGTAGCATTTGCTTCCAAGGCATCCATTTCTTCATCCATGGCTTTCTTCCATTTTTCTTTTCCCATGGCTTGCTCAAAAGAAGTGGGTTCTGGTTCCTGTATCACTTTGACCATATATGCATAGTGAATGGCTATAAATCCATCATATTTCAGCCTATCCACAGGATACCTAGTTCTCGTAGACCTGCGCAAAATAGGTTCACTCCTAGGTGCTCTCAAAACATCCCTGGTCTTCCTTACTCCAGGTGTAACAATAGAAGGAATACCCAACTCATCATCAATGCTCTGTTCTGAGCCACTAGATTCACCATCCACATAAGAGTGACCTGCATTCACATCAAACATGGGCTGATTAACTTTCTCTTTTCCTTTTCGTGATACCTGCATACCACTATCTGCATTGCTTTGAGAAGATTCTCCTGATCTCAATCTGACTGTCCATGGCAAAGAATGTAAACCACTGCTAGAGGACGCTCCAGGTCCACTAATATTTTGTGACTACTGCTGTGAATTCTGTGCAGCATTACCATTTTGTGCATCTACATCATCAATCACATTTACTAGTTTATACCAGCTACTCATCTCATCAAAAACAACATCTCTACTCACTGTAAACTTACGAGTAGAAGGGTTATAGCATCTGTACCCTTTCTGCTGCAGAGAGTAACCAATAAAGATGCACTTCTCAGCTTTTGGATCCAACTTGGATCTCAACTCATCTGGCACATGAACATAGGCAATGCAACCAAAAATCTTCAAATGAGAAATATATGGTCTCCTACCAGTATACCTCTCCTCTGGAGTCATCCCATGTATTGCTGCAGTGGGAGTCCTGTTCATTATGTAGACTGCTATAGCAACTGCTTCAGCCCAGTAAAAATCTGGCAAGTCTTTTTCTTTGAGCATGGCACGAGATACCTCTCCAATATGCCCATTTTTCCTTTCTGCAATTCCATTTTGTTGTGGGGTATGACTGCATGAATATTGCTGCTTTATGCCATGCTCCTGCAAGAACCTTGCAAACTCATTTGAGAGGTACTCTCCCCCTCCATCTGACCTTAGGCATTTTATTTGCAGGCCTGTTTCTTTTTCAACCATAGATTTAAGAGTTTTGAAATGTCCAAAAACTTCACTTTTCTTTTTCATAAAATACACCCAAAATTTTATGCTATAGTCATCAATAAAAGTGACAAAATAATGATAGCCTCCAAGAGATGCAGCTTTAGTAGTCAAGACATCAGAGTGGATTAATTACAATGGCTTCTTACTCTCTTGAACATTTCTAGGAAATGGTTTCCTTGCCTATTTTTCAAATTGACAGGCTTCACATACCTTATGCATTTCTGCAACCTTGAATTTAGGCAATCCTGCAACAATATTTTGGGCCTGCATTGATTTAAGTCGCTATAGATTAACATGACCAATGCGTTTATCCCAGATATCAATATCTGCAACTACATCGGTCCCATGTGCAAACATTGCTGCACTCAATTCAGGCATGTCTGCATCCAACGTAAACATTGCCCTTCTTCTTTCCTTTTGCTATCAAGCGACCTTTATTTTTTATATCCTCAACAAAGCATCCATGAGGATTAAATCTGACCTGCAAGCCCTGCTCAACCATTTGACCAACAGAAACCAGATTCTTGGTGATATTCGGGACATGAAATACATCGGACAGGTATTTATTTTTCCCATCCTGCATAGATAAAGGAAATTTTTCAATATGCACAATAGGATGTGCAATATCATCACCAGTCTCCACAAATCCTGGTTTTTCCATTTTCCTTGCATCCTCCATCCATTCTGCATGACCTGTCATGTGGTTTGATGCACCTGAGTCAACATACCATACATCGTTGCTTTCTTCTGCACTTATCACAGAATTGTTCATGTGCTGCACCATAAACAAATGCTCATTTCTGTCATCACCCTGAATTGATCCTCCAGAAGTTCCTCCTCCGCCTCATAATGAAGATGATGATGTGATAATTGAGGATGATGATTCTCCTCCTCCCCTTGTCATTCAGAGAAAACGCCTCAAGAGGGTGGCTGATGTTAAGAAATAGACAAATGATGTAAGCTCTAAGAAGAGAGGTCCAAAATCCCATATGCACAGTAAGGTACAGTGGTACTATCCAAAAAGCTATAAAGGCATGTACTTGACACTCATTTCAATGTAATGATACTATCAATTTGAGTCACTCAAAACTGTCTTTATGAGTCCAAGCTAATCTATCTTGGAACCTAATTCATTTGAGTTACAATCTCTCACTCTGATAATGTATCGTGTGTTTAACTTGCGTCCACCATAGCCAACTAGCTCTAGATCCGTGTTTCTCAACATGGTATCAGAGCCATGGCTGAGCTAGGAAGCTAGTAGGTGAAATCTCTTCTTTTGTGCATGCTCTAGGATTTTTCCCTTCTTCATTCTTTTCCTTTTACAAGCTCATTCCAATCCCAATCTCTCAAACCATCCAACATCCATTGTGTGTACGAGGAGAAGAAGATTAAGGAAGGAGGTGCTACCAAAGGAGCTCAAGGAAGAAAGTGCTGCTACTCAAGAAGATCAGCTTAGAGTTTATATTGAAGGGGCTATTTTTTTAACAGAGAAATAGAAAGGAAGGAAGAGAGCTCAAGTTGAGAAGACTTGGTGTTTGGGTTGTTAGTCTGGAACTACCTCAGATCAGACGCCATTGCTGATCTGTCTTGCTGACGGACCATCCTGGTAAAAGGGTTCGACTTAGCCCTTACAAAGGCTTGAGAAGACAACTGATGTAGCATCTAGGAGCGCAGACATGCAATAACGAAAGGTTAATCTACATCGGCCAGCTCTCTCCATCTGCAACAAGTCTGCGAGACCAGCAAGAGATTTTTTAGCTATTTGAACCAGACAGACCACCATTAGCTGCCATTAGACGCTTTGTCCCTTCGTGTGACACCATTCGCACCAGACAGACCACCATTAGCTGTCAGGGTAGAATCATCTGCATTGGACCACCATTAGCTACCAAACAGACCGACCCTACCGCATTTCTTACAAGAGCCGCGAGCCTCATCTGCATTGGAGCCCGTGAGGCGAGAAAGGGTAAGGAGATCTTGGAAGCTGTCATAGGCGTTCTGCACGGCAATGTGTGCAAAATCGGCAAGAGACCTTGAAGCTTTCGTAGGCGTTCTGCACGGCAACATGTGCAGAATCAGTGGGCTCCTGGCAAAAATTCACGATTTAATTTTTAAAAGGCTAAAAGGGGCTTATCTCTAAGGCTTCAATAAGCCTTTCTTTTTTTTTCCAAATACCCTGTTCACACTCTCCCACACTCTAAGCTATTCACGGTGATCTTAGTTTTAAAACTGTTTTTTCTACTCCATCAAGTTTCTTTAGACACTAGCATTTTGTGCCATTTCTTCAATATTTGAAGTACTTGTACGGGATTAGACACTGCCATTGAGCAAGATTGCCAATTGGTAAGACCTTCCTGCATGAAATTATTTGCTTGCACAATTATCGAATCCCTTATCTTCTTGTAAAAGGATAGACACTGCCCGAGAGTTCTCGTGGTAAGATCTTCTACCAAAGATGACTGAAGTGGAACATATAGCAAAATTTAATGGTGAAGGCTTCCATGCTTGGAAGGAGAAGACCATGTACCATCTTATGCGAAAATACTTATGGGACTTGTTTGAAGATGATGCAGATAACAAGAAGGAAGATGATGAAGACAGGTTTGTTGAAGAAGACCACTTCAAATCCAAAGAATGGAAGAAGATGAATAATAAGGCACTAGGCATCATTGCCTGGGGACTAAGTGATGATGTGCTACATCATATATCTGGCATTAGAAATGCTAAAACCGCCTGGGAGGAACTTGATAAAATGTTTGGTACTCAAGCAAAGAATTCAAAGGTAAAACTTCTCATGCAGTTTTATAAACTGGATATCAAAGACAGTGCTTCTATGACCATACACATTAATAAGTTTAAGAGTTTAAAAACTCAACTTGCATCTCTTAAAAAGAATATTGAGGAAGATGAAGCAATAGCCGTACTGCTTGCAAGTGTAAACAAGGATCCATATGAAAATCTTGTGTCCACTTTGAGTAATGTTCCAAGCCTCACACTTAAAGATATTGAGCACTCACTACTTGACGAAGAAGGCAAAGTAAAAACCAAGAATGCAAAAGACAATGTCTCATCATCTAGGGAAAATCTTTTGTACACCAAAGGAGCTGCTGGACCTAAAGAAAGAGGTCGAGGATTCATCAACAACAATAACAAGGATCGGATTACATGTCACTATTGTGGTAAGACTGGCCATGTAGCCAGTGAATGTTTCCACAAGAAGAGAGCCCAACAATTGCAAAGTGATCATCACCAGAACCAATACATGGAAGAAAGAGAAGAAGAAGAATATGCTTCCGCTACCATCAACTCCTCTGACAGATTGTTTTGAAGAACTTTCATTGTACCTTTCATATGTTTTTTTTTTTCCTTAGTGGATTTGATTTGTACAACCCTTGCCAAGATGTAAAGTCTCAAGCTTTAACTTGACTAGGTTGCCAATGAGCTAGTCTTCCGGGCCATGTTATCATGAAGGGGGGGCAAAAGCCAGCAAGTGTAGGGACTCATCATTTGAGGGGGGGTGTTAAGAAATAGACAAATGATGTAAGCTCTAAGAAGAGAGGTCCAAAATCCCATATGCACAGTAAGGTACAGTGGTACTATCCAAAAAGCTATAAAGGCATGTACTTGACACTCATTTCAATGTAATGATACTATCAATTTGAGTCACTCAAAACTGTCTTTATGAGTCCAAGCTAATCTATCTTGGAACCTAATTCATTTGAGTTACAATCTCTCACTCTGATAATGTATCGTGTGTTTAACTTGCGTCCACCATAGCCAACTAGCTCTAGATCCGTGTTTCTCAACAGCTGAGTCAATGCATATTCCTCCTCCTCCAGTTCTAGTGACAGTTCCTGTCCTGTCTTGCAGCACCTTGCCTGCATTCCTTCAGATGCCAAATCTTTTCAGAGCCCATAGAGACAGGATGCTAGAACTTACTATTCCTTCTGTTCACCGCCTAGTAACAGGAGATGCTATTCCGTTCCTGTGCAAGGATATCCAGAGTTCTATTGAACTTTCGATGACTGCCTGTATCCAGCAATTATATTCTTCATTTTATGATGAAGTTCAAAAGTCTAAGGAGGAACTGAATAAGACCAATACTGAGTTAGCCTCTACTCAGGAGAAATTTTCTGACCTTTGTACGCAAATGGAGCAGCAGAGTAAGCTCATTGATACTCAGAAAGCTGAAATCTCTAGGTTGAAAGCTGAGTTGGCAGAAGCTAGGTCTCAAGTGATTGCTGTAACAGAGGAGAGGGATAAGTTACAGAAGGAGAGTCAAGAGATGAAGGAGGTGATAGCTGCCCAAGCAGAGAAGTTTAAATCCACCATAGCTATCTTAGACTAGAGCAATGCTCAAATCCAGCAAGTCAAAGATCAGTTGGCTCACTCTTGATCTAATACACAGAGTCCTATGCAACCAGTTTCTCTTTTATCCCCTGCAGACTTGGCAGCTCTTTAGAGAGAGGCCACATTATGACCCTTATTTCAGGCCAAGGTGGAAAGATTGCAATCTCGCATGGATTTGTTATGGTTTTCTTTTGAGCAGTATCAAGAATATGTTCCACCAAATCATTCCTTTTTTGACCATTATCAACAACAGAAGTTTGCCTTCTATATAAAACTTTCCACGATGGATTTACCTATTCCAGAGGATGGATGGAGTGGGGCCTGGTCATCTGATTTGCTGATAGAAGTAGTGAGGATGGTTTTTGAAGACTCTGTCACTCCAGATACGATGCTTCTGTCCTATATGTATTTGAGGGGTGATTTACTGATTCCAGATGATGAAGATCTGGCTTGGTATGTCGGAGATGTGGTATTGCAAGCTTCTTTGTATGTCTGACATTTGGAGTTGAGGATTGATGAGATGTTCCAGGGATATTCTTCAAAGGTGGCTGAGTGTCCTGAGTTTTCATGGCACACTATGGTTGATGCTATCATTTTTAATCACCATCAGGTCAAAGCTTCAGCTCATGCCCAGAACATTAACCAACTGAGGGTGGATCTTTTAGCCTATCTCTCCAACCAACCCCCATTTGATACTTCTTTCTTTGAAGCCTATCATCGTAGATCCGTCCTTACCATGCCTAACTCATTATCAACAAATGGCTCATAGGTATGATGCTTACATTTCCATTTTTCAATCTATCCCAAAGGTCATTTTACCCCTTCTTTTCCAACCTCAAGGATCTCCTCAAATTCCTATATTTACCCATTGTTCTTTTATTGAATTTTCTACCTCCTGATCCTTGTCCTTCCCCATCCCCTGACATTCTATCAACTTTTCCTACTTATCTTTTAATGCCTTTTTTAACCGAATCTCCTCAATTTTCAACAAATCCATCTTTAATCCATTCTTCATTTTATGATTTTGCCTATCCATTGCTTCATCCTCTTTCATTAGTCCCTCTTCCATCTCCTAACACTTCTATTCCTAATCCTCCTCAGTTGGTTAGTGGGTATCAAGGTTTTGATCAGAAAATTCTTCGAAGAAGAGGCTGGAGTTCAAATGATTCCCTTACTGGACCTCAAATCAATTGGCCATTGATCCTAGGAGAATGGATAAGTGCTAGTCAGGCTTATCAGAATTATCTGCATTTTGCTCAGCAATATTCTCAGTCTACAGATCCTTCTGTGTGCTTAACTGCTCATTTTACTTGGTACCTGGCGTATATGCATAGGCATTCCCATAATGATTCAAAACCTATTCCAAAGTTGTGCATGAATGTCAACGTGAGCATTGATTCCCAGCAAATGAATGTCTTGTACTTTCATGCCCTCTGTTTGCCTAGCAGATACCTTGTCTTGTTGGAAAGGATGTGCTGCCTTCAATTCTTTGAAAATCCTCCCAAGACATTTGTAGATGAATCCTTGTCCATGGATCGTTTTCGAAATCACCAAGCCTTCAAAAAGGATCATCTTCATTGATACCTTTGCAATGTATTGTGGATGATTTTTAATGATAAATCTCTCTTTTTGGAGGAGTCATTCAGATGGTTGTGTTGTGTGTAGTGTTTGTGTTGTGGGTTAATTTATGTGATAAGATCGTGGTGGTTGCCTATTCGATTTACTTTTGTGCGAGCTACATTTTTGGAGAATTGCGGTGATGGTGTTGCTGGTTGGATAGTTGAAGATGCTGATGCAGAAGAAGAAACCTCTTATATCCTTTACAAGTTTGTTGTGATTTCTAGTTTGATAAGAAGTGTTAATGTAAAAAGGGTTTTCCTTTCGTTGTATTCTTTATATCAGATACAAGTTATAAGTTAGGGTCGTGGTTGGATGGATTGTTTTTGAAGATTTATTGAAGATCAAAGTTGAGCTCTTGAATGAACTTGTATTCCCTTTTTCCTGGGTCGCGAGGACGCTTCCTTATTAAGTGTGGGGATATGTTGAGTATTGAAATGACCTATTTTTTGGCTGATTTTTTGACTAATCAACGACGATTGATCCCTAATCACGTGGTTATGCCAATTGAACGTTGGATGATTACTACTATGAGTCTAGTGTATTAAATGTTCTTAGCAAAGCTAAGGACATGATGAAGTATTATACCGATATGATAATGGAATAGTATAGAAAAATAGCCATAGATGTTGATTTCCTAAAGAAACCTCATAGAAATTCAATGTCCTAAAGAGGGTGATCCATCAAGATTTAGTTGTAAGTGGTGTGATGGTCAACACTTTCTAAAAAATGGCCCTAATGTCAAATGTGAAATATGTGGGAAGTCTGGCCATCTAGCTAGTACTTGTTGGAGTAAGATCAGCTCTCTTCATCAAGGGAGTAAGCAACCACATTTGATTAATCATCAAGAACAAGAAAATAACCTTTAATAAGATGAAGGACCAAAGCAAATATTGCAAAAAGGAAAAGCTATCATAGAAGAGCTGCCTAGTAGTGCTATCAACATTATTAAAGTTGTGTGCGTCAATAAAATTGAGGTGATAGGGATGATGCAAAACCTATTGAGGCAAACCCTAAACAAGATGGTAATGGGACACAAGTCCTTAAGCTTGACATGGAAGCTAGTCCTCTAAAAGAGCTACTAATGGAAAAGCTGACTCCAATGAGGAGCTGCCAAAGAAGAAGGTAAAAGCTAAGAACGAGGCACCTAAGCCCCTATTCTGTGACCAAAAGAAATAATGGTCTAGTGGGAGAAGAGAACCGTTGCTAATTATAATGAATTTGACTTAGCCAATTCACTTTGCAAGGTAAAGTCTAATGTAAATCTCTTGTAGTAGCTGATCAAGTTATCTCTAGGAGTGCGTAAATAGTTTAAGAAGATATTTCACACTAGATATATCATCAAACCCTTGGGAATAGCCCGTGGTGGAAGATAACTGATTTTAACATGTTGAAAAGCATTATCCAAGCGTACATCATATGTTGATAGCATATTAGTGGATCATGCCATTGTGGATATGGGATCCTCCCTCAACATTATGAGTTTAGAATTGATGGAAATGCTGGGACTAGAAATCCAAAAAGGATGACTCCATAATTCTTTGGATGATTGATAACTGTTTAAGACAACTGAAAGGTTGCATTACGAAAGTCTACATGGCTATCGCTAATGTGCAATCCATTTTTGACTTTAGGGTTACTAGGTTTGTAGGGAAGGCAAGCTATTAAGTATTATTAGGAAGGCCATGCATCTTGTAATTTGACTATCAAGTTGATATACACGCTGGTTGTCTAATTTTTGACAGAGGTGCAAGATGATGTGTAATAGTGGATGCATATTCTAAATCTCCTCAAAGAAAAAGAGTTCCCTTATCTTAGAATTAGATGCATTAGAGGATCCTTCTAGCAGCGAGACTTTGTCAAGCAATGAATCAAGAGAGGAGTCCACTATAAAAGATGTCTAACTGGTGTGCAGATCGGTCGCAGTATGCTCACGTAGTGAATCCCGGAAGGTCCCCAAGAACAATGAACTCTACCTTTTTGCACAAAAAACAATGTAAAAACATGAATGACAAGAAGCAAGAGACCAATTGGGTTCAATCTCCCCCCATACCTTGTGTGAGCGCTTCACAAAGCATGTATTTTATGTATATTTCCATCTTCATGCTCAATAATAGCCCAATTTACAAAAATATGACAAGCTTTTAGCTTTTGAGTTTGCTTTCTACAAAAATAGGAAATAAAGCTAATGGACGGTGCCCATAGAGTCTGGCACGTCCAACACAATGTCCAAATAGAAGTAACATATCCGTGCGCATAGGCGCATACAAAATAATAATCAATAATCAATGCCTCAATAGACATAACAAAATATAGGCGTGGCGCCTATCAAAATATAATCCAAAGGTCGACTCCAATGCTTTCCTCCGCCACTGCTGCTATCTCTACATATCAACTGAAGCATTCACAATCGTTAGTAAAATAATACAATTAAACCGACAAAAGTGAATACCTAGCAGTTTTCAGCTACAAAAATAAATCAACTAGTTAGAAATAAATCCTAACCTTAATTTATTACGAGTACGCACTCTAAACTCATAAACGTTTATTAATTTAATATGCATTTTGCGGAATCACCCGCTATGGAATCACCCATGTACACACTAAATTAATGAAACGCCCGAAAAGGACAGACGTCCCCATCAACTTCTCGCACAAAGAATCCTCTTTGTGTATGAGCCCCGGTCATCTAAGTTTACGGAATCCACCGTAAAACCTCATGGAATCCACCATGGAATATGCCTCCTGGCATCATATCGCTAGACTCTAATGCTTTCCTCCGCCACTGCTGCTATCTCTACACATCAACTGAAGCATTCACAATCATTAGTAAAATAATACAATTAAACCGACAAAAGTGAATACCTAGCAGTCTTCAGCTAAAAAAATAAATCAACTGGTTAGAAATAAATCCTAACCTTAATTTATTACGAGTGCGCACTCTAAACTCATAAACGTTTATTAATTTAATATGCATTTTGCGGAATCACCCGCTGTGGAATCACCCATGTACACACTAAATTAATAAAACGCCTGAAAAAGACAGGCGTCCCCATCAACTTCTCGCACAAAGAATCCTCTTTGTGTATGAGCCCTGGTCATCTAAGTTTACAGAATCCACCGTAAAACCTCACGAAATCCACCGTGGAATATGCCTCCTGGCATCAGTACAAGGCCTCATGATCCACATAAAATTTAAAGTGGGTAGACAGCAGATAGTGGCGAAACTTCTCTAGGGCAAACACCATTGCCAAGCACTCCAGCTCTGTCACTGTGTAGTTCCGCTCTCTATCAGTGACTTTTCGGCTTGCATAATAGATGGGCTGATCCAGCTTCGAGGAGCCCTTCTGGCATAGGATAGCACCTAGCCCTTCAACTCATGCATCAGTGTGTGCATGAAACTCCTTCATCCAATCAGGAGGCTGCAGAATGGGTGCCTCAATCAGACACTGCTTCAGAATATTGAAGGCTTTGTCACATTCTTCCATCCAAATAAACTCTGCTTCTTTCCTCAGAAGCTTGTGCAAGGAGGTTACCTTTGTTGCAAAATGAGCTATGAACCTTCTGTAGTAACCCACGTGGCCTAGGAATCCCCTCAACTGTTTGAGGTTGGTGGGTGCTGTCAGAGCTGCAATCTTTTCGATCTTTGCAAGGTCTGTTGATATCCCTTGTGCAGAGACAATGTGGCCCAACAGAACACCAGAAGAGACTCCAAAGATGCATTTGTCGGGGTTGAGGGAAATCCCATACTCCCGGCATCGATCAAAGCATTGTTCCAAATGTCCCCAGTGTTCACGGATCAAACTATAGACACAGAAGTCATCCAAATATACCTCAATAAAGTCGTGCAGATGATTTTGGAATGCGGGCATCATGACTTGCTGGAAGGTAGCAAGGGCATTGTGTTAGATATGATCAATGCCCCACCCTCATTAGGTGCTACCAATGATCCATGGTGCTCAAAGTTGTAAGGCCCCCATTATGAGGAGAAGCCAAATGTGAGCCCGGACATTGGTTGAGTCTTGACTTGTATATCAGATGAGGTCTATGTGACCGGATGGCAAAAAGGTGACTGTTGTGGATCTAATCTTTGGGTTAGACGGAGTAGTTAAGCTGGTAGCAACTCGAGGTGCATTGCATCGAGTTGCGGTGTAAGGGAGTTAAAAGGGGCCCCTATTGTGGGGTCCCGGGGCTGCGGAAGCGGCCCCTGGCTGGGGGGTCCCAGGGGGGCCAGCGGCCCCCCTAGCGGGGGTTTAGGGGCAGCGCCCCCAGCCTGATGGTAAAGGAAATATTTCCTGGAATATTCCCTGTCCGACTAGTGGATGCTCATATGGTAGGTCGGGTCAGCAGGCCGACCTAACGACCTTCGCGGGCTATAAAAGATAAACCCCTTCGCAGCCATCTCTCACTCATCTTTCACCCAGTCAGAGTTGTTGTTCCAGCTAGCCTTAAGCTCTTCACCTATCTTCTGTCTAGATCGCCATCTAAGCTTCACACAGTGGAAGCGCACGGGTGGACAGAGCCATCTTTGTATCAGTTGTTTGGAGTTAAAGAATTTACTGATTCTCCTCTTATCTGTTGTGTACTCTCTATCTCTTTCTCAGATTCTGTGACGCTTGATCCCTTTGCTCTTGCTTTCTTGTGGAAATGCCTTTCTCTGTTGCTTGCCCATCATACAAGCTTCATATGGTTCCTTCAATTCAGTTATTGTAGGTAGGTGAGCAACCATACCTTTATTGTAGGTAGGTGAGGCATTTCCACAAGAAAGCAAGAGCAAAGCAGGAGTTTGAAGGCTTTTGCAAGAGCAAAGGGATCAAGCATCAATTGACGACGCCTCACACACCTCAGCAGAACGGTGTTGTGGAACGCAGGAATCGCACCATTGTGGAGATGGCAAGATGCATGCTAAAGGGCAAGGGATTGCCTAACCATTTTTGGGCTGAAGCTGTTAATACTGCAGTCTACATTCTAAATCGGAGCTATACAAAGGCTCTCAAGGGAAAAACACCTCATGAGGCTTACACTGGTAAGAAACCATCTGTCTCACATTTCAGAATTTTTGGATGTGAATGTTATGCACATGTTCCAGATGAGAAGAGAAACAAGTTACAACCAAAAAGCAGAAAATGTATCTTCTTAGGTTATAGTGATGAGCAGAAGGCTTACAAATTTTATGATCAAGAAGCAAAGAAGATCATTGTGAGCCGTGATGTGGTGTTCAAGGAGGAGCCGCATACAGTGGAGGAGGAGAAGGCAAGTTCTTCCACTTTATCATCAAGCGAAGAAGTAGTCCACTATGAACCTGTCCCGAGAGCTATCCCTATCCTTAAGGAGGAGGAAGCATCATCTTCAGATGATGAGGAAAAAGTTCACCAACCTGACATCACCCCACCGGAAAAGCCATTGCCGCGCTGGGTGAAGCAGCTCTATGACCATAATAATCCTATGCCTGCATCTGTTGAGGAGAAGGCGGACGGACCAAGGAGGTCTCAGAGAATAGAGGAGCAAAGGAGGGCTTCTGCTCACATAGTCAATATGGCCTTGATGGTTGAGATTATGAGAGAAGTAAAGGAGCCAACTGACTTAGAAGAAGCACTTGCAAATCCATCATGGAAGGATGCTATGCAGGCGGAGTATGACAGCATAATGAAGAATGACACTTGGGAGCTAGTGGATCGACCAGCAAAGCGGAAGGTTATTGGCACCAAGTGGATCTGGAAGGTAAAGTACAAGGCTGATGGTACCTTAGAAAAGTACAAAGCTAGACTGGTTGCCCAAGGATTTTCACAAGTTGAAGGGTTTGATTTTCAAGAGTCATTTGTTCCAACTACCAGAATGACCACTATTCGCATAGTACTTGCAGTGGCTGCCCACAAGAAGTGGCCAGTGTACCAAATGGATGTTAAGTCAGCGTTCTTAAATGGTGACCTCAAGGAGGAGGTGTACGTGGCTCAGCCACCAAGGTTTGAGGCCCCCCATTCTGAGAACAAAGTGTGTAAACTGAAGAAGGCATTGTATGGGCTGAAACAAGCCCCCAGAGCATGGTACCAGCGGATAGATACGTTTTTTTTAAACCTAAACTTCAAAAGATGTGCCTCAAATGCTAACTTGTATATTTACAGGGATGGTAAAAAGTCTGTAGTGATTGTACTATATGTGGACGACCTTATTACAGGTGACTATGAAGATATGATCAACCAAACTCGAAAGGCTTTGAATTCTGAGTTTGAAATGACAGACTTGGGCTTGCTGCACTATTGTTTGGGGATTGAAGTCTGGCAAGAGCGAGGAAAGATCTTCATATCTCAGAAGAAGTATGCATGGGAGATCTTGAAGGCATTTGGCATGACCGAGTGCAAGGAGATAGCTATACCTATGGAGGTAAATGCAAAGTTATCTGTCGAGGATACATCAACACTAGCAGACATTGGGAGGTATAGGAGGTTGGTTGGCAGTCTGATCTACTTGTGTAACACCAGACCAGATATCAATTTTGCTGTTGGTGTTTTGAGCAGGTTCTCAAACAAACCTCATGAGAGTCATTGGAAGGCTGGGATGTGGGTGCTCAAATACTTGAAGAAAACTCTTGACTATGGTATCACATACAATTTCGGAACTTCTCTTGTGGGGAACTGTGACTCAGATTGGGCAGGAGACATTGATTCCAGGAAGTCAGTTTCTGGTTATTGTTTCTCTTTGGGTTCAGGAATTTTCTCTTGGATTAGTAAGAAGCAACCAACAGTGGCATTGTCTTCTACCGAAGCAGAGTACAAGGCAGCTTGTTTTGCTGCATGTGAGGCCGTATGGTTGAGAAGGATTCTATGGCATATGGGAGTGCAGGATGAAGAACCAACTGTGTTGAGATATGACAATCAGAGTTGCATCGCCATTGCCAAAAATCCAGTGTTTCATGCACGTACCAAACATATAGAGATCCAGTATCACTATGTGCGTGATTTTATGGAGGATGGGATAGTGGAATTGGTCTACTGTCCAACAGAGGAGAATGGAGCAGATATCTTCACCAAAGCACTTACGAAGGATCTGCTTCAAGTTCATCTTCAGAGACTCGGCATTGGGCCGAGGAGATAGTTCACCTATGGGTGGACATTGAGGGGGGGTGTTAGATATGATCAATGCCCCACCCTCATTAGGTGCTACCAATGATCCATGGTGCTCAAAGTTGTAAGGCCCCCATTATGAGGAGAAGCCAAATGTGATCCCGGACATTAGTTGAGTCCTGACTTGTATATCGGATGAGGTCTATGTGACCGGATGGCAAAAAGGTGACTGTTGTGGGTCTAATCTTTGGGTTAGACGGAGTGGTTAAGCTGGTAGCAACTCGAAGCGCATTGCATCGAGTTGCGGTGTAAGGGAGTTAAAAGTGGCCCCTATTGTGGGGTCCGGGGGCAGCGCCCCCGACCCGATGGTAAAGGGAATATTCCCTGGAATATTCCCTGGCCGACTAGTGGAGGCTCATATGGTAGGTTGGCGGTCAGCACGCCGACCTAACGACCTTCGCAGGCTATAAAAGCTAAACCCCTTCGTAGCGATCTCTCACTCAACTTTCACCTAGTCAGAGTTGTTGTTCCAGCTAGCCTTAAGCTCTTCACCTATCTTCTGTCTAGATCTCCATCTAAGCTTCACACAATGGAAGCGCACGGGTGGACAAAGCCATCTTTGTATCAGTTGTTTGGAGTTAAAGAATTTACTGATTCTCCTCTTATCTGTTGTGTACTCTCTATCTCTTTCTCAGATTCTGTTCGCTGCGCCGTGTAATATTTTACACATTGCAAAGCCCAAACGGCATCACTCGGTAAGCATAGGTCCCCCATTCTGTGGTGAAGGTTGTTTTGGACTGATCTTCTTCTGCTATCTACACTTGGTTGTATCCAATGAATCCGTCCAGAAGGGAATAAAGCTCATGTCCTGCCACTATGTCCAACAGTTGGTCTGTGAAAGGGATAGGAAAGTGATCCTTCTTCGTCTTGGAATTCAACTTGCAAAAATCCACACATATCCGAAGCTTTCCATTCTTCTTGAGTACTACCACAATGGGTGAGACCCATTCACTATTTGCCACTAGATAGATGAACTCGGCTTCCAGAAGCTTTAGCAGCTCTGCTTTCACCAATGTGGAGTAATTCGGGTTCATTCGCCTCTGTCGTTTCCGTACTGGCTTGGCATCAAGCTCCAAGTCAATATGATGCTGACATACTGTGGGATCAATCCCCTTTAGGTCTTTGTAGGACCATGCAAACACGTCCAAATTCTCTTTCAACAAGTTGTACAAAGTTGACAACTCCTCTTCTGGTAGGCTGCTACCCACCTTCAAATGGCATTCAGTGCCATGTGCATCCACAAAAGTTAACTGCCTTTCACCTTCTACTTCATGGATGAAGGTCCCACGGACTGCTTCTGGGTACAGATCCGACTCCTTCAAGGGGGTAGTGTCCTCTTCTGATGTCCCACTAGACCCAATGTATTTTTGCAGTAAGAACTTAGGTTGCCCCTTGAGATGGTGAAATGGGATTAGAGCCGTTTCGGGTTTGGTTTCAAGATTAGTTACCTCTTGGCTTGAAGACTCATCTTCTGATGACGTAACCAGGAATGTCACATAACAGGGACCCTCTGATTTCTGTTGGGTTTGTGGGACTGGTGCTTGTTGACACGGTGCATCATCATCATCTTTTCTTGGCAAAGGTGGGTGAGGGCGGCATGAGCCACTGCTGAAAGACGGCTTGTTCGTCTTCAACCATTTCTTATAAAGATTTTGCATATGAGAAGATCCATTTACCACACCAAATGGTACCATCGCCATTCTGTCCCACAGCATGAGCCCGTCTGCTTCTGATGCTTCTGGAACTTCTTCTTCATATGTATCCTCTTTGGGTTCTTCTTTCGTATCATCTCCGTCCTCTTTAGACTCTTTCTCTGTATTTGTCTCTGACTTTGTCTCTATCTCTGTCTTTGTCTCTGTCTCTGTCTCTGTCTCTATAGGAGCTCTGTAAGAGAAGAACATGTTCTCTGTTTCATCTTCTGCCTCTGTCTCTGGCTCTGCTATGGCCATGTAATAGGGAGAGCAGTACATCCATGCTTCTATCTCACTGTCAGAAGTAATTTCGGAAATCGTTCCTGGTTCAGGCAAGAAGTATTCACCCATTGATAGGGACTTTGCATCTTTTGGGACTTGGCTTACAGTATCCACTGTTAAGGAACATGCCACTGTTTTCTTGGGAAGGATCTGTTTGACAGCATCTTCATCTACTGATATTCCATCTGTAGTCTCATTAGGAGAGTCAGAAGATAATTCCAAGGAGGTGGATCCATGTCCTTTTTTAGCACCATATAGCTTCAGCACCACTTTATTAGGTCCTCTACCCAAGGTCAAGGTTCCTTTGAACCAATCCGTCCTTACTCTGGCTTCAAAAAGCCATGGTCTGCCCAGTAACAGGGGATAGGATATACCATAGGAGTTTGGCTTCACCACCAGATAGGTTAGCCAATAATCTTTTCCAGCCACTGTAGTCTTCACATATGGGAGAATACCCAAAGGCTTGATTCTGCTCTGATCCGCCAGTCTGATAAGCCATTGCGTTGGTTGCACACCTTGTAGACCTAGATCCTTCATTGTCACATCCATCATAATGTTCACTGATGAACCACTATCAATTAGTGCATTTGCAATAAAGCAGCCTTCTATCCACACGCCAGTCTCTGGGGTACCCAGATCTAGGAAGGCGTTAGCCACGTCCACTTCTTTTACAGGCTGTGGAGCTTTGTTGGACTTTGTTGCTGTTGAGAGAGCAATCCTTAAGCCACGTCTTCTTGTCAGTATACTTTTGAACCTTTTTCGGCAACTGGGACACAACATCAATAATTGTCGGAATGTGAGGTTTGGTTTAAAGGTATCTAGATCTCTGACCAGATCATATTCCTTAATAGGATCCACTGGCTTTTCTAACCGGTTAGGAAATGGGGCAACACCCATTTTCATTTTCCTTCTTTCTTCCAATAGGGGCATCATGGGGACTTCTTCTGCCACTTGTGGCGCCTCCTCCTCTTCTATCTCCTGGACCTCTGGTTCTGTCTCTGGAATTGTCTCTGTGACTCTCTGTGGCACTATAGTGCTCTGTACGGCACTATAAGGCTCTGTTCTGTTCTGTTCTTCTGTTGGAAGATTAAACTTTACTATTCTGGCATGAGGATTATTTTCTTTCTGGATAGGTGGTTCCTTCTTCTTTGCACGCATGATGGCCGCAACTTCCAATTCCACTAAATTGGAGGTAGGCTCTTGGGCCTTGGACGGATTATCAGTAGCACTGTTTTTCACTGGGGCTGGGCTTGGACAGTCTTTTGCAGTGTGGCCTTCTCCTTTGCATCGACTGCATAAGGGCTTGTAATCCACTGACCTTCTGGGATTTGGACAATTTGGTGAAATGTGTCCCTTTTCTCCGCACTTGTAACACTCCACTTCTGATCTCTGACCACCGCTAGACTGTTTTCCTCTGTAGCTTTGAGAGGGAAACCTCCTTGGACCGAAATTAGGACCAAACTCTCTAGGCTTGGGTCCAATATCCTGTGTTGTCATTTTGGATTCCAGCAAGTTGAATCTTGCGTCTTCTTCCTTCCTTCTCCTATCATGCATCTCCTTCAGAGAGCAAATATCCTCTGTATGGTTCTTTTGCAAACAGTAGGAATAGAAAGCTCCAAGGACTGTTGGCTTCATGTACATTCAGTGGCTAAATGGCCTGCTTGATGACACTTACCACACCAAGTATTTGACCGCATCACATCTCTTCCTACTCCTGCAACGTTGGATATGCTAGCGGTATTCACTTTCAGCGTCTGTAGCTGCTCTGTAATCACATCCATCAACTCCTTTTTTATATTTGCAACTGAGTTGGATAAATAATCCTTCAAGCTTTCTCCTCCTGAGGTACTAGCAGTAGGGTTTTGAGGAGTCTCTGTAATCACTGCATAAACAGGTTGGGCTGGTGCAGAGGGGTCTCTGTTCTAATTCTGATTCAGAGCTCCTGTATGAACTGTTGGCTGTTGGCTCCAGTTGGTAGGGTTCCACTGTTGCTGCTGATTTGGCATTGAGGAAATTGGTTGGGACCATTGTTTTTGTGGTTGAACCATCATTTGAGGCATTGATTGTGGCCATTGTGGATTTGGTGCACTATATTGTGATACTGGGGGCATATGTTGGTAGGGGTAGGGGATTGTCATTGGGACTGCATTTGGTGGGTACATCATTCCTGGCATTAGAGGAGGTAGGATTCCTCTTCCTGGATTCATCACCAATCTAGCTTCCACTTCATCGTACAGACTTGCACCTTCTGTTGCAGCTTGCAGTGTGGCTGGTCTTTGCAGCTCCACAAACTTACGGACTTCTGGTTGTAATCCTCTGAGAAACACCCCCTTCTGAATGCCATCATCTAGATTATGGTTAGTCCATCTCTTCAGGATGGATTCCATTCATGAGACATAAGCTTCTACTCTTTCTCCAGAGGATTGACTTAAATTCATAAATTCCTCTTGCATCCGCTCTTCAAAACCTTCATGCCTGAATTTAGTGAGGAAGGCCAACTTCAAGTCGTCCCATGTGCCAAAAGTTCCTGCTGCTTGTCTCTCATACCACTGAAACGCCGCGCCTTGAAAGTGGCGGGGAATATTGCTAACCAATGCTCAGGGGTTCTAGCATTGTTAGCCACTCATGCTACCATAAACTCTACTACATGAAGATCAGGGTCTTCATTGTACTCTCCCTTAAAAATTGGCAATGGAACTACATTCGCTGGCCTGTAATCAATATTTCCAGGATGGATCTGGCTTGGAAGTGGACCTCCAGCAGGAGAAGAAAGGGCTTGATGTGCCATTGGGACTTCTGTAAAGAGTTCCGCAAGGGCGTCAAAGGCGGCTTCTCCTGCGAGCTCGTTCTCGGCTCTGATTTTTGCCTTTTTTCTTCTCGCGTACCTTTGGACTCGTTCTAACTCTTGCCTCTTTATTGCGTCATTCATCAGGGGGTTGGCTCCACTATGTTGTTAGTGCTCCACAGAGGGATAACAGAAGGCTTCATTCTCTGGAGGACTCTCTTACCAACATTTCTTCTACTTCTTTCTTTTCAACGTCTCTGAATTCTGCTTTCATGCCACTGCACAGAGGAAGGTATTCGGTTCTAAAGGTGTCAAAATGCATATGTCTAAGCATTGTGGTGGTGCCATCATCATAGTAATGCCAGCTTTTGATGGTTTCAACAGTGTATGTTGTAAAGAACACTCTGTCTACCAACTTCTAGTGGGTTGCTAATTGAACAAACAGAAGATTATCAGTGCACTAAGCATCCCATGTATCTTGCTACTGAGCATCCACGAACAAATTTCAGCTTTTTTCCTTCTTGTCTTCGTGAACCTCTACAGACCAAGACTCCTGAAGCTTCTTCACAATCTCCCACTTGATGATGTCTGAAAACTTCTCAATGAATGCCAAATCTTCCATGGATGGTCATTCTCTCTGTTTCTACTCTTCAGTTTGTTCCCAAACAGTTTGCCACCAAGTTGCAAGTTTCTGATACTTCAACAGGAAGAGGAAACTGTCCAACACATAGAGCATGCATCATGATGGTGATATGTTTCTGCCATTGTGGGATGAACTTCTTGTGGAAAGTGGCTTTGATTATGAGAAATTCCAACTCTTCAGTGGAAGAAGGAACTTTACAAACATCCATTGAATTCTTCTCTTCTTGGCAATGCCATTTCCTTCATTTTCAGCCTCTTCTGGTGCTTGTTGATGGCAAGATTCCCGCTGCGCACCAAAAACAAAAGATCCTAGCAAAAATAACACTCTTCCTTTTTATAATAGCTCTTCATTCTTGAGGTTCATTAGTGATGGTTATAATGGGTTTCTAGGCTATACACTTGGTTGCAGAAAAGGATGTCCTTAAATTATAGGACCATCTTTTATCAAAACATAACAATGAGTTATTGCAAAAGCTAGAAGGCTATCAATAGAGGATTCATTTGTTGGAGAAACGCATCAAATTTTATCAACGAAAGCAAATTATTTTAGGACTTCAAAATCGACAAAAGACTCTTAGAAATATTAAGAGTCTCAGACGAGGAGGAGGTAGTTGTAGTAAAAGAATCCAAGCATCAATGTACATTTTTTTTTCACTTTAAAAATATGAAATATGACTTTGTTTATAATTAATTATATTGATTTGTGATGTTGATTTTATTTAGGTCTCTTCTTCAACCAAATGCAAGTGAAAGAGATTCTTTCAAAGCATCCCAGTTTTATTATCATCTTTTTCCTTCAGTAGTTTCAAAAGATATTTTGGAGAAGAAGAAATTTAAAAAGGCAAAGAAACAATATTTGGAGTCATTTATAAAGGATCTCTCTTTGGATATTGAGTTAGTCCAGTAAACACTAGATAATATTGGTATCAAGCGAGATGCTTATATACAGATTTTCCAGCTTTTACAATCAAATATGAAGCAAGGATAAGTACGTAATTGCATATTTCCAAGGCCATCTATGATTATAACTATTAAACATAGAGTGAATAACAAGGTAATGGAGATTCTGAGTGAGCCTTTCCATATCAAGGCTAGCTTTAAGGGCAAGGAAAAGGAAGTTGTATTCAATGAATTTAACAATATTTTCCTTGACTTGCCCACCCTACAATGCTTAATGATTAGATTCTATGACTTGTCATTAGAAGAGGCACAAGGAGTGGCTAGATTTGTGGTTAAACTTGATGAAAGTAAAATTCTAAAATGTGCAAAATCAGAGAGGTTCTTGATTACCTTGATAAATAGAGCACTTTCATCAAATCATTACAATCACTCAATGTCATTCAGTGTTCAATCAAAACACAATATCTAGTGGCTAGGAGCATTCGAAGTAGATATAGAGGATTTTGATATATTGTATTGGGTTTTTCATCGAACACCAATACCTGATGTTATTAAGAGACAAGAAGCAAGAGAAGAGCTATTTGTTGAAGGATTTCGGAGCTATAAGATTGAATGGCACATAGCTGGTGACTTAAAGACACTTAAATATATGTACAATGTATCAAAAGGGAGCCAACTCTAGATCTCCTTGCCTATATTGCATGTCCCCATCCAGAGAGTTGAACTCAAGCAATTGAAATAGATCTCCCTCTAAGCACAACAAGGATCCATAGTTTAAGCCAGTCCTAGATATTTCTTTAGTAAATGTCCATATATGTACACTTCATGCGCTTTGTAAGATAATTGAAAAGGTTTTTCATCTTTATATAGGATTTGCATAGAAGTTGAAGCCATAATCAGCTAGAACAAATGGTATAATAAAGATTGAAAAAGTCTTATTTGGTTTGCATGGTGGTAATGTTGTTATTGAACCAGATCTTCAAAAGTCTAAGGATGAAAATTGTATCCCCAAAAATCCATCTATTGGTGGAGTCAAGGCTAGAAGGTTCCTAGACTTTCATGGGAGACTTGGTAAGATAAACTCTAGGAATGGTGGCTCAACTATTAGATACAATCAATGGAAGTGCCTACATAATGCATTTAAAGATCATACTGATAATGGACAAGCTCAAAATAGAAAGACAATGTTTGAGAAACACTAGACAAAGTATTCTTTTATTGTGATAAAATAGAGTGGAATGATGATGATCTCAAAGACTTTAAAAACCAATTGAACCTATTTAAAAAGGCAATGAGACAGAAGCTTGGGATAATCAACACTTCACTCACTGTATGGTAAGAAGTTTGCATATGTATGTCTCTTTATTGTCTGACTCATATAGGGTTTTCTAATTGAATTTATTTATTTGTTAACTATGCAGCATATTTTATACAAGCATGCTCCATATTTTATCAATAAATATGGATCTCTATCTATTTGGTCAATCCAAGGTATGGAAAAATCACATTCTCAAGCAAGAACAAAATACTTTAGACACACAAAACATAGAGGTGGAACATACAAAGCAAATACTTTATTAGAGGTCTTTCAATGGTTCTACAGACAAATTTGGTACAAATTCAAGCTCAAAGACACAATCTCATCATGCAATACATCATCTTTGGCAAGGACTATATCCACTATTACCCAAAGAAGAAATTAAGGATGTTTAAACTCTTATGCAAATCAAAGATATTCTCAATGGTTACAAACTAGACAAAGAGATGGAAAAAGACGGGTTTCAAGAAACCCTTCAACATCTTTTAGTCTAAATTTGTTACATAAGAGTCTTTAGTTTCAGGGAATTCACTGGGTCCTCTAAGGGAATATTTTGTTTCATCCCACTCGATGAGACCTCTACATTCCAAGAACTCTTGTTTTCTATAGCCTAGAAGAAGCTTCAAATTCTTGGCATCTCCTACATGGGAGAGAAAATACGAGGCAAGAAATCCAAAGTATCTTGCCCTAGATCCATAGTATTCAGGCATGAAGCCAAAAACTCTTACAGCTTCTTTCTTCTCCACCAAAATTATCTTGTCCCAAGAGCAAGGGAGTGTTCTATTTTCATTGCTATAGGTTCTTCCAAGAGGCCTAAGTCTAGTCGATCGTAGCTTTTGGCCAAGGTCATGAAAGTAGCGTCCAAGCATCGGAGGTAAGCAACCAAGTCGTCCCCCGTATTTCCAGCTAAGTCCACGGCCAAGGTTAGAATTGATCATCTCTCATAAGAGGGTTGAAGGCTGGTGGGTGGTTGAGGCTTAACATGACTAGAGAGTTCAATAGCTAATAGTCGCAGTTTAGGTTTCTCTTTAGGTTGGAGCTTGGCCTCACATTCAATGGGTTTGGAGGTAGTTGCGGTTGTCTTGCTACTAGATGCATTTGATATCTGAGGGGTATCATTAGCGCTAGAGCTGGGCATTTTGCTAGTAGCAGGCTATGATTTTAGATGATAAATTGGTTCGGGCCTAGCTGAGTTAGAATTTGGAGGTTCTATGGACTTAGCGGCTTGATTCTCTTATGTTATGAGTGTCTTTGGCATGATGTTTTGTGTGGTCAAGCTTGAGGGTGGCATTTGAGTAGAGTTTTTGGTTGTTTTGGCTTTAGGTAGCCAAATCCAGGTGTTACTCGCATAGTAGCCTTGCGCGTGCACTTGTGCGTGCAATAAGACCTTGGGGACCCATCATGGCTTGACCGTACATTGTTGTTTATAGTTTTGTCTTGGCTTCCTAGGTTTTGAGTGCAGATCATTAGCTTGGCGAGGCCATGGGTTTCTATTCCTAGGTTGCGCTCTCTGTTTAGGTACCCATTTGACTTGGGATTCATGGGTGTCGGCGTTGGTTCTAGTGGGTTGTTGGCATCAAGGCTTGATCGATTATGACAAGTCATGACCTCCCTCCTTAGTCTTGACAGTGGGTTTCTCTATCAGTGGCTTTATAGTCTTGGAAAGAGTCGTGCCGCCATTACTAAAAGCTGTAACAATGCAAATGTTGCCCATGGCTAGGCGGGTTCCTCTATCGGTGGCTTTATAGTCTTGGAAAGAGTCGCGCCGCCATTGCTAAAAGTTGTAACAATGTGAATGTTGCCCATGGCTAGGCGGATATGCTGCAATTGATAGTCAACATTGCAATAAGTTTGCTTCTTGAAATTTCATCTTAACATCAATTCCGTGCCTGCATCCTTAGTGTTGGGCAACACATAGAAGATTATTAGCATGCTTTCAGACTCAATAGAAACTACAATCTTGCACTTTTCTAACATCGTGTAGGGTTAGCCTTCATAAGGGGTGAGATTAGCATTAGTGGGTTGCAACTGCAGTTTGCCAATTTGGGTCTAGTAGTCATGAGTCAAAATATTAAAATCAGCTCCCTCATTGATCAATGCATTGATGGTGTGTGTGTGTTTAGTAGTGACCATCACGTGTAGGTAAGTTGATGATACTACTTTCTCATCCTCACCATCCACCTCGGTAATAGTGGCTACTCGTACGTGGACAGGGGGTGCTAGCATTGGGGGCTCATGCAATAGGTGCATGGGAGGGAAATACTTCTTTATGCGGTTGCCATTAAAGAAGCCTATGCCCTCCTCCTCTAGTTTGACGTTGCCAGTTTTGGCTGATGGTTTTAACCTTAAAAGGTCCTAGCCCTTGAAACTTCAGCTTTTGCTTATGTCCTTTGACTGAGTATAGCAGTAATAAGTCACCATGTTTGAAGCTGCATTGCTTGACATGCTTGTTAAACCAGCTTTTGCATATTGCCTTCTCGTATATGAGCACATGGGTGGCTAGAAGCCAAGGTTTCCATTAAGCATTCGAGTTCAATCAAGTGTTCCCTCCATGCCCCTTTCCCATCCCATCTTTCTTGAAGGGTGATCCTGAGGCTTGGTATGAAGAATTCCACGAGAAGGATTGCCTCAATACCATATGTCAATCTAAAGGGGTCTTATAAGCCGTACAGTAGGCCCACAAGGCCACTATCAATTTGTTATCCCAATCACTACATGAAGCAGAGACGACCTTGGTCAGGATGTTTACTAGGATTTTATTTGTCGATTCACCTTAACCATTTACCTGTGGGTAATAAGGTAAGGATTTTTTATGGATGATTAGGAAGGATGACAGGAGGTGAGCTATTACTTCATTGAGAAGAAGTGTGTGCCGTGGTCGCTGACTAGTTCGATGGGGTAGCTGAATTGTGAGATCACTTGCTCCCATAGGAACTTAGCAGTGGTCCTAGCATCATTCTTTCTTGTAGCTCATGCTTCTGCCTATTTGGCTAGATAGTTGGTGGCCACAATGATGTATTTAGCTTGTGAATATTGTGCCATGGGACTAATGGGTCTAATGAAGTCAGTCTCCCATTTCTTGAAGGGTTGTTGTGTGATAATTGGGGTTAGCTCCATGCGATCTTTACAGATAAGGACTTTAATTCATTGGCACTCATCACAATGCTTCATGAATCATGTCGCATCTTGGAAGAGAGTAGGCCACCACAGCTAGGTTTGCAACACTTTGCAAGCTATCATGTCTTCACTGAAATATCCTCTTGCGATTCTGCCGTATACCTCTGTCAGTATGTCATGCATCTCATGCTCACACACACATCTATGCAGTAACCCGTCTTGTCCTAACCTGTAAAGTTGACCAGCTATCAACTGATAGGGTTGGATTTTCAGGATAAGCTACCTAAGTCGGGCCTTTTCTATTGGTCATTCCAATAGTTTGTGTTCAAGCACTTGAACTATGCCGTCTGCTCAATATGGCGTTATGTTAGCTCTAAACAAATATTTTTTACTGGATAAGCGGAATAGATCCACGTCTAACAGTTCGTCCACAATACCTTGTCCATTCGCTTCTCTTGTGGGGATGCAAGATAGATGGTCAGCCATGTAATGCTATTTTTCCTTACGCACCGTCACACAAAGTATTGAGAGTGGAAAAAGACAGAATTTTTAACTGATTTTTGTTGTTTTTGAGGTCTAAATGGTTGATTTTTGATGAATTTTGAGTGATGTTTGGTTGTTTTTGGAAGTATTTGAGAGTTTTTTGGATGATATTGATTATTTATTGGAAGCTCATGATGATTCTTAGTGGAAATATGAAGCTTTCTGATGTTCTGATATGTTCTGTTGAGGTTTGATTGGTTTTGATACCTTCTGTTTAGCTTCTATTTTGTTCTGATTTTCTTCTGTATGAAGTATGGATTGATGAAGGTTGAAATATTTTAAAAGCTTATTGAATAGTTTTTGATAGTTTGGAATGGTTTTAGTATGAGTTATGAGGATTTGCTGTTCTCTGATAACCTTCTGTAACCCTCTGTAGACCTTCTGGTAGAGTCTCTGTCTTTGTTCTGTCTCTGTTTTATTCCTGTTCTATTCTATTCTGTAGATCTTCTGTAAGTGTTATGTAGAATGTATGTGCAACTTTGGAAAATTTTTCTAACTTTTGAAAAGGATGAATCTAAGTTCAAAAGAGCTAAAACAAATGAAAGAAGCAGTTGTTGAAGACTGAAGAGAAGACTGGAGTGACAGTGACTGTAGTGAGCTATGAAGAGACATTGTAGTGGCTTTGGTGCCCTTTTATACCTCCCATACCTCTTGTGCATCCATGACCTAAGAAGGATTATTAAGTGCCATTCTTGAGTATTGTAGTGATGAGGAGATGATATACTATTGATAGAGAGAGAGAGAGAGAGAGAGAGAGAGTCAGAGATAGTCAATTTTATCAAAACAATGTATTTACTATGAGAGATTGAGAGAGAAAACTATCAAAACAATGAAGATGAATACTATGTGCTTTATTTTCATTCAAAAGTGGTGTATTCCTTTGTTAATTCTTGTTTGTTATGATGGGTTCTGTGAAGAAATTGAAGATTATGGTTGATTCTATCAAATCCGTGGGAGATATCTACTATGATGCTGTGTGAAGATTTGTTGTTTCCTTGTTAAAGTCATCAAAAGAATAAAATAAAAGCTTGTTGATGTTGCAAGATAGATGTTCTTGTAGTAGAAACCCCTTTTCCTTGGTGTCTCTCTTGGGGCTCCATAGAGAAATCGAACTTCAAAAGCTAAAGAAGCCACTAGCAATGCGTCTTGTAGCACATTGATGGTCAACAAAGAAAGTAAAAGACGTAGCCAGAAGATAATGTCAAAATTTCTTAATGGAAAACACTATGGCCAAGCCCTCTTGCTCCATTTTTGAGTAATTCATTTCGGTCATCTCAGTGAGTTATCTGCTAGCAAAGCTCATTGGGTAGTCCATATTGTGTTCACTAGGTTGGCACAACACAACTCCTACGGTGAATTTTGAGGCGTCGATGTGCACGTGAAACGTGAGTGTCCAATCTAGGGCTCGTAGTATTGGTGCTGTGGTTAGAGCCTTTTTTTAGTTCCTCATATATGTGTTGGCATTCCTCGGTCCACTCAAATATAATCAACAACTTGTATAGAGGTCTAGCAATCAATGTATAGTTTAACACAAACCGTCGATAATACCCAATATGGCCTAAAAAGCAATGAATACCCTTGTAATCAATTGGGGGTGGAAGATAAAAAATGACCTTGATTTTCAAGAAATCTGTGGAAATGCCATTCTTTGACACCATGTGTCCTAGGATACATCCATGCTTCACCCAGAACCGGCACTTTAAGGGGTTCAATGAGAGGCGATATAGCTGACATTGTTCAAAGACCGCACTTGGAGCCTAGCTAAGTGTTCTCGCCACGTAGAGTGGACACACAAGTCATCCACGAAGACTTCTAAGTCCTTCTTGAGCATGTCTTTGAATATTGTATACATCAGTCTTTGGAAAGTGGTTGGCGCATTAGTCAATCCAAAAGGCCACTTTCCAAAATGCAAAGAGATCTATAGCTTTTTGGACGGTTTCTCTGGATACAATCCAGTGCAAGTGCATCCTAATAATAGGCAAGAAATCATGAGCTTCCTCTGCATCTAGCTCACCCCTATCTGCTGTAATTTTGCCCACATAGCCATACCTACAAAAGATCTCTTCTAAGAGAAAAGTACACACGGCATTTGTTGTCTTAGTAGGTAGAGCTCTCCCTTCCACTTGATTAGTCAAGTCTTCACGAGCAATCACAAGATATCTCATTTGCCAAAGACATGTAGACATCGTGACTACATCCACCACCCACTTAAAATGAAGAGACAATGGACATGTGTCCTACAATCCATCCCAATGTCTCATAGATGAATACATTTGACATGCCGTACATGTTTTCACAAAGTGAGAAACATTCTTATACATACCCTACCACCAATATCTTTCTTTGATATTTGCAAAAGTTTCCCAAACACCTCTTTGACCAACCCACAAGCTTTCATGAAATTCTTGCATAACATTTACTTGTGAAGCTCTGTCACCCAAAACTCGCAATGGCATACCCTGTTTCTTTTTAGCATGTTTCCATAAGTATCCATCTTTTAAGAAAAACCCATAGTATTTCCTCTTGATCTTCTTAAACTCCTCATTTGACCATTCATCTCTCTTTGTTAATGTAATGAGGTATTGACCCATTCTTAGTCATTATCCTACATATTTGTCTTCCAGAAACACTTCTACACAAGATATAAAACATCTAAAGTGTCTTCTCTTTGTCGTCCAAGCTTTTGCTAATGTTGTAGCAACACCTTCCATTTCTAAATTCACTCTTACAATATCATTTTCAGCCGTAAGAAAGTCATCTTCTTCCTCCTCATCCATCATCCCATCTTCATTCTCATAGTGTGCCCAAGATGTCAACATTGGGTTATCTCTTTCTGCAATATGTTGAAATTCAGGGTGGTTCAAAGATTTGATGTATGCAATCCACCCGAGCATAGCAATGTTCAGGGTAGCATAACTAGTAATCATACCCAATGTTGGCAAACAAGCAGTCTCAATGACTACATGAGCACCCATAAAATACTCCTTATCACATTTAAGGGCTGACACAATTCCCCATAATTCTCTTTTGGCATGTGGATACCTTCTCTGTCATTCATTCAATACTTTAGCTCCAAAGCATATTGCATATCTTTGCTATTGAGAAATCAAATGATGTATGCCTAGAAGAGGCTTTGTATAATAGAGATGACAAAAGTTGTATGCTCCAGAAGAGATGTCCAAAATCCCATAAGCACAGAGAGGAATAGTGATACTATCCAAAAAATCTATATAAGCATGTACTTGACACTCATTTCAATGCAATGGTACTTTCATTTTGTGTCACTCAAGATTGTATTTATGAGTCCAAGCTAATCCATCTTGGAACCTAATTCACTTGAGTTACAATCTTTCACCTCTACCATGTTTCATATCTATAATCTGCGTCCTCCATAGCTAGCATAGCTCTAGATCCGTGTTTCTCAATATGGTATCAGAGCTGTGGTGAGCTATGTCTAGCCACACCCATTCTCCCTCTTCTACTTCTACTACCTTTTGTTCTAGCTTTCATGGTAATGATAGCAGTTTAGTTTAGGAGGAGTAAAATCAGTTTGATAGTGTAGGAGAGAGAGAGAAATCTATTATTGTGAGTAGGTTCCTTAGTACCAAGTAGTTGCTGCTTCATCACTAAGGTGCTCAGCAAAAAAAAGAGACATCATTGGGATAGTAGTTTCTGGGGTGCAGTGCTCAAATCTGACAGACTTCCCAGGTGTAACATTCATGGCCTGCCTTGGCGGCATTTCCATAGGACAAGAAGGATCATCCATCATTGGCAAAAGAATGTCAAGAATTACATGGTGGGGGGACATGCTCAAGATGCTGCGCACCGAACACATAGAATGCAACAAGGAGAAGCTCACTCAAGAGACAAGAAGAGAGATGGAGAAAAAAACGTTTTCTTGCTGGTTTCTTCTTCTTCTTCCACACTCTTTACAATATATACAAAGTATATATAAGATACAACATAAAGGAAAGTGGCCTACTAAGTCAAACAATGTATAACCGACTACACTAGTTGACTGGCGCTATAATTATGCCAGCTATAAATAGGTGTAACAACCAGAATATAATAAGTAATGAGTCAGTGGCCATGTGAGAGTCATAATGACCATCGACGTGCTAAGTGTAGACGTGTGGACCCATCTAACCAAGCGGTCCATCATCAATGTCCACATGTGTTGAGCTTGTCATCTCAACACTCCCCCTCAAGCTCAACTACATCTCTGCAACTCCGAGTAAGCTTCAAAACTTTTGAAGCTTCTTTGTACCCAATGTCTTCGTGAAGATGTTAGCTATCTGATCCTATGTGTTGACATACACCAAGTCAATCTCACCTGCTAGTACCTTCTCTCTCACAAAGTGGTAGTGTACCTCACTATGTTTTGTCCTGGCATGGAACACAGGGTTCCTAGCCAATTGTATACTGCTCATGTTGTCACGATCAATGACAACTAGACCTTCCACCTGCACATCCAAATCAGCCATTAACTTTTGTAGCCATACTACCTCACATGCTGCAACAACAACACCTCTATACTCAGCCTCTATACTCAACAAAGCAACTGTAGATTGCTTTTTGCTGCTCCAAGCAACTGTTGCACTACCAAGAGAGAATATGTATCCGCCGCTGGTAGATCTTCTATCAGACATACTACCAACCCAATTTGCATCTGTGTATCCAAACACCTGTACATCTGTGCCTGCCTCATAGAATAGTCCATAATGTAATGTGGACTTCATATATCTCAATATGCGTCTGACTGCATCCAAATGTGGCTTTCTAGGTACTTGCATAAATTGACTCACAAGACCAACAACGTAGCTCAAGTCTGGCCTTGTAATGGTCATGTAGATCAAACTCCCCACTATCCTCCTGAACATAGTAGGGTCTTCTATCTCATCCCCAACATCAGCACTCAACTTTACATTCTGCTCCAACGGGACTGAAAGTGGTTTGCATGTTGTCATTGTTGAGATGACAAGCTTAACACATGTGGACATTGATGATAGACCGCCTGGTTAGATGGGTCCACACGTCTACACTTAACACGTGGGTGGTCGTTATGACTCTCACATGGCCACTGACTCATTACTTATTATATTCAAGTTATTACACCTATTGAGGGCTGAAATGATGAACGGGTTGCCTCTTACCCATCCAACCTCCAATCCTCACTAAGAGAACTAAAGAGGGGCACCACCTAGCCAAAGGGAGGATGGGCTAGGACATCCATTTTCTCAAAGAGAATCAAGAGAACCAAGACACAAATTTATAAGAGAGAATATATGTGCTAGAAACCATATTGAAATATAAGAGAGAGAGAGATGAGAGGAGAGGGAGACAAGAGGAGAAGAGGTAGAAGAAGCTTGCCATTATGCTACATGGAATGAGAAGATGATAAGAGAGGGAGATAATAGGAGAAGAGGTAGAGGAAGCTTGCCATTATGCTACACAATAAAAGAACTCACTCATAGCTTCCCTCAAAGAGATGAGGGTATTCTAGAATGCTCTCATGGACTTGTCATTGTCCTTCTTCCCTCCCCCTTTGCTCTTCATTCTCCATGGGCTCTTTATATAGCCTCCATGAGGGATTAGATTAAGCTAATCTTCTTGATTAACATAATCCTAGATGATGTATGGCATCTTTGAAAATATGGAGAATAGTGGATGGGACAAGTCCCCACCTTGGTCATCATGCAAGAAGCCAAGGGTGGTGGTAGACAAAATAGAGAAATTGAGCTAGATTACAAGAGGTGGGTGCCCAAAGCACATTATTATAATATATTTACAAGAAGGATAGAGTGGAAAGTTGGTGTGGTGAAAGAAAGAAAAAAATTGCATGTAGCCAGCAGTCTGCGCCTTTGTAACTTCAAATCCATGAGGAATTTAAAAAAAGTTTCTTCTGCAACTTTGTAGACCAGGTCGAAACCGATCGGGCATCGCAAAAATTTTCTTGAAATTCACTTTTTCTTGGGAGTTATTGAGATTATAAAAAATGGCTTTCAAAAGCTGCTTTGACTTTAGTCTCCCATATGTATATAAATACATATAAGCATGTGACAAAAGGGGTCCATGCTTATAAGCTTTTGTGCAAGATCCAAATGACACCATGATGTGGATATTGACTTGTGTGCTAGGGTGAGGTGTCCTCTAATGATGGTGATAGATTCCAAATCTTAGTGATGCAGACGGAGCCCATGCATAGTTGGAGGCTAGTCCTTTGAAAAATCTATGCATTCACTCAACTCCTAGGTGTAATCCATTTTCATCTTCACTAAGATAACCATCCCTTTGACCCTTTACATTGACATGCCTTCTAAGAACTTGTTCCCCCCATTTGCTAGAGTTATCGTAATTGAGAAGCAATGTAGCATACCTAGTGCTTGAAGAGTAAACCCAAAGTGATATGGTAAGCTCTTGATAGGGGCTTTGGCCAAAATTTTGTGGTAATAATCTGGGTTGTAAAAAACCCGGATCATTAGCCCTCCCCTTAGGCTAGAGGTATTCATGCCTCTAGCTTGATAATGATGGTCCCTCATTGGTGGCTCTTCATTGAATGACTGCTCCAAAGTGTTCATATTTCTTTGAAAATAAGGCTTCAGTCGCCATCCATTTACCCTTGTCTTGTGAACCTTCCCATCCATGTCACCTAGCTTATAGCTGCCATTTGGATATCTCCTTATGACCATGAATGGCCCTTCCCACTTAAACACAAGTTTAGCATCCTTTCTGTTATCAAAGCGGTTATCATAGCATAGCACAAGTGATCCTTCCCTTATGTGTTTGTTAGCCAGTTTCTTATTAAAGGTCTTCCTCCTCTCTTCAGCCTGCACTGTTGCTTCTCTGTCTAACTCTAGCCTCTCTAGATCCAAGATCCTTTCCTCTAACTTCTTCTCTTGATTCTTCTCTTGACTGGCTACTAAAACACGCAAACTGGCCAGTTCCACCTCTATAGGAAGCAAAGCCTCTTGGCCATAGACGAGGTGAAATGGAGCATAGCCAAGTGAGGTTCTGAATGAAGTTCTGTAGGCCCAAAGAGCTGCATTCAATTTTTTATCCCAGTGCTTGGGGTGCATGTGTACCTGCTTGGTAATTATCTTACAAATCAGCCCATTCACTTTTTCGACCAAACCATTACACTATGGATAGTAGGGAGTAGAATGCCTATGCTTGATTTTTAGCCTTTCCATTAGCTCCCCTACTAGGTTCACCCTAAAACCAGGACCCCGATCTGAGATAATTTCCAAAGGTGTGCCAAACTTGCAACAAATATTTTCAAACACAAATTTTCCCACTTCTTGGGCTGTGATCCTACTAGTTGCTGAAGCCTCTGCCCACCTCGTCATGTAGTCCACTCCCATTATGATGTATTCCTTGCCAGATTGAGTTCGTGGGAGTGGCCCTATTGCATCAATCCCCCATTTCTCAAATGGGCCATATGTAGTTATGGGATTTTGTTCCTCATGCACTAGCTTCCTTGGTTCGGTCTTTTGGCAATTATCACATGTGCGGCACCAATGTTGCACATCTCGATGTAGACTAGGCCACACAAAACCGGCTTGGAGAATCTTCATACTGGTTATTTCTTGAGCAAAATGTCCGCCACAAACCCCTTCATGGCAGCTCTTAATCACATCTATAATCTCCTTTGCTGTTGGCACCCTTCTAAGCACTGCATCCTTTCCTTTGCAATACAACACATCATTTATCAAGCGGTATTTGGTGGCCTTAGTAGCTAGCCACCTTTCTCACTTTTACTCATATGTGTAGGTGCCTCACCTTGCTCAAGAAAATAAAGCACATCTTGTAGTTGAAACTTACCCTGAAACAAGGGAAGCTTTACTGCAATGATGCCCACCATTGCCTCTTTCAATTTTTCAGCTACTAGAGCATCTGCATCGCCATTTGTACGCCTTGGCACAAAATAGATTTGGGCTTTCTGTAGCTTTCTCATGAGAGTTTTAGCTTCCCTCATTTTCACTGCTAAGTTATCATTTTTACAAGCCCAGATTCCTTTCATTTGCTTAACAATTAGCATAGAATCCCCAAAAACATTAAGTCGAGTGACACCATGTGAAAGACACCACCTCAAACCTAAAAGCAAGGCTTGATATTCTGCCTCATTATTAGAATGGACATCCTCCAAGCTAATACCTTCTCCATAAAGTTTGTCACCTTCGGGACTGAACACCACTATTCCTGCTGTTGCTCTGTCTTTAATACGCTTGTAGGCCCCATCAAAGTAGAGGGCATAGGCATTCTCCACCCGCGGCGGCTCCTCAAGAGGAGGTGCCTCCTCTTTTACCTTTCCCTTCTCCTTTTCCTTCTTTTGATGGCATCTATGGGTCAACAAACCAGCTAGGCAAGCTTGAGTAGAATCCTCCACCTTGAAGGTGTAGTCAAACTCTTGGAGTTGTATCACCCACTTAGCGATTCTAGCTAAAATATCCATGTGCTGTAAGGCATAGGGAAAATCTCCTCTTCTGTCGTGATCGCTGTGAACGGCCTAGGGAGAAGATAAGGACGAAACTTCCTTATAGCAAACATTAGAGACAAAACCATCACCTCGACCATCTTGTACCCTCGTTCTGATGCTGTCATTACTCTACTAGAAAAGTAAACCGGTCTCATTAGTCCAGTTTTAGCATCCTTTTGTATTAGTGCTACCCCTAGAGCATCTTCCCCAAAACTTGGATTGACAAAAAACTCCTGATCCCAGCAAGGCTGTAAAATTATAGGAAGGGTGCTAAGAGCCTTCTTCACCTCGTGAAAGCACCTTTCGCTGTCGTCGCTCCACAGGAGCTCCTCAGAGTAGGTTAGCTGTTGCACTGGAAATATTAATTGGGAGAGGAGATGAATGAACCGCCCCATATATCGCACCTTCTGAATGAAAGAGGTTAGTTGCTTCACAGAAGATGGTGATGGCACCGCCAATAGGACCGTAACTTTGTTTGGATCTGCTTCAATGCCCCTCTCACTTACGACATGCCCTAACAAAGTTACACTGCTTTCGCCAATGCGACACTTCTCATGGTTTAACTGCCCCCCCATTTGTGCGAGTCGGTTGAAAGCTTCATCCACCTTTCCTAGATGTAAAGCCTTAGAACTAAAAATACAAAAATCATCAATAAAGACCCTGATGGATTTCCCAAAATATGGTTGGAAGACATAATTCATGAATCGCTGGAAGGTAGTTGGGGCATTTGTTAATCCAAATGGCATTACTTTGTAAGCAAAACAACCCCAAGGTGTAATGAAGGTGGTCTTCTGTTGATCCTCCTCAGCTATTCGGATCTGGAAATAACCTGAATACCCATCACAAATAGTGTATCTCTCATGCCCGGCCACCTCGTTGAGTATTTCATCCTGAAAGGGAAGAGGAAAGTAATCTCTCTTTGTTGCAGCATTCAGCGGCTTGTAATCCACACAAATCCTCCATTTTCCACTCTTCTTGGGTATCACCACCACAGATGAAACCCACTCTGAGTCCCCTATTGGATAGATGAAGCATGCCTTCAAAAGTCGTTGCACCTTAGTGAGTAGAGTGTTTTGTTGAACTACTCCGAATCATCGTAGTCGCTGCACCACTGGCCGTGCTCCCTCTTTTAGATTAATGTGATGTTGTACTGTTGTCACACCTGTGATGTATGTGCTCATAATCATAAATAAAAAGTGCAGAGTGTTTTATCACCACTTCCATGTAGGCTGCCTTCTCCTCAACTGATAGATCCTTAGCCAACATTTTTTCTAATCCCTCCTTCTCGACCTTTGGAAGCTGCTGCGAATTTCACTACTAGAAGGCCCTTTTAATGTAATCCCCATCACTTCTAGAGAGCTTTCTTCCTCCTCATTAGAATACTCTCCCTCTGTCATCATAGATGACCAACCCTCGCTGGAACTCCATTCATCAGCGGTGGTCTCTAACACAAGATCCTCCTGTCGGCCCTCCTTCATGTTGTAGATAGTGCTCTTCCATTTTTTATGCAGCCCCTTTTGTGGCCTTAGCTCTAAAGCCCCTGTCTCCCAATCTTGTCTGGCTTTCATTCCCATTAGCCATGGTCGCCCAAGAATGAGCGGATAGCCGTCCCCCTTCACTGGCATCACATACATGTCAAGCTCCAATTGCACTCCACACACCTTTACCTTGACTTTCTTTATAACTCCCAAACAATTTACTACTACATTGTTAGCCATTTTGGCCCCAAATTTAGTAGTTTCATTTTTTACATTCCCTGCCCATTGATTTTGGCTTCCACTAGAGGCACAATATCTTTCATCTTTCTAGCCTGGATTGCATTCACATGTCTATTCTTCATGGGTCTAATGCTTACCATCTTTGACCATTGTCGCCGCACTATTGGAGATAGATGTAGCAATTGTGGCCATGAAGTTTTTGGCCCTTGATTCCTCACATCAGCAAGCAAATCATAAGCTCTAGTACCTTTACCCGGGGAAAAATCATCTGGCTCAATGTGTCGGCGTGAGCGAGCCCTCCTCTTTTTACTGTTGCGTGTCTTTGCAGCCATTGATGACTCTGCCTCCTCTTCCATGTTTTCAACCTCCTTTGGTGGTGTAGACTCCATTCTCTCAATTCTACGGGCTTTCTTCACCGGCATTGCTTCAACCTCTACTACTTTGGCCTTCCCTTTGACATCACTCTCATCTAAACTAATTATCCTAACATCATGATTCTCTGGCGAGTGGACAGGCAAGGGCGGCACCTCTGCAAGTGGTCGAGGATGCTGGAGAACTTGAACCGGCGGTGGAGGCGGTGGAGGCCCTGGATTCGGTGGAACAAACCTTTCCCTAGGTGGTGTCACTTGTTATCCCCTCCTTCTTGGTTGGAACCCATTTCCTGGAAAACGCCTAGGATGAGGGCAAAAATACATACCATGGCCAGTCTCCCCACAATTATAGCAAACATACTCTCTTTCTTGTCTCCTTGGACCTCGATTGCCTTCATTTATGAGGGGAGGGGGTCGTACTCCTTGCACCAAATTTAACGAAAGGCTTTTAAGTTGATTAGTAATGCGTTGTAGGAGCTCTTGCTGTGGTATCTCCGGTTTAGGTGGGGCCTCTGCTATTTCTCTAGGCCTTGACATGGTTGGTAAAACCTGTATGGGCTCAACTCCCCCCTTCAACTGGGCTTGATACTTCAATTTTCTATCTTTCTCCCTCGCATAAGTGACTGATTCTTCATAGGATGTGGGAAACTTTCCTTTGACCTTATCCCTTAGTAGAGGATGGAGTCCGGCTAGAAAACAATCTTTCTTAAGGCAATCAGGTACTCTTTCTCCCTCGGCTAAAGAGGCTGTCCATTTATCCCACAATTTTATAAACATGCCTTCATAGGTTTGGTATTCCCCTGCTACGGTTTGGCGAAGATCTAAGAGCTGTCTCCAAATATCTTCAGGTGGCTCTGTATCTTGATACTTATGCATGAATGCGGTCTTGAGATCCTCCCAATTACCCCTTGTAGCCTTCGGGAGAGCTTGATACCACACTTGAGCATCACCCTTTAGAACTAAAGAGAAGGCCCGTACTTTGGTTGCTTCATCATCCCGGCCTGTGACTAGGAAGGCCATTTTCAAATCATCCAAAAAGTCTAGAGTTTTCTCCCCTTTGTGCCCAAAAAAACTTGAAAATGCCATGTTGCCTTAGTAGAGTATGAAGATGAAAACGTCTAGACTTAAGTTGTATTTTATAAGGGGAAGGATGAATGGGTTCACAGATGCATTGATTTCAGCAAGACGTCTAGGCCCCAGTATGCTTCTAATAATGCCTTGGAATCTAAGCTTTGTGCTAGCTACAATATGCACAGTTTGCATAGCAAGTGGACGGATAGGTCCATACAACTCGTTCTGATTCATGAGAAACTATTATAATAGGATAAAGACATGTACATTGAAGGATGCATTGTAGTCTAGCATTGGGAAGATTATAGGTTCTTGTGATACAAGAATCTCCCTTAATCTTTCAGCCCCAAAGTACATGACAAGACGCTGCTGGAAGAAAATCTTCCTATTGATGCATACATTAACTCGGATGTTTTGTACAGAGTGGAAGGTGTAGAAATTCGGGCCATTGTTATTATTCATGAGTGGAGACTACTTAAGGGAGTAGAGGGAATGCACTTTCTTAAATTATGAAGGATTTTTCCTAGAGTGTTTCTTTTTGGAACCCACCAACTTTGCTATACAGAGAATTTGCTCACCAGTGATTGTTCTTGCCTTGGTGTGTCCATCCTCGGTGACATATATTTCATAAGGTGTGATGGTCACCTTTTCAACCACACCCAACCTTCGAGCTAACAACAGTTGAAGGTAGTCTCCATACTTTGCACTTCTACAAAACTCCACACCGTTCATGCATAGTTTCCCTCCTTTGATGTGGATTAGGCCAGAGAGAGAGAGGGATTTGATGATTTGGAGACGAGGACCTCTCGGAAGGGCCTTCACTTTGTTTGCAAAACACTCACCACAATTATGAGAACCTAGCAATTGATGGCAACATATTTTTTTCCATTGTGAGATAATGGAATTTCTAAAGTGAACACCTTTTACCCGCATGCGTGCCGTCATCCGATAGGCATACTTTTTTTTTTGAGCTTCTTTAGGAGACAATTCTGGGAGTCGTGGACTTCGACCAGCTTCAAAAATAGTTGGTGAAGGCGTTGAGGAAGAGCCACTTGGGGAACTTGTTGTAGAGGATGCACCACCATGTGTTGTATCATTCTACATAAGGAGGTAAAGAATTGTAGTTGAAAATGTCCTCAGCGGGGGCACCAAAAATGAGGGCTGAAATGATGAACGGGTTGCCTCTTACCCATCCAACCTCCAATCCTCACTAAGAGAACTAAAGAGGGGCACCACCTAGCCAAAGGGAGGATGGGCTAGGACATCCATTTTCTCAAAGAGAATCAAGAGAACCAATACACAAATTTACAAGAGAGAATATATGTGCTCGACACCATATTGAAATATAAGAGAGAGAGAGATGAGAGGAGAGGGAGACAAGAGGAGAAGAGGTAGAAGAAGCTTGCCATTATGCTACATGGAATGAGAAGATGAGAAGAGAGGGAGATAATAGGAGAAGAGGTAGAGGAAGCTTGCCATTATGCTACATAATAAAAGAACTCACTCATAGCTTCCCTCAAAGAGATGAGGGTATTCTAGAATTTCTATCCATTAGTGCCATCCCATGGCACTAGGCTAGGAGGGGGATAATGTAAACCTAAGTGCAAAGAAAGAAAAAAGAAAATTTAAAAGATACAAAGTAAGACAGAAAAAGGCGGCCCCAAACTGAAGAAATTAGAGAAAAAAATACCAAAAGCATAAGGATAACCTTAAAAGTTCAAGGGAAGTTCAAAAGAGGAAAGACACATTTTAAATATAAAAGTGCACTCTAAATCCTTATGAAAGAGTGTCTGGCTCCCTCCTATGCAATTTGTAAATTTAGACATGCATGGGTGAAGGCACAATGCAAATAGGAAAAGAGGACCTATGGCCAGGCATGTAAAAAGGGATGGGGGCCCAAAAGGGATTTAGGGTTTTATATATAAACTTAAAAAGTGAATGAGGAGCTCATTCTTTGGTGTGTAGCAAAGTAGACTCATCTTCTTCTCTTCTTCTTGCTTACTTGTGTATGCTTGAGAGAGGGGGTGTGTGAGGGTGAGGGATCAAGGAGAAGAAGTTCTTCATCATCTCCTCTCTTCTTCTCTTCTCTTCTTTCCTCTTGTCTCGTGCTTGGCTCTGCAGGATGGAGCTTGGAGGTGGAGGCTTAAGATCGCTTGAGCTCGCATCACGGATCATGGAGCTACAAGTGTACTTGAGGGAGGAGGCAGCTCATTTGGGAATCAAGGTAAGCTCAGTACACCCCTATAAGATCAAAGGTGCGTCGGCTAGGTGAGAAATAGCCATAGGTGTTTGCTTGAAACGCTTGAACAATAAGCAGTCTGTGGGTCTTGGTGGTTGAGTGTGAGCTCACCTCTACATACTTCTACATAGGCGGCCAAAGAAGAAGGGATCATTACTAGTGAAGCTCTTAGAAGTGGGCAGGTGTTGGGTGATTTTGTGACCATGGCTTGCTAAGATTTTAAAGAAAATATCCATATTATTTGAAATTTCCATTTGGAGCTCAATGAAGAAGGACAATCTAAGCGAGCTACTCCAACTAGCTAAAAGTGATTGTGTGAACTGGACAAAGCAAGCTCCAACCTTTGTATTTTAATATGGACAAAGTAGGTGCAAAACAACTCTTGCAACCACTTCTATTAATAGGAGTCACATGAAGCCCCTTTTTTTGAAATGTTTTGATGATATTGATTGGCCACACTTCAATCCAAAAACAACACCATTGTGGATGACATTGTGGAGAAGATGTAGAGGAACCCATCCGATGCCTTTATATGCCCGCCTCCATTTGAGGGAAATCCCATGGACACCATCCACTTGGAGCACATGGTTCCCTACTTTATTAAGCTAGTATGATTTCATGGTTCAATTCAGGTATTTGTTAGGAATCACCCATTCCACCCTCCAACAATGAAACTCGATTGTATATTTGGTGTGCACAATGAATATATACTTTCATAATGATTTAATTGTATTAATTTTTGAGTTCAATGAAATGAGGATGAGAGAGAACATGAGAAAGAGAGAGGAATATGCAAGTGAAGCAAATTGTGTATATAGTTTCGCTCAATTGCAGTACTCTAAGACATGTAAATAAAGCATATGCAAAGAATCAAGGGAGGGATAAAACGTAGATGTATATGTATAGGTGCACAATTGATTAAGTAACAATAAGACACTATTCTTATCTTGATATTATCTATTTGAATAATTTGAAAAACAATAGATATCACATGTTTTTGTAGTAAGTTCACGCAATAATGAAAAATCTATTAGTGTACCAAACTATTTGATATTGTACCCTCTTGTAGTAAGTTCACGTAACAATGCACAACTAAATGTAGTGAAAATATTTATGTTGTAGTTTTTCTCATGTACGCACAAGTGAAATACTAATATACTAGGATGCAATTGTAAAACATGCACATAAGAGCATAGAGGAATGTGAATGTATATGTGCATGTAGGAGTACATGTGCATACTTAAACAACTAACAATGTGATATTCTTATAGCCCAAATATTAACTACTAAAAGTGTCACAGATAATGGATCTCATACAAACCCTTGACCCTTGCAAATTTACATGATTGTAAAAAATGGATGCATAACATGAACTCGTGTGTGAGACTAAGCAAATGAGTATGAGAGAGATCAAGTGGAATAGGGAGAGGAATGTGTGTGCGAGAGAGAGATAGAGAGAGATATTGAGGTGGAAAAGAGAGAGGGAGGGGGGAGAGAGAGGTAGAGTGTGTTTGTGAGTGACATAGAGAGAGAGACAGAGAGAGGGAGGAAAATTGAGAGAGAGAGAGAGAGAGATGGAGAAAGAAATTAACGTTTACAAAAGGCCAAGTTGGCCTATGAGACCAAAAGGTTACATACAAAATATCTGGGAAGTTTTCCAAGTCCCAGTAAAGCTACTATCTAGTGTTATGGTAAACTAGGTGAGTAGGTACAAAATGGTATACAAACTCGATGCAATCTAGATGCACTTCAAGTGTGGTGTGGAACTACTCATGGAGAGTGGTCATCCTAAGATGTCCCACATGAGCCTATCTAGCGTGGAGAGGCTGGGGTATGGCTCCCGGGTGGCGATGTAGTATCTGTTGTATTTATAGGTGATGTCTCCTGCGGGGGCGTGGGCTTGCTAGGTGTGGGCAACGAGCTCTGCCAGGAGATAGGGAGAAAGAGGGGAGTTTCTAATTGAAAGAGAGAGAGAGATTGTCACATGATAGAGAGAGAGAGAGAGAGGAAAATAGAGAGAGAATAATTGGTGGTAAATGGAGAGAGAGAGAAAATATTATACTTGACGCAATTAACATGGGTGGAGGTGGTTGTGGTGGTGGAATTAGTGGAGGTGGTAGTGACAACAGCGGTGGAGGTAGCAGTGGAGGAGGAGGAGGAGGAGGAGGAGGAGGAGGAGGTGGTGGTGGTGGTGGTGGTGGTGGTGGTGGTGGTGGTGACAAGGTGATTTGTCTGAAAGAAATGGTGAACAAGTCCAAGCATTTTACTCGAGTTCAAGAAGGGAACGTGATAGATCCTCTTCGAGAGGCCGTGGTATGGGACGTGCTCACGATAACCAACAAAACAGCTTCAATAAACAGTTTGGTGAAATGCAGGTTTCTGGAGGTAGAGGAAACTTTAGAGGCAGGGGGAGCTCTAGAGAAAGAGGTGGATGGCAGAACAGAGGCTCTGAAAATTTTGCTATTGTTTGCCATTATTGTGGTAAAACATGCCATATTTCATTCCATTGCTATGCAAAGAAGGATGATATTCACAGTGGTAAATTACAGCAAGGAAATTATGCATCGTCTTCATGACAGAATGAAGACAAAAATGAGCGTCTGTTTGTTATGCAGCATATGATGAATGCAATTATAGAAAAGGGGACACATGATGATGTATGATATGTCGATTCAGGCACATCTAATCATATGACCAGTCATGTTGAATGGTTTGAAGAGATGCAGGACTTACAAAACCCAGGTTATGTGCAAACGGGTGATGATTCATGCTACCCAATTTCACACATTGAAAAGATTCCCTTGTCCTTGTATGATGGCCAGACAAAGAGTCTAATAGATGTATTACATATGCCATCAATTACAAAGAATCTAGTGTCTGTTGGCCAAATGGTAGAGCAGGGGTTGTAGGTCCGATTCAATGCAAAAGGTTGTTTTGTAGAAGACTTTAATGATAAGTGTAGGTTGGTCACAAAAGAAAGTAGAGTTGGCTAAATGTTCACTTTAGATGCTGGAATTTCTGCAATGGATGTTGCTATGTATGCTAAAGGAAAAGGAGTAGTTGCAAATATTGAAATATGGCATAAACGTATTAGACATGCAAATGTGCAAAGGCTAAAATTGATGCAGTCCAGAGGATTGGTTACAAGGTTGCCTTCTTTTAGAGTTGCAGAATTGCATAAAGTCTATAAAGCATGCCAGTTTGGTAAGTAGGCAATTCAACCCTTCTCGCATGATAGAGAAGTGAGCAAAAATATACTTGATGTAGTACATATAGATATTTGGGAGCCTACACAGAATGTATCTCTTGGTGGTAGCAAATACTTTGTCACATTTATTGATGACTGTTCAAGGAAGTTATGGGTATACTTCATGAATAAAAAAAGTGATGTGTTTGAGCACTTCAAATCTTTTAAGACAGCTGTTGAAACAGGAACATGCTTAAAAGTAAAGTGCTTGAGATCAGATGGAGGGGGAGAGTACCTCTCTAATGAGTTCAGTGGCTTCTTGAGGGCTCGTGGGATAAAGAGGCAATTTACTTGCAGGTGTACTCCACAGCAAAATGATATTGCAGAAAGAAAAAACACGCATATTGCTGAAGTTGCACGGACATTAATGGCTAAAAAGAATATGCCAAAACATTTTGGGTCTGAGGCTATCCATACTACTGTTTACATTATGAACAGAACTCCCACAGCTGTAGTTCATGGGATGACTCCTGAAGAATTCTTTATTGACAAGAAGCCTAATGTATCACACTTGAAGGTATTTGGTTGTGTTGCATACATTCATGTACCAGATGAGCTACGAAAGAAGCTTGATCCAAAGGCAGAAAAATGTGTTTTTATTGGATACTCTTTAGAGCAGAAAGGGTATCGCTATTATAACCCTATCACAGGTGAGTTCAGAGTGAGCAAAGATGTTATCTTTGATGAGATGGGAAGTTGGTATACACCTACTGGTGATGTTTTGGATGATGATAATGATCAAGACAGTTATATGCAGAAAGATACACAAAAATTAGGAAGTCTTAGTGGACCAGAAACATCATCTGGTACTACACCTATAATGAGCCCTTGATCTGGGAGACTAAGGAGTAGCCCCACATCTTCATGTGGATCTACAAGTGTTGCAGGGAAGAACAAAGGAAAGAAGAAAGTGTTGGATAGTAATGATGCATCTACCAATCATTTGGGATTTGATGGAGATTCTAGTGGTTCAGAGAGTTTGGATGATGAGCTTGGCATTCCTTCAGTTAGGATACCAGGTATACAGAGAGCTCATAGTAATGTAAAGGCTCCATTGAGTGATCCGATGGTACGCAGATCTAGCAGGGTCAAATACCCTGTTAAAAGATTTGGTTTTGAAGGTTATACAGCTCATCATTATGCTTATATGGTGAAACTAGTTGAGGATGTTGAGCCCACTTGTTTTGAGGATGATGTTGGTCATGCTCATTGGGATGTAGCAATGAATGAGGAGATGGCTGCATTAGAAGCCAATTAAACTTGGGATTTGATACCCTTACCTAAGGGTAAGAAAGCTATTTCCTGTTAGTGGGTTTACAAAGTCAAGCATAATACAGACAGTTCAGTTAGCATGTATAAGGGTAGACTGGTTGTAAAAGGCTATGCTCAAACATATGGCATAGATTATGACAAGACATTCAGTCCAGTTGTTAGGATGGCAACTGTTAGGTGTGTGATTGCCTTGGCAGTAGCCAAAGGTTGGAGTTTACAGCAAATGGATGTTAAGAATACCTTCTTACATGGTGAATTGCAAGAAGAAGTGTATATGGAGCAGCCAGCAGGTTATGAGGATTTAGAGCATTCCACATATGTGTGCAAGTTAAAGAAGGCACTCTATGGGTTGAAGCAAGCACCTAGAGCATGGTCTGACAAGATTGGAGAGCATCTTGTCAATATTGGATTTTGTATTTTTTATGCTGATCACTTACTTTATGTGAGAAGGGAGATGCAGGTTTGGTCATCATAGTCATCTGTATGAATGACTTGATTATTACACGTGACAGTGACAATGGGATTGCTGAAGTTAAGGACTTCTTGAAAAAGAAATTTGAGATTAAAGATTTGGGTGAGTTGAGATACTTTCTTAGTATTAAGGTGATCAGATGTGATGATTGTATATGGCTGTCCCAAAGGTAGTATGGCTTGGATATGTTATCCAAGTATAGTATGACAGCATGTAAGCCTCTTTCAGTACCATTGGAGCAAAATGTGAAGTTGAGTGCTGATGTTGGGGATGAGATAGAAAACCCTACTATGTTCAGGAGGATAGTAGGGAGTTTGATTTACATGACTATCACAAGGCTAGACTTAAGCTATGTTGTTGGCCTTATCAGTCAGTTTACGCAAATGCCTAGAAAGTCTCATTTGGATGCAATTAGACCTATATTGAGGTATGTGAAGTCCACTTTACATTATGGACTTTTTTATGAGGCAGGTAAGGACGTACATGTCTTTGGATACACCTATGTAGATTGGGCTATAGCATGTCAGATAGAAGATTTACAAGAGGATTCATGTTTTCCCTTGATAGTGCAGCATTTACATGGAGCAGCAAAAAGCAACCTACAATTGCTTTATTGAGTACAGAGTCTCAGTATAGAGGTGCTGCTATGGCAGCATGTGAGGTGGTATGGCTGCAAAAGTCATTAGGTGATTTGGACATGCAGAGAGATGGTCCAGTTGTCATTCATTATGACAATATGAGCAGCATACAGCTAGCTAGGAATCCAGTGTTCCATGCTAGGACAAAACACATTGAGGTGCACTACCACTTTGTGAGAGAGAAGGTACTTGCAAGAGATATTGACTTAGTATATATCAGCACACAAGATCAGATAGCTGATATTTTCACAAAGACATTAGGTGAGAGAAGCTTCAAAAGTTCTGAAGCTTACTTGGAGTTGCAGAGATAGAGTTGAGCTTGAGGGGGAGTGTTGAGATGGCAAGCTCAACACGTGCAAACATTAATGATGATGGACCGCCTGGCTAGATGGGTCTGCACGTCTACACTTAGCACGTTGGTGGTCATTATGATACTCACATGACCATTGATTTATCACTTATTATATTTAGTTTGTTACATCTACCTTCAGCTGGCAAAGACATAGCATCAGTCGATTAATGCAGTTGGTTATGCACTGTTTGACTTAGTAGGCCACTTTTCTTTATGTTATATCTTATCTATACTTTGTGTACATTTGTATAGTGTGTGGAAGAAGAAGAAGAAACTAGCAAGAAAACGTTTTGGCCTCCATCTCTCTTCTTGTGTTCTTGAGTGAGCTTCCTCTTGTGTATACAGTGTGTGTTTGGCGCAGCAGCTCAAGCAAGTCCCCCCATCACGCGATTCTTGACACCATTGAAAGGTCGCGCCTTTGAAAGTGGTGAGTAATATTGCCAACCAATGCTTGAGAGTTTTGGCAATGTTAGTTACACATGCTACCATGAACTCTGCTACATGAAAATCAGTCTTCATTGTACTCTCCCTTAAAGATGGGCAATAGGACTACATTTGCTAGCATGTCATCAATATTTCCTAGATGGATCTAAAGGGGACCTTGAGTCGCCATGGGGACTTCTGTAAAGAGTGTCACTCTAGGGCATCAAAGGAGGCTTCTACTACTAGCTCATTCTTAATTTTGATTTTTACATTCTCTCTTCTCGCATACCTCTAGACTCATTTGGGTACTTATCTCTTGACTACATCATTCATCAGGGAGTTAGCTCCACTAAGTTTGTCTGTACTTAACAAGATGGAATCAGAGAGTCTTTAGTCTATGAAGGACTCTCTTGCCAGCATTTCTTCTACCTCCTTTTCAACATTCTGAATTTAGCTTTCATTCTGCTAGAGAAGAAAGTATTCAGTTCTAAAGGTATCAAAACTCATTCTTCTGAGCATCATTGTGGTGTTATCATCATAGTAATGACAGCTTCTCATGGTTTCAATAGTGTATATTGTGAAGAATACTCTATCTACTAGCTTCTTGTGGATTGCTAATTGGACAAACAAGAGGTTGTCAATACACCAAGTGTCCCAGTATCTTGCTGTTGAGCATCCACGAATAGATTTCAACTATTTTCCTTCTTGTTCTCGTAAACTTCCATTGACCATGACTCATGAAGCTTCTTCACAATTTTCCACTTGTGATGATGTTTGGAAACTCTTCAATAAAATCCATATCTCCCATGGATGGTCATTCTCTCTATTTCTACCCACCAAGATGATGCACATCTCTGTTGCTTCAACATGGAGAGGAACTATCCACTACATAGAGCCTACATCAAGATGGTAATATGTTTTCTCCATTGTGGGATGAACTTCTTGTAAAAAGTGAATTTGATAATAAGAATTTTCAATTATTCAATGGTATAAGGAACTTTACAAGCATCCATTGAATTCTTCTCCTCTCAACAATGCCATTTCCTTCATTTTCAGCCCCTTCTGATGCTACTTGATGACCGTTTTTCCCGGCTGCGCACCAAAAACATGGAGCTAGAACACCAAGAAAATGGAGAATCTACTGCAAGAAAATATATCTTGTATCATCAAAAAATATTTTTTTCATATTTGGTGTGACCACAACAAGAAAAAGAACACCATGAACAAGAAATCTTTATGCAGCTTCATAGAAATAATTTTCCCATAGCTTTAACTTGAACAAAATTGATTATGCTCTTCATATTCTTCATAGATTTAATCAAAAGACCAAAAAGACATAAGAAAATACACCATTTTAAATGAAAATCATCACACAATATTCTTCTTCAAAGGTTCCAAAACTTTCTCTCACAATCTCTCACTCATAAATACATTATTTTGCATAGATTTGGCTCTCTCTCTCTCTCTCTCTCTCTCTCTCTCTCTCTCTCTCTCTCTCTCTCTCTCTCTCTCTCTCTCTCTCTCTCTCTCTCTCTCTCTCTCTCTCTCTCATACATGCTCTCTCCCAATAGTACAATGATATAATCAAGAATAATCATTCATAATCCTTATTTGGTCATGAATACTCATCCCAAGAGATATATCTGATATGAAAGGTCAGCAAAGCCACTACAATGTCCCTTTGTAGCTTAACAGTGCCACTCTTACTTCAGTCTTTACTTTGAGTCTTCAATAGCTACTTGTAGAGGCGAGCACAAGCTCAACCACCAAGACCCATGGATCACTTATTGTTCAAGTGTTTCAAGTGAGCACTAATGGCTACCTCTCACATAGCTGATGTACTATCCTTCTCTACGAGTGTAGCGATCTTACCTTGATGCCCGATTGAGTTGCTTCCTCTCTCAAGCACTCCGATAGCTCCACAATTCTTGATGCAAGCTCAAGCATACTCAAGCCTCCACCCCCAAGATCCATCCTCCATAGCCACATGCAAGACAAGAGAATAGAAGAAAAGAGAAGAGGCGAGAAGAGAGGAGATGATGGAGAGGTTTACCTCCTTAATCCCTTACCCTCACATAAGCAAGCAAAGAGAAGAGAAGAAGGTGAGCCTCTTATTGCAACACACCAAAAGAATGAGCTCCCATTCACTTTTTAAACTTTATATACAAAATCCTAAATCCCTTTTGGATGGTCATCCCCTTATCCCCTTTTTTTACATGGCCGACCATGGCAGGCCATTTTTTTCCATTGTTCTTTTTTCTTCCTAGCTTCCTTCATACCGCCCATCTACCTTTACAATTTGCACATGGTTCAAAGCCCGATGCTCTTGAAATAAATCATGGTGCACCTTGTGCTCTTTTACAAAAGTTTTGACTTGCGCTTTTCCCTGTGCGCCTCTCCTTGATTTAGGTCTTTTTCACACTTCTTGTGTTTTTCAATTTTTCTTAGCGTGCCTTTGTCCTCCATTTCACTTTTGCCTTGGCCTTGCCTTTTGCTTTAGATTTTTTGGATTTTCGATCTTTTTTATTTGAGGGTTAACATTACCTTCCTCCTAGGTGAGTGCCAGTCCAATGGCACTTGTTGGGTGGTGAGTCGGACTCTGTTGTTGGAGTAGCCAAGTGGCTTTTTGAATTTGTGTATAAGCCGTGTTGGGAGGTGTGTTGGAGGGATTTATGGAACTTGAAGGCCCTTGAGTTGGAGATGATCCGTGGTGTTTGAGGGATTTATAGACATGTTGGAGGGATTTATGGAACTAAAAGGCCCTTGAGTTTGGGATGAGCCTTAGTCTTGAAGGGATTTATGGACCTATTGGAGGGATTTTTGGAGCTGAAAGGCCCTTGAGTTTGAAATGAGCCCTGGTCTTGGAGGGATTTATGGACCTATTGAAGGGATTTTTGGAAGTGAAAGACCCTTGCGCTGGATATGATCCCTGGTATTGGAGGAATTTATGGAACTAAAAGACCCTTGAGTTTGGAATGAGCCCTTGTCTTGGAGGGATTTATGGACCTATTGGAGGATTTTTGGAACTGAAAGGCCCTTGCATTAGACATGATCCCTGGTGCTACAGGGATTTATGGACTTGGAAGGCCCTTATACGAGCCCTGGTGGAAAGTGTGCTAAAGGGATTTATGCCTTTGAATTTGACGATGGTATTGGATGGATATCAGTGGGGAGAGAGGCTGATGGGCGGATCCATATTTAAAATTGAATATGGTACTAGATGGATCCATCTCCTGGCTCTTCCACGGTTTCCTTTTCTTGCAATGTTCCAAATGAGCTTCTTCATTCACTTTTTGATTGGGACTATCTCAGTGTGCCCCTGCTTTGTTTTGCCGGCATGGTGATATTGTCACATAAGATGGGGAATGCATTGCATGGATGATGGGGTCTCAGGGATTGGTGGTTGGAGCCTTTTTTTTTTACCTAAAAAGAAAACAAGGTGCACTACTTGGATGTGTGTTCTATTGTCATGTGGTGCATTGTGCATATGCTAGTGGGAGTGGGATCAAGCCTGGGTGTTGCCACTCACGTGAGGACTTAGTTTGTGGATAAGGGAAGTGTGGTGCATGCAGCTTAGGGTAACAAGTCTAATCATAGGTGAGTGTTACCTCCCTAGGTGTGTCCTGCCCTTGATCTGCCCTAAACGTGAAGTGGAGGATAAAAATGAGGCTAGGGGGTTAGGAACGGAGTCGACCGATCGGGGCCATTAGACGCACCTAACTTGAGGACCCCTAAGTACAATGACTGTGGTGGATGTCCAACTTGCAGTGGCGACGTGTGATATCTTTTCCTTTTGCTTTCTCCTCTTTGTTTCTCTCTCTCTCTCTCTCTCTCTCTCTCTCTCTCTCTCTCTCTCTCTCTCTCTTTCTTTTTTTTAATTAATAATAATAATAAAGTTACATAGTTGTGACAGAAGTTTAAACTTCGTCATCGGAGTGAGGTGGAGAAGGGGGTTGGATAGATTTATTAAGGAATCTGCGGCTTTGGAGATACCCCTTGAGGTTTAGGCAAACTTGAAGGGTGGTGGTGGAAAGGAATGGATGATTACAGCAGGTGAAGCAGCTATTATTCATGTCCTCTAGAAGAATTAAGAAAAATAAAGGCAATAGAGCAACTTACATCATTAGTTGAGCCATCGCGCAACTATCTATAGCATTAGGATCAAAATGGAGTATTGGGAGGCCGCGCTCCTACAGGTCGAGAACTTGCCTAAGGAGTATCCTAAGAAATCTCGGGTAGTTACAAGTAGTAATAAAGGCAAGGTCAAGGCATGAAGAGAATTCATTCATGAATTGGATTAGGGTATCATACAAGTTTTCTAATGTGAAGACGAGGGCATCTTCATACGTAGTACAATGAGGTTTATAGACTTTAGGGAAGTCGTAGCGGCCGTAGACATTGTAGTCAAAATCCACTCCGACCCTTTGAGGGTAGGGCATGAAGGTTTAGTCATTCTAGTCGAAGGGTTGAGTGTTGCAAAAGGCCATCCAAGTGTCTAGGTTGGTGCCGCAGACCCTTCTTCTCCAGGTAGGTTGGAATTCATAGCCGGGCACGAACCTTGGTACTTCAAAAAGTAGGTTGGAATTCATAGCCGAGCACGAACCTTGGTACTTCAAAAAAATTATTTTATTCGGCATCTTCAATGGCCCACAAAGTGGGGTTCTGCGCTTGGGATCCAATCACCTTGGAGGTAGCTTTCAAATCCATTATTGATAAGCTTGGAGAGCTTGACAACCTGCTATGATAAATTGCAACTGTTTGATTATTTAAGCTTCCAATATAGTGACCAAGGCCTTGAATTTTGCCAAGCTTCAATGGCCTTGAGCCCTTGGCTCTTCCAAGAAAGGTGTCTGTATCTTCAATTTCTATCTTCACAATAAACCACAATAGTATAAGATATCAGTAGATAAATATCCAAAAATATTTGTGTATAATACGTAACATACTCTAATATAAATCACAATGAATATCTTTGAATTATCTTTCATACCTTAGGGTTTTCTTATTCTTCAAGAAGACTATCATATAGATTTATTGAACTTTTTGGTTTCTTCTCTAATGGAGACTTCAGTTTCTCTTCATACCCCATGTTATCAATACCAAGTCTCTATTGAATTTGTAAGTACTCTTCCTCTGAAGGTATCCCCCCCTTTTCATATTCCATGATATTTGATTAATACAAGAATGCAAGGCTACAAAACTCTCATGAAAATTCTCTTCCCCAACATCGAGTTGCTAGCAATTCCTCTTCATAACCTATAAAATTCTTATCATTTTGATCCCATGCAGCAAGGATTACCACGCACTAATCTTCTCTAAGATCAAAAAGGTGTTGAATATCATTTAGCAATACATATCTCTTTTTGTTGATGAGATAACTAGGAAATGTTGGAACACATTCAAGAGAACTTGTTTCAATCTCTACACTCAACTCTATCTCTTTTTCTTCCACTTTTGTAATATTCTCACTTTTAAACAAAGCAACATCAAATCCCTACACTAACTGGTTCTCAATATCCTCCTGAAACATCTCACCCTTCTCTTCAACTTCTTTGTCTTTGCATGCAATATTCTCCATCTTTTTCTCTTGTATTGTATCTGAAAAACAACTATTCATATACTGAAGATATACAAGAAATCCAGCATCATTTTGTACAAGAAGACATTGTTGTTGATTCTGATGAAAAGTGCAATCCACTTTTCACTTATTAAATTCTTTATCAATAAGGGTAAACCTTGTTTGCAAAGTTGTTCTAACAACATTAGAAGCTTCCATTACATCGCTATAATAGACAAATCCCTCAATCTCTAGGCCTTTCATATGTCTACCATAAAACACCCTTAAATCCTTCAGTTTATCTTCAAGATCCTTCAAAAGCTCGTAGGCAACATTGAGCATATCTCTAATGTAAATAAATATAGATGAATTTCTAGTTGCATGAAAAAAATCAAACAGCTTTTTATCACAAGTGACCTCCAGATCCTCCTCCTCCATTCCCTCTAAAGAAAACTTCATTTTTAATCATCCTGATTACTCACAAAACAAAATCCAAAAAAGAAAAATATGGGTCATAATATACAAATCCACATTTGCTCATATGCAGTAGACTAAAGAAAGATTGCTAAGAAAATTTAGGAAATATAGGATGAAAAAAATGAATTAGAACTTTATGCAACAGAGAAAGCATGAAATTCCAAGTCTCATCGATCAAACTTTGTTTAACATTTTCAACTCATGAAACGTGAAAACAATTATTCAAACCGCCTCACAGTTGACAAAATCGTGTTTCACACGTCACTTATTAAAAAAATTGACAAATTTATATTTTATACATCTAAAAATTTTGAACAAAACGACGCCTCAAGAACATCAAAACCCCATCGTTTTACATGGTTTACCAAACCAATATTGCTAAAGAAACAAAGTAAAACCATTATAGATGTTCTAAGTCCTTGATATATCTTTCTTCATTTTAACCAACTAACATATTCAATGCCTCGGATTGCAAAGAAAAATATTAAGAAATGTGTGATACTTGATAGTTTTGCAGGCCTTGCTCTTGAGAATAAATGGTTTCTTGTAAGCATATGCTTGGTTTTGCTTGTGATGCTTACAAGATAAAAAGCTAGTCAAAGACAAGACAAGATACATGAAATAAATAGTAACCAAAACCCGAACCTGAGTGTTCGTGCATATACGCCAACGGCCACCGCACGTTTGATAAAAAAGTACGTTGCACTAATTCGGTGGACGTGTGCTTAAAATGAAAAAAAAAAAGAAAAAATATTAAAAATCGAATTCATAAAAGCGCTATCATGCCGAAAAAGTGACACATGGCACAACTTTCCATGCAAAACAGTCTTTAGTCGCATGTGTGAAATTAACTATACATTATAGCAACCACACGTGTAAACCAACATCGTTATAAACCCAATTTTTGAATTACAAAAGAGTTTGTTTGAAAACAAAACAATTTCTATGCTCAACCACACCCACTTAATGCTAATTTGATCGCATACAAAATTATTCTTCAATGCAAGGGTACTAAAGAAGATTTCATCGACAGCATACACACTCAATACTCAAGAATGTAAGTTTTTTTCTAAAATATGACTAAGTTCTAAATCACTTGAACACTCTTACTAAATCATTCCCAAAAATGCCAAACGTATGAAACACGATGGGTGCTGGGTTTCTCTTGTCCACATGGGACCTCCTCGTGTTTCATACGACTAAGGCTTGCAGGTTTCTGTTGGGACGTGGGTGCTAGGTTTCTCTTGTCCATTAAAGCCATCCTCGCATTTCATACGTTTAACATCATGTAGGTTATAGAACTTTAAATCTCTTTTCAATTTCATAAGTTATAGAACTTCAAGCTTCAAGTAAATAACTTAGTTGAAGGAAAAGAATCTCTTTTAATCTTTCAAATGCATGTATGTCTGTTTAAAAAATATATACTACAAAGTCAAAATTTCAAAAAATTATCAATCAAAAATGATAAAGATTTTTAGGATAAATCATTTTGTCCAAAAAGTAATCTAAAAGTTGAGTTGATTCTCATAGAAGGTTAAAGGTGAAGATGCCTCGTAGAATAGATAAGTTGAATACAACTAGGCTTGCCATGTTTGTTATGTGACGTTTGAAACGTGATTGGGGTCATGTTTTTTTTTTTCAGAGTAAGACCATACCGTCTTTCATTTGACTTGAGCCTACATCATTTCCCTTGTGTTATGAAATGTGATATGATGTTGAGTCCCCTGGTCTTCAAGGCCTACTCGTGTTTCATATGTTTTGTGTACTGTTTAATTGAAATTAAATTTAGACTTTGTGATTAGTGTCTGCCTGTTGCCTCGTGATTATAGATATATTTATATGAGAGATTAGGAGATATTTTCTAATTTGTTATTATTATTTATTTTTTTGGATGTTTCAGATGGCTAGAACTAAGTCTATTGTAAGGAAGCAAAAAGTTGATCCTAGAGGTCTTGCTTCAAAGATACATCAGTTCTCCAAGCCTTCCAAATTTTCAAGGAAATCAAAGCCAAGAAGAAGGTTCTCACAACATGTGAGGTGCTTTAAGGAAATTAGAAGTGCAATGAAGGCTCTGAATAATGCAATTTCAAAGCTATCTTTTCAAAGGATTGTCAAAGAAATGTATAACAAGCATAGTCTACAGAGTTTTAGATGGACTAGGACGGGTCTCAACTATATTCAGGAGGCTATTGAGGATTTTTTTATTGAGTTTTTCCAAGATTGTTATATCTGTGCGACTCATGCACATAGGCTTATGCTTATGGATAAATACATGATTGTTCTCCGGAGATTGAGATACAGGTTTTCAAAGGTCCTTGAGCCAGTCCCTCTTTCTATTGTGAAGGCTTTCAATATTTCAAATGTGTCTCCATATGAAAAGAAGAAAAATGATACTGGTCTAAAGGTTGAAGATGTTGCGCATGAAAAGGACACAAGACAGCATGAGAAAGAGGAAAAGGCCATAGTAGAGCAAGGAGATAAATGGAGGAAGTTTAAAAGAAAAAAGGAAGAAGAAAATGAAGCAAAAAAACTTCCATCTTTTGAAGAGGAGTTATCTACCCTTCTTGAAAGGGATGACCCTAAGGGCTTCAATGTTTCTTGCTTTTTACCTACTAATACTAACAAGAGATCTAATATGGTTATTTTGGACTCTGATTGTGTTCAAATTCTCCAAAATAAAGTGAGAAGTAAATGACTTGATTCTTCTTGCTGGGATGAGGTATAGTTTACCAAAATTTATTTAAACTCACAATATTTTTCTAGCAATAGACTTTCATGTTAATGCTTACTATCTCCATTCCTTTGTTAGGTGTGTAATGCATGAGCTTCCCTTCGATATACAACAAAAGATTGAGGTTCTTGATCCATCCATCTCATACTATATGAGGAGTAAGCTTGATGCAAGTGCTTTTGACCATTGGTTCAATTCAATTGAATTTGAATCTTTGAAGCTTCTTCTAATTCCATACAATGAAAAGTAAGTAATTTGATATTTTTTTAGATTTTATAAGATCTTGTTTTGCTTTATTATTGAAATATTTTTATTCTCAGTTCTCATTGGAGCCTAATTGGAATAGACTGTGTGGAGAGGCAATGTTTCCTCATCAATTATGTAAAAGAAAGCCATGGAAATACCAACTTGTAAGTTATATAATCTAGGATCCCCTTGATATTTTGATCTTTTTGTTGCATGTTATCTAAATATTTAAATCTTTCTTTTGTAATAACTCTAAATTTTATTGCATGTTTGTATAGAGTTTGCAAAAGATTGATTGAAGTGCTAGAGAAAAGGCCTCCCATGCCTTTTGACTTACTTGCAACAATGCAATGTAGACAAGTTGTAGTGAGTTCTTGATTAATATGGTTGGAATATACTAAGGAAATTTATTCTAAAAATTACCATAAACAAGTTACTCTTGTTGATTGCAGTGTCCTCATTAGGATGATAGTTACTCTTGTGGCTGGAGAGTAATTATAAATACTAAAAGATTGGTTCTGTTATTTATCTCAATGATGATAAACTTATAAAGGTAATGTGAAACATACTAAACTTTAAGATAGAGTTTTATTATTGCAAAATAGTCCATTATAAAAAATAACAATGAGCTAAAAATATTTTCTTACAAATATATGATAGTTTACAAGGGATTACTATACAAGTGAGCATGTTTGATACATAAGAGCAAAGTTCTTAAAGTACATAATGACCAATTGTATACAACGGACAAGAAGTGGGAGACTAGGACATTGAAGGAAAGGAGGTGCATATAGCTACAGCAAGTGAAGCTATGCCTTCAATAACCAAAGTATCAAAGATAGGCAAAAGGACTCCTAGAAAGGATGTTCATTCTCAAAAAAAGTAACTTTGCCTTAGATTGTAAGCCCTTGTGTATAAGTCATGGAGATGGCTGACAAAAATTTGTACATGTATTTTATATTGATAGTAAAGATATCTTTTCTTCAATATCCTTGCATTGTATATTCTTCTCTCTCCTTGTTGATATTTGTAAAAAATATATATTACAAATATTTATTAATCGAAAAGAAGTAAAATCAAATATATATCTAAATGAATATAATATGAAATAAAATCTTACTCTTTCATTATTAAGTTAAAACACAAATGAGTATGGTAGTTTAATATCTTCATTCTGTAAATCCATCCTCACTTGATGTAGCATACATGATGATCTAACCTTTAGGATTGCAATAATATCCTCATTGTACCAAACATCAAGATCCATTATAGGATCTTTGCTAAAATTATCAAGATTTTGGTCTAAAGTGACCAGACTACTGCCAACATAATGCCATCTATTATAATAAAAGCTAAGGATGAAATTTTGAGTAGCAATCATATATTTACAAGCTATAGAGTCTAAATCTATCTTACATATAATTTTTCATTTTGTCCTAGTATTCCATCCCTCATCAGTAAATTGTATGACATCATATGTTAGTCTCTTCACTGAAAGCATAGCCTTTGATTTTCTTTTCTTAGCATTAGAAAGGAAGTCAACAAATATATTAATAGGCATGAACAAAGTAACTTTGCTTAGCCTACTTGAGATACTAGATTTTAATGCTCTTTGTATCTCAGAAATATTTTACATCTATTGACAGATGATTTTTTATGTCAAGAATTACTTAAAAATAGCCAAAAATTACGAATTTCAAGAAAAAAATAGACTTCGTCGAAGGTAGTAGTGGCAATCAATACAATTTTAAATAGCAATGCCCAAGAAATGCTTAAAAGAGCCACTGGACGACAGTCGGAGAATTTTCATAATTTTTTGGTGTGCGGGACAAGACCCTGGGAGATGCTCGACAGTGGAGGACTGTAGAAGCTTTCGCTCAACCACCAAGATCCACGGACTGCTTATTGCTTCAAGCGTTTCAAGCGAGCTCTAATGGCTATCTCTCACCTAGCCGATGCGTCGCCGATCCTATGAGTATAGTAAGCTTACCTTGATGCCGATACGAGTTGCCTTCTCTCTCACACACCCCGGTAGCTCCACGATCCTAGATGCAAGCTCAAGCATCCTCAAGCCTCCTCCATCTCCAAGCTCCATCCTCCATAGCCGCGTGTATAAGAAAAGAGAATAGAAGAGAAGAGAAGAGGAGATGGTGAAGAGCTTCACCCTCTTAATCCCTCACTCTCACACACTCACTCCCTCACACTCTCACACTCACTCTCTCAAGAGCACACACAAGCAAAAAGATGAGGAGAAAAGAAGAAGAAGAGAGCTCTTGTTAGCCACACACCAAAAGAATGAGCTCTCATTCACTTTTTGAACTTTATATATACAAACCCTAAAATCCCATGGACACCCATCCCTTTTTTACATGACCGGTCATTGTGGCAAGGTCCTTTTTCCATTTCCCTCTTCTAGCCTTATGCCTCTAGCCTAGACCCCTCTAATATTTACAATTAGCACAAGAGGGAGCCTGACGCTCTTTTACAAGAGTTTTTTGAGTTTTTTGAGACGCCCTTCATTTAAAATTGTGCTTTTTGCCCCGGCTTAGCTTTGGAGGTCGCCTGTGTATCTTTGCTCTTTTTCATGTTTTTTCTGCTTTTTCCTTCCTTTTTCCGCCATCTCCACTTGGGATTAACATTTCCCTCCTCCTAGACGAGTGCCAGTCCCATGGCACTTCTGTGTTGTTGTAGATTGGCAGGCAATTGGCCAAGTGGTACAATGGTAAGGACCGCTTGGAGACTTAGGTGCTTGTAGGAGCTGTGAAATTTTTGTCGGAGGAGCCAAATGGGTATTGCGTGGTTGACGACGCCTCCGAAGTCAATGGTTTGTTGCTTTCTGTGATGTTTGAAAGGAGAAGGTGCAGTGTTGTTCCTAAGGAGAGTGCTTACCTCATCGTGTTAGTGCATTGTGCTCGTGCTAGTGGAATGGGGAGGTGGATCTAATCACAGGTGAGCCTGGGTGATGTCCTACACTTGAGAACCCCATTTGTGCCAAGGGAGATGTGATACAAGTGGCTTAGGGTGACAGGTCTAACCATAGGCGAGTGTTACCTCTCTAGATATGTCCTGCTTTTGATGTGCCCTAAGCGTGAAGTGGAGGAGCAAAAGAGCTAGGGGGTTGGGAGTGGAGCCCGGCCGACCGAAGCTGCCGAACACGCCTAACTTAAGAACCCCTAGGTGCAGTGATCATGCTTTATGTGGTGGTAAGTGCTTCTGCAAGTGGGCGATATTGTCCACTCAGTGTTTTTCGTGCTGTTCTTTTCTCCGCTGTTTTTTTTTTTTGTTACAGTAGTGGAATGAATGACAGCCAGGGCCTGATTCTCTTTATCTGAATGAGAAGGGAAAGGGGGTCAGATGGATTTGTGCAAAACTTGGTGGCTTTGCATGTATCCTTTCATATTCATGCGGACGTGAAGAGAGGTGGTGGAGAGGAAGGGGTGATTGCACCTAGTAAACTGGCTGTCATTCATGGTCTCTAGGAGGGCTAGGCAAAAGGAGGGGAGTAGGCTAGCTCTCATCATTAGGCGTGCCATAGCGCAACTATCAATAACATTGGGATCAAAAAAGAGGGGGGGCAATCCATTCTCTTGTGGTGTTGGATCTTGCTTGAGTAATAGCTTGAGAAGCCTAAGGTAATTACATGTAGTTATAAAGGCGGGATCTGGATAGGAGGAGAAGTCTGCGAGAAAGCGTGTCATGGAGTCACTTAGGCTTCCTAAATCAAAAAGGAGGGCACGTTCGAAGGAGGTGGCATTGGAGTTGTAGATGATGGGGAAGTCATGCCGCCCGTGGAGGGTGGCAACAAGATCCACACCTACCCTACGAGGATACGCCATGAATATGGGGTCGTTCCTCTCGTAGGGTAGGATATTGCAAAACATCATCCAGGCGAGCATGTTAATATCGCATATTTACCTTCTCCAGAGAGGTTGGCAATTGTAGCCCCTTATAGTGTGTGGTACCTCGAACACCTTGTCTTGCCAAAACTTTGATTCCTCTATGCCCCACAAAGTGGGGGTCTTTGCCCTGTCTTCCAGCCATTTTTGGCCCAGTCGACCGCCAACCATAATCACCTCCTCCATTACCTTAATTGGCACGACCCTTCTCAGGCTGTTAGGCATGAGGAAACTGAAAGTAAAAGGGTCCTTTTCGATTTCCTGTCATTCCCAGATTACCAGCTCCACGTGGAATTGCATTGGGAGGTCATCAAGGCATGGTGAGAGGGATACAGATGGCCGCACGACTGGTTTGGCTTGCAACTGCCTTCTGGCTTCTTCGACTAATTTTCTCCGTCGCTTCTTGACCGTGGTTTGTCTGTCCGGGGGTGGATCGAGTTGTTGTTGTTCCTGATCGTGCGGCAAGGGGGGGTTGTGGAATTATTTCTTCGCTAGTTCTTCTTATGACGAATTCAATGTCAGTGTCCTCCCCCTGCCGGTCATCTAGCTGCACCCCTTCCTCAAAGCCGAGTGTATCCACCTCCTGGGGGGTTAGGCCGTCCAATAGCAGGTATTTTCGTTGTTCTTCTAAGCCCAGACTAACCTCCACAAGTTGGGGTGGCAACTGTAGCCCCGCATGCATGGCTCTGCATGCGATGCTCAGTTTCCTCTGCACCACCTCCAATGACTCCTTTCCCTCCGGCCGGGTTGTGTCCAGTAATGTGTTGAGGAAGGCCTGTTGCTGGGCAGTGAAGGCTATCTGGGCGGCATCCGCTTTGCTTTCTGCCAAGATTTTTTCTTTCTCCACCAAGGCGAGGCGCCACGCCAGTGCCTTCACCCATTTCTCGTTCTGCGTGGCCCATTCCTCGGCCCTTTTGCTCATTCTTTCCATGCTCTCCCTCTGCTTTTGTGCTAGGGTTACGAGCTTCTGCTCCTGGGCTTTGAGTTCTTTGCTCATATTCTCGTGTTATTTTCTTCCGAGACTCGATCTCTTTTCATTGTTGCTCCCTCTCTTGTCTTCTCTCCTCTTCTTTGGCGCTTAGTTCCTCGATCATTTGCTCAATGGTGGTGGTTTTTACCTCCAGTTCCCCATGTTGCATCAGGAGGAGCTTGTATTCCCGCTGCATTTGCACAAGTTCTTGATTTTCATCCTCAAGCCGTTATTTGTAGCTTTCTTCCATGTCTTCTTTTGCTTTCAATTCTTGCTTGAGATCAAATATTTGACATTGTTGCATGGCTATGATGCGAGTTTTCTCCAGTTGGAAGGCGGCCACTGACTCTTTCTCTACCACCAACTCAGCCACCGCCATTCTCTTTTCCTCATTTGCCCTCTCCAATTGGGAGAGCAGCTCGGCGACATATTCGTCATAACTCAATGGTGGCATCATTGTTGCGTGGGTGGGGGTGGTTAAGGCCTCCACACACTGACGCTTCTAGTCCTGCCTCGATTCTGCATCCGCGGGCGGCTAGCCTTTTTCACCCTGTGGTCATGGTTTCTATGCTCTTCCCTTGGGTCATTTCTTTACTGATGAAGTATTGCATCCAGGCCACAAAATTGAAAACTTCCATGCCGGTGGGGATGCTAGGAGTGAGCATAGTAGGTTCAGTGGAGAGTGCCATGAGGGTGGGGTTAGGATGGAGGGGTGCTTTGCCTTTGCCTTCCAGGACTACGGGCAGCGCAGCTTCTGGTGCCTGCGCACTAGAGCTAGGCTCTTCTTCCCTCAGCCGATTCCGGGACCCTAGATCATCCGCCCTGTATTGTTTCTCAATAGACCGGCATGTGGCCTCGGCCAAGTCCTCTTCCTTTCTTCTTAATTCCTCTTCTCCCTCCGCAACTCTTCTTTGCCTTTCCTTTTCGGCCTTTTTGTATTCTCTATCTAGTTTCTCTTTTTCTTCCTGCTCCTCTCTTCTTCTCCTTTTAGCCTCCTGCTTTGACGCCTTTTTAGCCCACTTGACTTGCTCTATTGTTTCTTCTTCTTCCCGCTTCCTCTTCTTCTCTCTCTCCTTGGCCTCCTTAAGGGATTCTTTTTTTGCCCTTTCCAAGTCCTCTTTCTCCTTCTTGCGGCCTTCATCATCCTTTTTCTTCCTTGGGGTTTTTTTCTTCTTGAGTTTCTTGGTCGTCCTCTTGCTTTTCTGTTCTTCCCCTTCTTCCTCAGTCTCAGTCCTGTCATTGAACCTCTCTTGGTACTGATGAGGGGGTGACCTGTCAGGCGTTTTCCCTTCCCCCTCTTCTGCATCCTGTGTTTCTTCCACGGCCTCCTGGATGAGCATTGTTAAGACACTTCCATAGGCGATGAATGAGGCCTTGGAGGAGGCCTTCTTTCTTTCTGCGGCCTTAGACGCTAGAGACTCTCCTCCTGCAGGCATGCTTCCTAAATCCAGCGCTTTAGCCGCCTGGTCGATGGTTTTGCGCACATAGCCATTTCAATCGACTTCATGCATGGTATGAGCCGCCACATTCTCCAGTATTGGCACACTGATTCGCTGCATCAATGCGTTGTAGCGCTGGCTGAAAAAGAGCACATGTATCAGTTTGCCTGCAATCTAATTTTTGCATCAAGGATATCTTGGATGCTAATGCCGTCGTTTGTCAGCACGTCCTTTCTCATCCCCAACATGGCATACACATCTCTCTTCTGCTTCTTTTCCCTTTTCGATTCTAGTCCCAACGCCTTTTCCACCAAGGCGGGGGTTAAGCGAACCAACACTTGGTTGGCATTCTATCCCCTTCCTATCGTGACGGTGCCGCATTCGTTGTCGGGATCGTAAGACCTGAGAAATTCCACGCACCTTGTGTGGTCAGGTTCTTGTGCAAATCTTTCCAGGTACTTGGTGAAGTTGCAGCTTTCAACGACTCTCGTGGCCACCTCTTCCTTGGCCACTAATCCTTCTATATTATGAATAGTTCGAAATTTTAGTTGGTTGTAGAGGCGCGGCTCTCCAAGGTGATGCTGTACTGCGTTCTCTCCTCTTCCGTGAATGGAAGCCAGTGGACACGGTCTTGTTGCGACATTTTTCGTTCATGCCATAAACCGAAATTTTCATTAGTGCTTTCCACCTGGTAATTTGTTGATTGCAGAAAAAGAGAAACTCTATGCTTTTTAAATGAATTCATTAAGAACCACTGTAGATTTTCCTTTTCATTCTTTGACTTTTTGCCCTTTACTTCAAAGTTTCCATGCCCTTTTCTCTACCCCATCCGTTTTTCATAATATATGTTTATGTGTTTCACTAATTTTGATTTGATTGGCCTGATTTGATTCACCTCACCCCCTCCCCTTCCAGCTTGAGAAGAATCCTTCTTAGGATTTAGGGTCAGAAAGGCAAGGGCGTTTGGCATGGTGGCGTAGGAGTTACTTGTGAAGGAGCCAATCATAGAACTCGGGGTTGTATTCTAAGTGAGCTTCGAGGTCCAGACCAGAGGGTTGAATTCCCACTTGCGTGATGTATGTGAGAACATCTGTTAGGAAGTCACCAGAGTTGACACGGCTAGCAATGTGTAACTCTTCCTCAGTCATCAACAAGCGGTCGAGGTAGGGGTGTCCTTTGATGTGTTCTTCCATGGGTCGGCCCCGAAGAGTGGTTAACACTCTATACGAGATTGACGCAACATATGTGGGGTCGTATTCCACTGTTTTGATAGCACGGCGCTCCTTAGCATTGGTCATTATGCGGCACCCTTCGACTTCCCATTGCAGCCTAAGAGTGTACCAATGCCTCAAGAATGGGGAGTCAGTATCAGCGAGCTTTGATAACACTGTGATTTCTTGATCAGTGATAGCAGAAGTGGTTCGTTAATCGTATGACGTGATGAGGCACTGTTTGATGGCTTGCTCCTTGGAGATCTCGCTGTTGAGAAATTTAGCAGCGAAACGACAACCATTTGTGAATGTGAATTCAAAGGTCTCCCAGGAGCAGGACATGATTTGAACTTCAATTGCAAAGGGTTCCTCCAATAATCCTAAGTCCAAGAGGTCGTAGCTTAGTGCCAGCGACATGAAGGTGGTGTCTAGTCGTTTAATGCATTCCACCACGGCATCCCCGGTGTCCTCAGCGAGGTCGGCAGCCAACGCAAAAAAGGATTTGCGTTCGTAGGAGCGCGTAAGGCTGACCGATGGTCGAGGTTTGCTAGAACTAGAGCATGTGACAACGAAGAGTTGCGGTTGGGAGTGTTCTTGAGTCTGCGGTTGGGCTGCTTGGAGTGTGGGTAGCTTAGAAGCAGCCACGACAGACGGACTGTTGCATTCAAGTTGGATTTGGGGAGTCGGATTGACTTGGCCAAGTGATGACTCTTGTGACGGAGTCTGTTGTTTGGGTTGATAGGCTTATGTGACTCTCTTGGGTTTAGGCGTAGATGAGTCGGATGGCTGTGGTTTTGGAGAGCACTGCGACTTAAGGTTTGGAGGGTTTATGGGACTTGGGTTGATCAAGCTGTAGGGCAGCGTATGAGTAGTGCCTTTGGCCGTGTAGGCCTTAGGGATCCACAGCCAGGTGTTGCCCACGTAGTAGCCTTGCGCTTGCAAGAGGGCTTTAGGGACCCATCTTTGCTTGATCATGTGGGGCGGCGCTTTCTGTGACTACGTCTTGGCCTCCTCGGTTAAGAGTTTTTGGTTTTATGAGTATAGGCTCGTCGACTCCTAGGCGACGATTGCAGCTGCTTAGGTTGCCATTGAAATCTAGGCTGTTGTGCCTTACGTCTTGCTGTTGTAGGTTGTGATTCATGAAATCTGGGAGGTGGCGGCCGCGCACTACCCCCCTCCTTGGACTTGGTTACGGATATTTCTACCGGTGGCGTTGTGGACAGTGATGAGATCACACAGTCCTATTGTATTATGACTAGACATGAAGCTGTGATAATGCGAACGTTGCCTATTGCGAGGTGGATGCATTGCGACTCATAGTCAACATTGCAGTGAGTCTGCTTTTTGAAAGTTCACCCCAATAGCGACTCCGTGCCTGTGTGTTTAGCATTTGGTAACATTTAAAAAACCATTGGGACAGTCTCAAACTCGATAGAAATAGCGGCTCTGCACTTGCCGAGAAGTGCTTAGGAATGGGCCCCATATGGGCTTAATTTTGCATTAGTGGGTTGAAGTGGTGGTCTGCCAAGTTGAGTCCAATGATCATGAGTTAAGACATTGAAGTCTGCTCCCTCGTCGATCAAAGCGTTGAAAGCGCATGTTTGTTTTGCAGTGACCGTGATATGGAGGTATGTGGGCTCTACAACTTCCTCATCCTCATCATCAATCTCTGTGATTATGGCCACTCATATCTTGACAAGCGGTTCTAACATCGGGACTCGTGCAAAGGATGGATGGGAGGGTAGTACTTCTTGATACGACTACCATTGAAGAAGCATATACCCTCACCATCTAGGGTCTCGAGCTCGACATTGCCTATGCGGCTGATCGTACGAACTTTGAAGGGTCCAAGACCTCTAAATTTCATTTTTTGCTTATGTCCCTTAACTGAGTAGAGAAGCACTAAGTCGCCCTGTTCAAAGTCGCGCTGCTTGACATGCTTGTCAAACCAACTCTTGCGTCGGGCCTTCTCACATATAAGTGTATGGGTAGCTAGAAGGCGAGTCTCTGAGAGGCACTCGAGTTCGACCAGGCGTTGCGTCCATGCCTCCTTCCCTTCCCATCGTTCTTGAAGTGCTATTCTCAGGCTATGAACAAAGAATTCTAATGGTAGAATTGCTTCAGTTCCATAGGTCAGCCTGAAGGGGGTTTGACCGACAGCCGTTTTATAAGCTGTGCGGTAAGCCCACAAAGCTACCATCAGTTTGTTATCCCAGTCGCTGCGTGAGGCTGAGACCACCTTGGTCAAGACATTGATAAGAATCTTATTCGTGGATTCCGCCTGACCATTTTCCAAAGGGTAGTATGGCGAGGATTTGTGATGGATGATGAGAAAGTGGACAGGAGATGGGCTATCACTTCGTTGATGAAGTGCGTGCCTTGGTCACTAACCAGTTCAATGGGACAGCCGAATCGCGAGATCACCTACTCCCATAAGAACTTGGCAGTCATCCTAGCATCATTTTTTCGTGTCGCTCTTGCCTCTGTCCATTTTGTGAGGTAGTCCATGGCCACAATGATGTACTTGGCCTGTGAATACTGGGCCGCAAGACTGATGGGTCCTATGAAGTCAATTTTCCATTTTTCGAAGACTTGTCGTGCAATAACTAGGGTCAACTCCATCTGATCCTTGCAAATCGGGACTTTTGTCCGTTGGCACTCGCCACAATGCTTGACAAATCACGTTGCATCACGGAAAAGTGTGGGTCACCACAGTTGAGATTGCAGCACCTTTCGTGCTGTCGTATCTCCGCTAAAGTGCCTTCCAGCAATGTCGTTGTGTGCCTCTGAGAGCACATCGTGCATCTCATGTTCGCATACGCATCTGCGCAGCAATCCGTCTTACCCCAGTCTATAGAGTTGGCCTGCGATCAGCTGATAGGGCTGGATCTTAAGGATTAATCGCCTAAGTCGGGCTTTTTCCATCGGTCGATCAGGCAGTCTATGTTCAAGCACTTAGACTATGTCATCCGACCAATATGGCGTTAGATCAGTCTTGAATAAATCTCTCTCGCTGGACAGGTTAAAGAGATGGGTGTTGGGTAATTCGTCAACAATGCCTTGTCCAGCGGCTTCTCCCGTGGGAATGCGTGACATATGGTCAGCCATGTAGTGCTGCTTTCCTTTTCATACCACAGAGAAGTCGAATTCCAAGAGCAGAAGGAGCTACCAAGCAATGCGTCCTGTAGCGCAAGGTTTGTTTACTAGATAGAGTAGGGCTTGATGGTCCACAAAAAAGGTAAAAGGTGTGTCCAATAGATAGTGCGGAAATTTCTTCACAGCAAACACCATGGCTAATCCTTCCCTTTCTGTCATCGAGTAGTTCATTTCCTCTCAGTGAGTTATTTACTAGCAAAGCTCACTGGATAGTCTAAGTTGTGTTCGCCAGGTTGGCACAACACTGCCCCCACGGCAAACTTAGAAGCATCGATATGCACGTGGAAAGTAATGGTCCAATCTGGGGCTTGTAGAATTGGTGTTGTGCGGTTAGCGCCTTTTTTAACTCTTCATATGCTCGTTGGCATGCCTCGATCCATTCAAAGACGATCAGCAGCTTGTACAAAGGTTTGGCGATCAATGCAGAGTTCAGTACAAACCGCCGATAGTACCCCGTATGGCCTAGGAAGCATTGAACTCCCCTGTAGTTGAGGTGGAAGGTCAACAATAACCCAGACTTTTGAAAAGTCAGTAGCAATTCCATTCTGAGACACCACATGCCCTAAGATGCATCCGTGCTTTACCCAAAACTGGCACTTTAAGGGGTTCAAGGAGAATTATAGAGAGAGAAAATATGAAATTTGAGAGAGAGAGAGAGAGGAAAAGAAAAAAGAAAAAGAGAGGAGAGAGGGGGGAGAGAGACAAAGAGAAGAAAATGAGAGAGATAAAAGAAGAAGAGGAGAAAGAATTATAGAGAAAGGAAAGATAAAATTTAAAAGAAAAAGAAAAAGAAAAAAAACTTTCTTTTTAATCAAAATAAGGAGAGAAAGAGAGAGAAATATACAAAGAGCAAAAAAGAAAGAAGAGGAGAGGGAGGGAACAGAGAGAAAGAGAATTATAGAGAGAGGAAATATAAAATTTAAGAGAGAGAGAGAGAGAGGAAAAGAAAAAAAGAAAAAAGAGAAGAGAGGGGGGACAGAGATAGAGAGAAGAAAATGAGAGTCTTCCAAGTGTCCATCTCTATTCTTACGGCATCCGTTCTATTGCCAAGGAAGATCAAGCCGTTAGCCCAATCTTCGATGACTCTAGCGTTGCGCATCTAGCATCGGCCTAATAGGATATCGTAGTCCACTCCCTTCATGACTATAAAGTCCACAGAGAATTGGACACCTACAATCTTCATTGGCCAATTCTTAAGCATCCCGAATGGCTTGACTCTCATACCATTTGCTAATGTGACATTAAACCTAGCAGTTTCGACAGGCGGGTTTCCCCAAGTTTGGAGCACCGCGTGGCTAAGCACACTAACCCCAGCTCCCGTGTCCACGATTCCCTTTCTCGTTGTATCGCCTAGGGCTAGAACCGGTAAGACCGCATTCATCTCGAAACCTTCCCAGAAGGCATTGACATGTAAGGATTTAGACAGAGTGCAACGTCAGACTCGGTATTTGCATCTCTACATCATGGTCATGAAGGTATGTCGTGACCTGCTCTCATGACCCTTCAACCCACTGCTTAAGATCTTGCCATAGGGTGGGATGCTACCTAAGCAGATCTCCCAGGCTAAGTGCTACGGGGATAGTCACCAACGTGGTCAGGAGATCGTTGGGTGCTCATCTTTCTCCTAACCCGGATCGTCCTGACCAATGGCCGTGTGACTAATCCACAGCCCTGTAGTACCCAGGCTTGGCCTTAACGGCACTACTTGTGGTGCAGTTGCTTCTCCTAACTTTGGTTGAGGAGGTGAGATTGGCGTGCTTATGCTGGAGAGATCATCTATCTCGTCTTCTATGATGGGCTCAGCATCTTTTAGATGCTCTTGAGCCTCCTTCACCCATTCCTTTACTCTTTCTATGGCCTCTAACTGTCGCTTCAGATGCGGGTATTCCCCTACATTAGTACTTCCCTTTTCGGCCGTCTTAGGGGCTAAAGTCTCTGCCTCTGCGTCAGAGACCTTTCCAGCAAGCAGAGTTGTAGCTCTCTCCATTTTTAGTGCGATTTTCGCTTCCGACCTCTTCTTCTTCCGCCTGCGACTTTTCTTCCCTATCAAGGCTGCATCCAGGTTGCTAGGTCCTGGTAGTGATATGCCGGCTTGCTTTGTCTAGGCACGGATCATGACTCGCAATGGGATAAGTGTGGCCTCCCCATTGAGGTTCTCGACACCAAACAGTCCCAATGGGACAAATGGTACGTTGGCTGAGCTAGAAGACGGCTTTCGCTTTGGGCAATCGACGAAGAGATGAGTGATTCCGCACTCAACACATCTTTGGTTAGCCTTGTCTCTATTTTGCTACTCCTTTTCAAGGCAGCGTGATGAGACATGACCTGGGTGACCACAAGTCCAACAGGTGATTAGATCTTGCGTCTGCCCTCCTAGGCCTCTACCTCGTCCTCTTCCTAACGCCATCACCGGTATGGAGCGATAATCCATGAGGATAGCGTTGCCCTCATCATCATGCGAGACGTAAGGGCATATGTAAGTTTCTTCTTCATTAGGTTCTTCCACGTAGTGGACTGGAGCATCGCTCGGTGGATGGGTCACGTAAGGACCAGGTGGTCTGGGTATGCCAGTAGGGTTTATGTCCATCCTAGGAACAGCTGGCTTAATGTCATTAGGCGCAAGGAGGGCCAATGGGATTCCCCTTCTGAAGAATGACTACGGCCTGTTCGCTAGGTAAGGCAGGCCGTAGGGTTGCGAGAACGGAAGTCTTCTTGGTAATCTAGAATGCGCGACGTCATGACCGAACCTACCGCAGTTAGCACAAGGTCTTGACCTAGGGTCTTGACACTCGGTTGGCAAGTGATTTCCGCCACAATACACACATTGGACATGGGGGCGTGTTGGTTGTCTCAGCATGTCTTGCAACTTGGCTAACTCCATCTTTACCTCAGCCAATCGTCTCGGTGGCCTTTCCGTTATCTTGGGACAATGGGACTGATCGCTCACTAGAGGCTGACACTCTCTCTGAGTTTCGCGAGTTGGTCTCTTCTAGGTTCGAGCTCCTAGAGCTCCGCTCTTTCAGCTGATCATCGACTTTGATGGCTTCCTCAAACACTCTAGCTAGTGCGTCTCACTGCAAGCTTGAATTTCCTGCCAAAGCCTTATATAACTTCTCGTCTCGAATTCCACTAATGAATACAGACAAAACTGCTCTTTCAGTCGATCACTGGCCCATAGGGATTCTCTTGAAGAGACTCCTCACGTGGGTTACGTAGTCGCGAATGTCCTCTTTCTGCTTGACGTTCATCAAGCGTACTAGTAGATTATCGAAGTATCCAAGCTTCGCAAATCTCTTAATGAAGAGATCCTTGAGGCCACTGAAGTTGGCTCATTCTACGACATCTAGGCTTGTATACCAAGTCCTTCCCTTGTCACCTAAACAGAGCCCGAACGCTTGAAAGCATTGAGTCAGGTCATTGAGGCCATTGGCTTTGCAAACTTGCTCGAACTGCTTTACAAAGCTGTATGGATCGTCGTAGGGTTGGTATTTGTTGAGTTGCTTGGCAACAATAGGGATTTTAGACTGGCTCTTTGAACCTTGGTTCGCTCCTAACCCTGCGAGCAGCGATGTCGTTAGTGCCGCAGCACTTTGCTCTACTGCCGTGTTATCTAGCAGTCGCTTCATGAGAAGCTCGCTCAACGTCAAGTCCCCTTCTAGGGCTCTCTCGTGATTTGTTCGGTTTCTACCTACTAAGTTCAACACTCGTTGTACCTCACGCAACTCTGTGCTTTGCCTTTGGCTCCTAGCCTAGTCCCTATTATATTCGACTATGCTTTGCAAAGCCTTGCGGGCTAGTTTCCTCTCTTCTTCTAAGTCTGCGATGATCGCGTCTGCCATCCTGTCGCGGTGCTCGTACCGGGCAAGTGCATCGTAGCCGCTGACCAGCTGCTGAATAGCCTCCGGGCAGACGTTCAAGTCGAGTTCCTCATTAGACCTATCGTCTAAGCCTTCTTCTACCATAGTCGTGTTGTCGTGCTCCGCCAAGCTGTCGATCAGGTTGAGTAGATTTGTCAAATCCACGTCGTTGACACCACCTGCTTGGTCCTAATTCGCGCGTTGATGGTTTGTCTATGTCTTGGGTCCTCTCCTACTGGTGGGTTCCTTGAGTGGTTTATCTAAGTGAGTTCCTTCAATTATTGAATAAAATCCTCAATTAATGGTCACTCGGTGTGCATGTTGCTTCTCGTGCACTTGTGCTCAATTAGGCTTTCAATTTTCCTAAGTGCATTCAAGTGCCAAAATTCAAGGTGAGTGCAACAAACAATCTCGAAGCGTCTCATGCACTCTCGCTTTGTTTCAGGCCTGATAGGCTTGTTCGTCAGTTTTCTGGCCACCTTGATAGGATTCAGGGTTTTTCTAATATGTTGCCTCGTTTGTTTTTTGCCAATCAGGTTTTAACTGCTCAGCGCTTTGCATCTAGGTCTCTGGGTCTCGTTGCGGCCTACTTCACGCTGCTAAGCGACTGCTCCTTACAATTTCGTCTATTCCATGTGCCAGAATCAAGTTTTGATCGTCAGAAGGACTTTCGACAGTTTGCGCTGCTGAGCTCTAGCCGAGTCAAATCAAATTTCTAAGAATTTGATAAAAATTTTCACTTGGCCCAACTGGTCCGAATTGCAGGGTCCGAGTGGGTCACTCGGACAGGCCAAGAGCCAAATTCGTGACTCGGACAGGGTAGACTCTGACGGGCCGAGGCGCAGACTCAGACGAAGTCACTTGGACGGGGACACTCAGACGGGCCGAGGCACTTGGATCGAGGGCCGAATATGACACGTGGCTGAGGGCCAAATTAGTCGATAGTTCGAATGGTCGACTCGGACGGGCCAAGGGGGATTAGGGTTTCAAGCCGAGTGGGCCGAGCGAAAAGAGGACCAAGGACCGATTTTGGGACTCAGCCCAAAGCGACCGCTTGGATGGGTCGAACGCGGCGCGCCGACAACAGCGAGATGTCGATCTTGCTCGATTCGTACAATTTAATCAATCGTAGCCAACATAAACCTCCAGATCCTATCTAGGGGGATAGGGGAAGGGATTCGTATACCTGGATAGAGCGGTAGGCTCGTTGATGGTGCGATCAGATCGAAAATGTGGGATGGCTTTCTCTCTCTCTCTCTCTCTCTCTCTCTCTCTCTCTCTCTCTCTCTCTCTTTTTGTGAAATGGTCACAAATGAGCTCTACCATGGCCTCTTGGCTCTTATGCCCCTTTTCGAGTATGGTGTTGATGCCCCCAATCACTCACTTGTCAATCTTAGGCATCACAAGCGAGCCTTTTACCATTTTTTGCACAATTTTTGCCTTGTTTGCCCTGCTTTGCAACAGTAAACCCTACCCTTCTCCGGTGCGATTTTCTAATTCTAACCTACGCTAAATGCAATAAGAATCGAAAGCAAAAAACTGAAATAATTTCTCCATGCTTCCTAATCATCAAACAACCAAAATATCCCAAAATACTTACTTGTTTTGAAGATCAAAAACACCCAAACTTCCTACCTATCTCAAGCTCCGTTTCGGGGATGAACCCCTTACTTCGATGCTCGATATAAGGCATGCAAGTGCTCAAGCTTGAATCCCTTAGTCCCGACAACGGAACCAAAATGTGGGAGCTTTCGCTCAACCGCCAAGACCCACGAACCGCTTATTGCTTCAAGCGTTTCAAGCGAGCTCTAATGGCTATCTCTCACCTAGCCAACGCGCTGTCGATCCTTTAAGTGTAGTGAGCTTACCTTGATGCCGATACAAGTTGCCTCCTCTCTCACACACCCCGATAGCTCCACGATCCTAGATGCGATCTCAAGCATCCTCAAGCCTCCTCCATCTCCAAGCTCCATCCTCCATAGCCGCGCGCGCAAGAAAAGAGAAGAGAATAGAAGAAGAGAAAAGGAGATGGTGAAGAGCTTCACCCTCTTGATCCCTCACTCTCACACACTCACTCCCTTACACTCACACACCCTCTCTCAAGAGCACACACAAGCAAGAAGATGAGGAGAAGAGAAGAAGAAGAGAGCTCTTGTTAGCCACACACCAAAAGAATGAGCTCTCATTCACTTTTTGAACTTTATATATACAAACCCTAAAATCCCATGGGCACCCATCCCTTTTTTACATGACCGACCATTGTGGCAAGGTCCTTTTTCCATTTCCCTCTTCTAGCCTTATGTCTCTAGCCTACACCCGTCTACTATTTTAAAATTAGCACAGGAGGGAGCGTGACGCTCTTTTACAAGAGTTTTCCAAGTTTTTTGAGACGCCATTCATTTAAAATTGCGCTTTTTGCCCCGGCTTAGCTTTGGAGGTCGCTTGTGGGTCTGCTCTTTTTTCATGTTTTTTATGATTTTTCCTTCCTTTTTCCACCAGCTCGACTTGGGATTAACAAGGACTTAAAGACAGACGTCTGGGATTTTTCAGATCCTCAATCAGACACCGGATGTGGAAAAGGGAGTGCTCGGGAGGCCAAGCCCAAAATGCCAAGTAAAAATGGACTTTAGGAAGGCCAAAGGTAATGACCTTTGGGGGCTCCCTTGAGAGAGCCTCCCCAAAATTTTCGTGACTATGGGGGGGGGGGGGGGGGGGGGGGGGGCGTTTTTTTCACCGCCTGACAAGAGAAGAAGGCGCCATGGCTAGAATTGGGGGAGAGATGGATTGTGGCACCTACAAGTAACCCCCCAACTGATCTCATGGATGTTCTTCTTCCTATATTCACTCTCCATCGTTGATCTCCGCTCCTCAATTGACTGCCTAGTTGTGGAGATCAAAAACCAGTCTTTCTCTCTCCTCCCTCTCTCTCCTGCATAGAGGCAATTCATGTGCAAGAATTCAAAAAGAAGAGGGACTGAAGAATGCTTGTCCAACTATTATCGGATTGCTTCAAGATGAAGAGGAGGTTGAGGAAAGAGAATCAGCACTGAAGAATGGTTGCTGGTCGATCTGTGGGCTATCTAGAATAATTATTAAAAAATTCGCAACACGCAAGACACGCAGTATGCTCCAATTTTATGAAAAAATTTGCTTGTTTTTGTTATTTCATGGTCCAAATGTTATTCATATGTGATGAATTTTTGTTTGAACCTTGTCTGTATCATGTCTGAGGGCTGTAATTACAAAAATGCAGAACCTGTCATGATTTAGAGTCGTTATTAATTCTTTAAAACCCGTAAAATGTCATTTTCAATGAAAAATAGTGATTTTTTTTATTTTGAGTTGGAAAAAAGAAATGAAAATAGAATAAAATCAGAGAAAATATTAAGTTTCAGTCAAAATAATAAGCCAACACAAATAAATCAAAAATTACCTATTTTTCATGAATAATAAATAGAGAAAATAACGAAAAAAAGAGAAAATTGAGATTTTTACACTCAAAAAATATGAAAAATAAGATTTATGTGCATGAATATTTGGCAAAGTTAAAGCATGAGGTTAAGCCTCAGTTTGGCCTCAACCTTTGTGTTATAGTACGTGTTTATTATTTTTTGCATACAAAAATGATACAAAACAATCATTTACACCTATGCACCGCAGCAACACCTAAACGGTGAGGGGGAAATGAAGTTTGTGCGACAATCTAATTGCTGAAAAGATACAAATTTTGATTTCTCTCTTTGTGTATAGCATTTAGGGATCGTTCCATAATTAAATATACGTGAGTAGTAGCACAGAAGTTCTAGTGCTAGTCCCTAAAGTAGCATAGCACGTAATGCTTAGTTAAGATTCATGAAAGGGCTGTTTTTCGTACCTCACATGGCTGGTTTTTTAATCATAAAATGGTTGTGTATAATCGTCATACATCTTGTATCAAGCATGACATGTGGTATCTCCTGGAATGCATTGCAATTGATTGATAAACTTTGACCAACGCTGAGAGGACAGGAAACCTAAGCTGTAGATTTAGACGGGCGCTTCCGTTGGAGAAAGTTTTGTGAGGCAAATCAAAATCTCCTAGAATGTTGAATTATGAAAGAGTGGAGTTTGTGCGAATGTTATATATGTTAGCGACGCATCTTGGGGCCAATCTCCAAGGTGTAAGAGAGTTGCAGTGGAGCCGCAACAATCAGTCGAGAGGTGCTTCCATATGTATGTATTACGAGGCATTATGCCTATATGTTATGGAATCTCCCTCTAAGGAGAAGGGAAGGTGAACGTTGGACTACATATTTGATACAAACGCAAAATCATCATAAGCATTTAGTGCAAAGTGAGTTTTAGACGCTCCTGGTCCGCGAGGCCGTGTGGTGGGGTTGTCTATCGTATGCATGAGGTTCGGCTAGTGCCATAGCCAGTGCCGGCCCATTTTAGGTCCCATTAGTAGTGCGTCTGTCAAGAGCCGCCAACAAGTGGTGGTTCTCGAATCTAGGGTTTTTAGGGACCAAATAGTTGGTTTATGTCCTCTGACAAGGACCGTCAAGCTTAAATACAAAAAGCAAAATGTGTTGAGAGGGCTAGACGACAGTTGGAGATCGTAAGGCGCTATTCTCCTGAAAGGAGCAACCCGTTACACATAAGTGGCAGTGGTTCTAGTAACCTAGGTGTTACGGATAGCTCTTTGAGTACAAGTGGAAGTCTTGGTACTTCCCTATTTTCAGATAATCAACCCACAAGTGGAGGTGTAGCGTTGCCTACACAAACTCCTATTGTCAATCCGATTGTAGCCATGGCACAACCTATCGCAATTCCAGTAGATACACCGGATCTACCAGCATTAGAAGCACCGTTGCCTATTTTCCATGGGTTAGCAGAAGAAGATGGAGAACTCCACATTAAGGAGTTTCAAACGTTCATGTTCAATTATCGAATCCAAGATGAAGGACACCTAATGATGTTCTTCAACATGACATTAAAAGAAAGAGTGGCAGTGTGGTATCACGGTCTAGAAGCCAGAACCATAACTAGCAGTACCCAATTCTTTACGGCTTTCCATAGGGAGTTTGCCCCTGAGAAGGTTGAGCAATATTGGTTGTGTGTTCTGAATGTAACATGCCAAGAGCCAAATGAGAATGTCCAAGCATATACCAAGAAACTAAAGCAAGTTCTTCGCAAACTTAACGCTTATATTCCCATTCCAGCGACTGCACAGTTGCAATATTTTCTACATGGATTGGATTTTAATATCCAAGTGCAGCTGAGTAGTGTTGCTTTGGCCGATATTGACATTGCCACTACCTAAGCAGGAGTAGAGTCGCGCTTACAAGCAACTTATGCAGTAAGGATAAATTGGAATGGTAATAATTTGGCCTTGATCAATGGGAGTCAAGGGGACCCCATGTTAAATACGAGTGACAGAGGAAGTATTATGTCGAATATGCCTTACCAGCTCCTCCTAGAATGACTATGCCTATGGCTAGTCAGGCAACCTCACTAAATAGTGGTGAAAATCAAACAATAAATCCTAATATTGTCCCAGTTGGTCAACCGCTAATTCCTAATCAAGTGGTTAGGCCCATGGGACGACAAACTGACGATCGCGGCTATGAGTCGAGTGCTTCTAATGTCCTTGGTAAAGTTAAGGACATGATGAAGCACTATACTGACATGATCTCTGAACAATATCGATAAATAGCTGTGGATGTCGATTTTCTTAAAAAGCAGCAGAATTTGATAGGGAGTCGACGCCCTGAAGAGGGTGCCTCTCAAGATTCAGCTGTAAGTGGTGTGGTAGCCAACATTTCCCTAGGAATTTCTCGAATGTCAAATGTGATATTTGCGAAAAGTCTGGCCACTTAGCTGCTACATGTTGGAGTAAGATCAGTTCTCTCCAACAATGAAGTAAACAACCAGGTCCAGTTAACTGTCGCGCACAAGGGAATAATCTCCAGCAAGACGATGGACCAAGGCAAATACTGCAAAGAGGAAAGGCTGTTGTAGAGAAGTTACCTCATGGCAGTGGAGTCAGCCTTATTGAGGCTATACGTGTAAATGATGCTGAAACTTCTAATCTATGAGTCATAACAAGAGGTCAAAAGATTAAAGAGGGTGACAAGGGAATTGTAAAACCTGTCGAGGAAAGCCCTAAGCAAGATGCTAGGGAAAAGTGAGTCCTGAATCCTGATAAGGAAGGTGGACCGTTAAGACCTGTTGGTAGTAAAGTCGATCCCGAGGAGGATAAAGGATTGCCAAGAAACAAGGTAAAGGCTAAAAAAGAGGCACCAACAAAGGCGATGGAAAGACCAAAGGAGAGAATGGTTTGGCACGAGAAGAGAACTTTGGCTAATTACCACGACTTTGATCTAGCAAGTTCCCTTTGCGAAGTCAAACCAGACGTGAATCTCCTACAATTGATTAAACTTTCTCCAAGAGTATGCAAGGAATTCAAGAAAATCCTGCGTATAGGGTATATAGTAGTACCTTTGGGTATAGCTAGAGTGGGGGAAGATTGATTTGATCGTGTTGAAAAGCATTTCCCTAGGGTTCCAGCTTATGTGGATGGAATATTAGTGGAGCACGCTATCGTGGACACTAGATCCTCCGTCAATATCATCATAAGTTCGGACTTGATGGAGAGGTTAGTTCTAGAGATCCAAAAAGACAGCTCCACACTTCTTAGGATGGCTGATGATAGTCTAAGACAACCAGAAGGTTGCATTACTAAGGTCCACGTTACAGTTACGAGCGTGGAATGCTATTTGGACTTTAGGGTGATAAGGTTTGCAGGATGTCCTAGCTATTAAGTCTTGCTAGGCAGGCCATGGATTCTACGGACAGACTGTCAAGTCGATATACCCGCTGGTCGAGTGATTCTAGGTCGAGGTGCCCATCGTGTAATAGTGGATGCTTACCCTGAGTCTCCTCATAGTGAGAGAGCTCCACTATCCTCCACTGAACTAGAAACAGTAGATGATCCATCTGGTAGTGAAACGTCATCAAGCGATGGATCTAAAGAAGAGTTCACTACAGAGGATATTTATCAGATAACCTTGAATGAGCCGATAGAGCCTCATGATCGAATAAGAGACGCGGACGTTATTGAGATGGATCTTGGTACGCTAAATGATTCGCGACCAATTAAATTAGGGTCCATGCTCAGTTCCGAAGAAATAGAGGATTATGTGTCCTTAATTTGAGAGTTCGACGATATCTTTGCTTGGAGCTATGACGAACTTCGGGGTATTCCTCCCAGTCTAGCAGTGCATACTATTCTTGTAAAGGAAGATACCCGCCCTGTACATCAGAAAGTAAGGCGTATGCCTTTGTAATTAAGGAACAGGCTGTACGAGGAACTACAGAAGTTGCATAAAGCATGTTTGATCTTCCTTGTTCAACATACAGAATGGTGTTCACCAATTGTGATCAGGAAGAAGAATAATAATCAAATCCATCTTGGTGTAGATTTTAGAGAGCTGAATAAGCAGACTGTTAAATATTACTACCCATTGCCGTTTATTGACCAAATTTTGGATCAACTAGCGGATAGAAAAATCTATTCGTTCATGGACTGCTTTGCAGGGTATAACCAAATGGTGATTGCTGAGCAAGACAAGCTAAAAACGACGTTTATTACAGTCTTCGGTACCTTTGCGTACCATGTGATGGAATTTGGTTTATGTAATGCACCCGGTTCGTGGCAAAGAACAGCCGACAAGACCTTTGGTGACATCTCCCAGAGGAGCTAAAAGTATTCATTGATGATCTAGGGACATCCACCATAAGAAATAGACAGTTGATCATTTTGCGCAAGTGTTTTAAGCATTGCAAACAATTTTGCATAGCTCTCAACCCACGGAAGTGCGTTTTCGAAGTCCCTTATGGGCTCTTGTTAGGCCATGTGGTTAGTTCCGTAGGGATTGCAACTGATCCTGAAAAGATCAAGGTTAGTTGCCATGAGTCCGCCACGTACTCCAAAGGAAGTGCATAGCTTTCTGTCATCGGTAGGATATTATCAGAAGTTTATCAATGCCTTGGCAGAAAGAATGTTGCCGCTGACAAACCTATTGTCCTTTAACTGTCAGTTTACATGGAGTGATGCTTGCAAAGTATCTTTTGATTATGTGACGTAGAAGCTTGCCAAAGCACCTGTTTTAAAAGCACCAAAAAGGGACGAAATGTTCTATATACTTTCAGTTGCAACCATGCATAATGTTGGCTGCTATTTGGCCCAAATTTGGGAGGAAAAGTGGTACCATCCGATAGCTTTTGCCAGTCGGAAGTTAAACATATCGAAAATTAACTACACCTATATGGAGAAGTTGTGCCTTGTGATGGTATTTGCGACCAAAAAGTTCAGGCACTACATTATTTATGAGAGGGTGGTTTTTTATACAAAGACTGAAGGGCTTCGATTGTTATTGAATAAGTTACAACCACCTAACCGTTTAGCAAAGTGGTTAATCACTTTGCACGAATTTGATTATAAGATTAAGAGCAAGCCACCGAAGCTTCAGGGCATTGTAGAGTGTATTCTGGATTTCGAAGAGCCGATATGTGATGCCTGAAGAGGTTCCCTTTATTTTGGAAGAGTGCCATGACTCCGCTTGTGGAGGGCACTTTGCTGGGCGGTTAACTGCACAGAAAGTTTTAAGAGCTAGATATTGGTAACCGTCCATCTTCCAAGATTCGTTTGAGTACATCAAGAGATGTGATACATGTCAAAGAAATGACAGTCGAGAGAATAGAAAGCGTCCACTTACGCCTATCATGGATATCCTTCCATTTGAGAAGTGGGACATTGACTTTGTGGGTCCTATCACCCCGTCATCTACTACTCAGAAGAGATACATTATAGTAGCAACTGATTACTTTACAAAGTGGTCAGAAGCACGGGCAACGAGGCAGGACAATGCAAAAGAGAGTGCCAGTTTCTTACTTGAGCAAATCATTTGCCGATTTGGTCCGCCAAAAGAAATAGTATCGAACCGTGGAACTCACTTTTTAAATAAAGTGATTAAAAGTCTAACTGAAGCTTGGAAAATCAAGTATAACAAGACAACCCCCTATAATCCGCAAGCAAATGGACAAGTCGAAAGTACCAATAAGCAGCTTATGGGTATCATATCCAAGATAGTCTCCGAAAAGAAGCGGGACTGGAATACAAAATTATATGTGGCGGTTTAGGCATATAATACGACGTTTAAATGAGCCACTGGCCACACCCCATTCAAATTAGTTTACGGGGAGGAGTGTGTATTTCCCTTAGAAATTGAGTTGCCGACCATTAGATTCGCAATCAATCATTCTCTGGGTGATAAAGATGCCCTATTTGAGCTGTTTACGACTATAGCCCACTTGGATGAGCTCAAATTGCAGAGTTTGTTGCACCAGGAGATAGTTAAACGTCAGATGAAACGGTTGCATAATATGAAAGCGAAGAAATATATAATTTTAAAAATGAGAAATTAGTTCTATATTATGATACACGTAGAGAGCTATTTCCAGGAAAGTTGAAACCTCGATGAGATGGCCCTTACAAGATAGTGTGAATAGGTAAAAATAAGTCCACAGTTCTATTAGCTGATATAAAATGAGTGGAATTTAAGAATAAGATTAATCTTAATAAGATTAAACCTTATTATTTCTAAGTATGCTAACACGAAAAATTGCATTGCAGATCCATGCTGGGGCTGGTTGGAGACCTGCAAGAGAGCTTAAATTGGTTGATGGGGCGGTTAATTCCTTATTTGGAGCACCCATATCTCGAGCAAAGATATCATCAAGGGAGGCTTATCTGGTGGAGCAAGGGATATAAAGTAATTGAGCAAAAAGACGATACATTTATGTGGGAAATTAAAGTTTTCTGCCATCACTGCTTATAAATCTTAACAAACATCCCTATTGAGTTTAATGAAGGTACGATGGAGCCGTCAGTTCATCCTCTAAATATGTTGAACTTTGACTATCATAATTACGAATAAGGGAGTTCTTGATGGCTGCTGTGTAAATCCATTATGGACGTATACATTATACTTTGATGGAGCATCCAAAGGCCCTAATAGAAAAGGAAGTATTGGAGTAGTTATCCGAGATCCCCAACGTAGAGTTACAATGAAATTAGCTGCTTATCTCGGGGTAGGATTTACTAACAATATGGTGGAGTATAAAGCCTTGATTATGGGACTGAATATTGCCGAGAAAGGTGGCATTAGGTGATTGTTAATAAAAGGGGATTCCCAGCTGATCTTAAATCAACTCAATGGGACATATACAGTCCGGAATCCTCTCCTTCGTATGTATCATCGAACTGCTATAACCCTACTTCTTCATGAATTTGAGAGTATATCTCTTCATCTGATTCCACGTTCTTGCAATCAGTTTGCGGATTCCATAGCTAATTTTGCTTATGAAGAGAACCTCTTTTTCAACTGTGGTCCTAGTTCGGATGTTGCTATTGATACTGAGACATGACCTGGTCGCTTGTGGGGGATGTTCTCAGACCACGTGTTATATGGCAAGCAATGGTTAATATGGGTAATGCAAAGAGTAGCCGAGACCCATCTATCACTATTATCTTGGACCCATAAGTTGATCCGACGACATATTATACGTACGTCTCTTGCTACATATGCAAGAGGTATAGGCCATAATTTGATGCATTTAGTTTAGGGCTAAGAGCCCTATTTTTTCCCTTGGAATGGAGCATATTTGTGTATATCTGCCTTCTTTCAAGGAGGGATCTCTATGAGCTGGTTTGTTTGATTCCGTTAGGCCAAGAGGGCCAATAGCTTTAAGTAGTTAATGTTTGATTTCTTTAGACCAAGAGGACCCTTTATTTTCAGGTTTTAATAATCTATCTCTTTAAGCCAATAGGGCCAATTAGTTTGCAGTGAAATGTGCTATTTCTTTAGGCCAAGAGGGCCCTATCTCTATTTGGTGCAGGTACGTTTAATGCTTTGTTGTTTTAGTGATTACACCATACAAGTTGACGAAGTCGCTGGAAGGAACCTTTGCTGCGAAGAAGCTTCTTGTGGCCATTCTAAGTGGTTTCGTCTCCTTTTCGAGGTTTTTCCCTTAAGCAATTAATGGTATATGTGCGTGTGAGTGTTACTTTCTTTTGTTTGTTGGGGACCGGCACTTGAAGTATGAAGTTCCAGGTTTAGGTTAGGTATGTTTGAGGAAGGTCTGAGTAGTCCTTGCCTCCTGTAAGGCATTGTCAGGCATTGAAAGACCTATTTTAGATAGGAGTTCTAGTAACCCTGTTCTGCTAACCTGATAGGCCGCCGTTCTAGGAGTCCCTGCTAGTTGTGAGGTAGTTAAAAAAGCCTACTAAAATGATGATGATAAAAAGAAGAAAAACCCTGAATATCTAAAAGAAAGTATGTATATACAAAGGTATGTAAAAAGGGGTTTTAACCCCTATAAAAATAGAAAATGAAAGAAAGAAAAATCCTTGAGCTATTGTTTATCGTCTTGCGAAGGCTTTGTAGGTTCCTGGGAATAAGTAAGACCCAAGGCCGATGCCTTATCTTCCTTGAGGTGACATCTTGCCATAAAATAAAGAAAAATATAAGAAAGTTGGAGCGAAAATAAAGTAAGCATTAGAAAATGATTAAGTATCGCCTTGCGAGGGCTTGGTAAGTTCTTGGGTACCAATACAGGACCTGAGGCCGATGCCCTGTTCTCCTTGGGTCACAAAGCTCAGCTCTCTCCTTTTTACACGCCCGAGTATGGAAAAATAAAAGCCTAAAAGAATAAATGTGCTAAAAGAAACTATTTCTTAATCAGGCTATAAAAGTCCTCGTCTAAGAGGAGCTCTTAGTTGAGTTGTCCTTAGTTAGGTAGATAGTTCAAACCACCACTTAGGATAACCTCTTTGATAGTTCTTTTTAGCTTGGCTGTGTTGAAAAAGTTGGTTAGTGACTAGCTTCGAGCCTTCTATCAAATTATGCTGAACTTACTCCTCATGAATTTTATGCCTTGGTTTTGTCAGGGGGTAGGGTATGAGCTGTGATGTGTTGTGTTGTGTATTTTTTGTATTAGCTTGATGCTCCTTTTTGTTGTTTATGTGCAAATCTATTCGTGGGATTCGATGGGCTGAGTCGCCCTATCCCGTGGTCGCCAATAACAGATGTTTTTTTATGTCGAGAAGTGCTTAAAAATAGCCAAAATTTACGAATTTCAAGAAAAAAATAGACTTCGTCAAAGGTGACGGCAATCAATACGATTTTAAGCGACAATGCCTCGAAAACACTTAAAAGAGCCACTGGACGATGGTTGGAGAATTTTTATAATTTGTTGATATGTGGGACGAGACCCTGGGAGATGCCCGGCAATGGAGGACTTCAAGACGAACGCCCAGGATTTTTCGGATCCTCAATCGGACACCGAACGTGGAAAAGGGAGTGCTCGGGAGGCCAAGCCCAAAATGCCAAGTAAAAATGGACTTTAGAAAGGCCAAAGGTTATGACCTTTGGGGGCTCCCTTGAAGGAGCCCCCCCAAAATTTTCGTAAGTATATGGAGGGGGGGCCGTTTTTTTCGCCGCCTGATAGAAGAAGAAGGCGCCATGGCTAGAATTGGGAGAGAGATGGATTGTGACACCTACAAGTAACCCCTCCAACTGATCTCATGGTTGTTCTTCTTCCTATCTTTGCTCTCCATCGCCAGTCTCCGCTCCTCAATTGGCTGCCTGGTTGTGGAGATCAAAAACCAATCTTTCTCTCCCCTCCCTCTCCCTGCATAGAGGCAATTCATGTGCAAGAATTCAAGAAGAAGAGGGGCTGAAGAATACTTGTCCGGCTGTGATCAGATTGCTTCAAGATGAAGAGGAGGCTGAGAAAAGAGGTTCAACACTGAAGAATGGTTGTTGATAGGTCTGTGGACTGCCCATAATAATTATTTAAAAACTCGTAGCACGCAAGACACGCGATATACTCCAATTTTATAAAAAAAATTACTTGTTTTTGTTGTTTTATGGTCCAAATGTTGTTCATATGCGATGAACCTTATTTGCATCATGTTTGAGGACTGTAACTACAAAAATGCAAAACTTGTAATGATTTAGAGTCGTTATTAATTCTTTAAAATTCGCAAAATGTCATTTTCAATAAAAATTAGTTATTTTTTCAATTTTAAGTTAGAAAAAATGAATAAAAATTGAATAAAATCAGAGAAAATATTAAGTTTCAATCAAAATAATAAGCCAACACAAATAAATTAAAAAATATCTATTTTTATGAATAGTAAATAGAAAAATAGCCAAAAAATTAAAAAAATAAAATTTATGTGCTCAAAAAATATGAAAAAATAAAATTTATGTGCGTAAATGTTTGGCGAGATTAAAGCATGAGGTTAAGCCTCAGTTTGGCCTCGTCCTTTGTGTTATAGTACGTGTTTATTATTTTTTGCATACAAAAATGATACAAAACAACCATTTACACCTATGTACCGCAGCAACACCTCAACGGTGAGGGGGGAATGAAGTTTGTGCAACGATCTAATTGCTGAAAAGATACAAATTCTAATTTATCTCTTTATTCATAGCATTTAGGAATCGTTCCATAATTAAATATAGATGACTAGTAGCACGGAAGTTCCATTGCTAGTCCCTTAAGCAGCGCAGCATGTAATGCTTAGTTAAGATTCATGAAAGGATTGTTTTCCGCACCTCACATGGCTGGTTTTTTAATCATAAAATGGTTGTACACAATCATCATACACCTTACATCAAGCATGCCATGTGGTATCTCTTGGAATGCATTGCAATTGATTGATAAACTTTGACCAACGCTAAGAGGATAGGAAACCTAAGTTATAGGTTTAGATGGGCGTTTCCATTGGGAAAAGTTTTGTGAAGCAAATCAAAATCTCCTGGAATGCTGAATTATGAAAGAGTGGAGTTTGTGCGAATGTTATATGTGTTAGCGACGCATCTTGAGGCCAATCCCCAAGGTGTAGGAGAGTCGCAGTGGAGCCGCGGCAATCAGCCAAGAGATGCTTCCCTATGTGTGTATTACGAGACATTATGCATACATGTTATGGGATCTCCCTCTCAAGAGAAGGGAATGTAAACGTTGGACTACATATTGGATACAAACGCAAAATCGTCATAAGCATTTAGTGCAAAGTGAGTTTTAGACGCTCTTGGCCCGCAAGGCCGTGTGGTGGGGTTATCTATCGTATGGATGAGGTCCGGCTAGTGCTATAGTCAATGCCGATCCATTTTAGGTCCCATCATCTAT